>NC_140266.1:2241468-2281468 GCF_949987555.1 Borostomias antarcticus | reverse complement strand
AACTAGGTAACTGTGATATAATGGTATATAGATATAACTAGGTAACTGTGATATAATGGTATATAGATATAACTAGGTAACTGTGATATAATGGTACATAGATATAACTAGGTAACTGTGATATAATGGTATATAGATATAACTAGATAACTGTGATATAATGGTATATAGATATAACTAGGTAACTGTGATATAATGGTATATAGATATAACTAGGTAACTGTGATATAATGGTATATAGATATAACTAGGTAACTGTGATATAATGGTATATAGATATAACTAGGTAACTGTGATATAATGGTATATAGATATAACTAGGTAACTGTGATATAATGGTATATAGATATAACTAGGTAACTGTGATATAATGGTATAAAGATATAACTAGGTAACTGTGATATAATGGTATATAGATATAACTAGGTAACTGTGATATAATGGTATATAGATATAACTAGGTAACTGTGATATAATGGTATATAGATATAACTAGGTAACTGTGATATAATGGTATATAGATATAACTAGGTAACTGTGACATAATGGTATATAGATATAACTAGGTAACTGTGATATAATGGTATATAGATATAACTAGGTAACTGTGATATAATGGTATATAGATATAACTAGGTAACTGTGATATAATGGTATATAGCTCGAATGCACACAGGTCGGAGGTGGGTATTTTCCCACTTGCGACTTGCCACCTCTGACCACAAACGAACGCACCATTATACCTCCATGGTTCTATTAGCCCTCTAGCTCCGCCCACTCACCCAGCTAGCTAGTAGCCTAGGCTAGGCGGCTAGCTCTTCCTCCAACTCACACCTGGATAGGAACAGCTGGATCGATAGCTCGCTATTGGTAAGATTGATCTGCATTCATGTGACGCCAGTTCTTCAACAACAGCATAGTGTAGCCTAGCTAGTTAGTTAGAGAAGGATCGTTTGTTAGATAGATAGCAAGCTAACTAGCAAGCTATCTATCTATTAGTTAGCTAGCTGGCTAGTTAGCTAGGTGCTACATGCTAGTAAATAGATGGCTCCCTTTTCTTTATGACGATTAACGGGTTACCCAACTTTTAAACTTGCTGGTCAAACATTGAACATTTGTTGGATTGATTTACCCAATATAGATCTACCTACTAGCTAAATACCCGGATGATGGTTTGCTAGCAGCCTAATCCATCTGGATCAGCCAGCTAGCTGTGTGTGCGGCCTAATGTTGATTACTCACTATTAGAGCTAGGCTTTGTTGTTGTTTGTTGATGTTTGTTGTTTTTGTCAACTGAACGTGACACGCCAGACGTTTCTATATGTATCTAGTAACGCCTGTTTAGTCAGAAATAGCTAGTATATTTGTTAGGCTTAAATGATAGTTTAATGTTGGTGTTGTTAGATATCTAAAGGTATGATGATTTTACAGGCAGCTTCTGAGTTATGGTAGGGGTTTTGGTGTTTGCCTAAAATAACAACAATCCTCCCACCTAAGCACTTATTATATTATATTGCACTGTACTTTAGATTGTGATTCTTGCACTTTGCCTTCAGCACTAGACTATGCTCTTAGTCACTTGTTTTAGAAAGAAGATGCACTTGTGAGTTCTGGCAAGTAGTAGTACATTGGCTCTTCCTACGTTAAATGCAATTATTGTTAGTCGCTTTGGATAAAAGCGTCTGCTAAATGACTGTAATGTAAAATAACATGTTAGCCCATGTTAGTGGCTTTGGGGAAGTTTGGAAACTGTTTGGGGTCGTATGTGTGGGACAAGTGGTGTAGTCCAGGTTTGGCAGCTTGGGACAGTGGACTAATGTGATGATGTGGACAATAATTGGACTTCATTGAGACTGTTGCCCATGTCTATTCTACTTAGATCACAAATTGCCACCTGTCACATTCGTCAACATCCCATAATAGGCCACCTTCTTCCTGATGGCAACAGTGATGCTGTTTTTTTGGGCCTGTTCTCCCATAATATCTTTAGGACTATTTCTTTCAATGATTATTGTACTATATAATTCTCGGGGGTCTGTTGTCTGGCATAGGGCTTTTCAGGTTTTCAAAAGTTGTTTGAATGAAGGCACTCCTTGCATGTAGTTGTTAGCGTTATTGGTCAAAGTGAGATTAGCCAGATTATGAATTTATTTGAGACAGTAGTCGGGTGAGTGCAAGGTGAGCCTACAGGACCATCGAATCTTGCCTGTCAGCCCCTGACACCGAAGAAATCTGGTTCCAGAAACATTGTGTGTGATCGGGTTATGTCATGTGTAATCCAGGAAGGATTTAGCTAATTTCTCCTGTCCTCCTGACTGAGCCAGGGATTAACAGGCAGTATTGAGACCGTACCGGGCCTGCATAAGATGGTTGGACAGTTGTGTATTTCTCTTTACATTTCTTTCTACATTTTCAACTCAGTAAGGGCATGGGACTACTCTAGGCTGTCGTGCTCAAGCTCTCAGTTCACCACTCTGTCGGAGGCAAGGACCAGGATAATCTTGTTATTTTAACCAGGCCAGTAGGCCTTGTGTGTACAAGACAAGTAAGGTCACGCTTGCTGTTGTCGCAGGTCGTCCCGTGTTGCCCCACCTGGCCGCGTCGTTAATGGCTGCATTATGAAGGCTCAACTTCAAGTCACAGGTGAGTCAGTCTGTCAGATGTTATTTATAGTGACTGCAGTAAACAAACTGCGTAGGTATGATGAAGCGGCAGCACAATTAAAATGTCCGGTGAATAAACATAGATGTATGCATTTTTCAGAATCAGAATCCATTTTAGAATCAATTGAATCATCAACTGTAACAGTGCTGTTTCCTAACTGTTACTGTGCTGTTTCCTAACTGTTACAGTGCTATTTCCTAACTGTTACAGTGCTATTTCCTAACTGTTACCGTGCTGTTTCCTAACTGTTACAGTGCCGTTTCCTAACTGTTACCGTGCTGTTTCCTAACTGTTACAGTGCCGTTTCCTAACTGTTACCGTGCTGTTTCCTAACTGTTACAGTGCCGTTTCCTAACTGTTACACTGCTGTTTCCTAACTGTTACAGTGCCGTTTCCTAACTGTTACACTGCTGTTTCCTAACTGTTACAGTGCCGTTTCCTAACTGTTACAGTGCCGTTTCCTAACTGTTACAGTGCCGTTTCCTAACTGTTACAGTGCTGTTTCCTAACTGTTACAGTGCCGTTTCCTAACTGTTACACTGCTGTTTCCTAACTGTTACAGTGCCGTTTCCTAACTGTTACAGTGCCGTTTCCTAACTGTTACACTGCTGTTTCCTAACGGTTACACTGCCGTTTCCTAACTGTTACAGTGCCGTTTCCTAACTGTTACAGTGCCGTTTCCTAACTGTTACCGTGCCGTTTCCTAACTGTTACAGTGCCGTTTCCTAACTGTTACAGTGCCGTTTCCTAACTGTTACCGTGCCGTTTCCTAAATGTTACCGTGCTGTTTCCTAACTGTTACAGTGCCGTTTCCTAACTGTTACAGTGCCGTTTCCTAACTGTTACCGTGCTGTTTCCTAACTGTTACAGTGCTGTTTCCTAACTGTTACAGTGCCGTTTCCTAACTGTTACCGTGCCGTTTCCTAACTGTTACCGTGCTGTTTCCTAACTGTTACCGTGCTGTTTCCTAACTGTTACCGTGCTGTTTCCTAACTGTTACCGTGCCGTTTCCTAACTGTTACAGTGCTGTTTCCTAACTGTTACCGTGCCGTTTCCTAACTGTTACTGTGCTGTTTCCTAAATGTTACAGTGCTGTCGGCTAAACTGAAAGAGAACAAAAAGAACTGGTTCGGTCCCAGTCCGTATGTCGAGGTTGCCGTGGACGGCCAGTCCAAGAAAACGGAGAAGTGCAACAACACACACAGCCCCAAATGGAAGCAATCTGTTACAGTGTAAGTCCTGCGTGGTACATCTGACTGCAACTTGGCAGGGTTGTAGGTTTGTTTCCCGTTTCCTGTAGGGATACAGTGTTTCTGTGTGCAAAATGATTCGTCTTGCAGAGAGCTAAAGACATCGAAGCCTTTACTTTGCACTCGGCGTGGCTTTTCTCAAACTCGTTGTGCTCTGCAGAATCGTGACCCCATTCAGCAAGCTGATATTCCGCGTGTGGAGTCATCAGACCCTGAAGGCTGACATCCTGCTGGGTCTGGCCACGCTGGAGATCAGCGAAACGCTCAAGTCCAACGATATGAAACGTGAGTTTGTGTACATGCGCCTCTAACGTGATGACATTGTAGTCGCCCCCCCCAAACCTCTGGTTGTCCAATCCGTTTAAAATTGATTTAAGATCCATCAGGATAAGCCTAGGAGAGTGTGTGTGACGTGGGCCTAGACTAGAGTATGTTAACGTTCTCCCTGCTTGTGCTTTCTCGGTTCTACTTTCATTCTAGTCCTTGTGTTTGCTTCACTCACATGACTGTTACTGTTTACGTATGTCGCAGGAAGGGTTTCGTCTGTGTCGAGTATGGCTGTATTGTGTGTGCGTGTGTGTGCGTGCGTGGTGTGTTACTGAAGGCAGCTCTCCGCCCTATAACCTAAGGCTGGTGAGTGTGTTGACTTTGTCACTGCAACAGGTCCTTTCACATGATGGTTTTAGCACGCGCTGCCACGTGTGACCTAATACACGGACGCACGCTTTCCCACGACGAGAGCGGCGGCGGTGTGTTCGGATGTACACAAACTCTGGCATCCATCCAAACCCTGATTTTACCCCAATTGCACACAAGTCTTCCAGATAGAGAGAGATGGACGCTCTGTTGGATGTTTTATTCATTTATGGCTGCCATCTCCTCCCGCAGTATTGAATTGTCAAATAGATCATTGGTGTGTGAATGTTTGTGTGAATAGGCGAATGAGAGGCCTTCATTGTAAAGCGCTTTGGATAAAGGCGGAAATGCGAACTGCCACTCCGTGATGTGACGTTATATGAAAATCACAGTCATACATTCGTAATGAAACGCCAGATAATGGAGGTTTTATGTGAAGCCACATACTGTTTTTCTGTGCATTTGTGTGTGTGCATCCTACAGGTAGCCTTCGTGTGTGTGTGCAGTAACACTAACCTATCAGAGCAACTAGTACCGTTTTGGTGTTCCTCAGCGCCGCTGTGTGACGCAGACCCCGTTAACGACGGGCGTGTGTTGTTGTTGTTGTCGTTGGTGTGTCCGGTCGTCCCCCAGTGGCCGAGGTGGTCCAGACGTTGCAGCTGTGCTCAGACCGGGACCCCCAGGACACGGTGGGGGACCTGTCGGTCTGCCTGGACGGCATGCAGGTGGACCCGGAGACCTTCGCCTCCGCAGAGAGGGAACACGGTGAGGGGGAGCGCCGGAGAACGTCCTCGGGGGGTTGAATTAGAACCGTTTCACCGCTTGGTTCTGTGTGCTGAGGCGTGTGGTTGACGTTCGTCTTCTGTCTTTTCATCCCGCAGCCACCGTTCCCAACGGGGACATCCGACAGAACGGGGACTGCGGAAACAGGTGATTATTACAGTAGAACAATGTTGCTGCGGAAACAGGTGATTATTACAGTAGAACAATGTTGCTGCGGAAACAGGTGATTATTACAGTAGAACAATGTTGCTGCGGAAACAGGTGATTATTACAGTAGAACAATGTTGCTGCGGAAACAGGTGATTATTACAGTAGAACAATGTTGCTGCGGAAACAGGGGATTATTACAGTAGAACAATGTTGCTGCGGAAACAGGTGATTATTACAGTAGAACAATGTTGCTGCGGAAACAGGTGATTATTACAGTAGAACAATGTTGCTGCGGAAACAGGTGATTATTACAGTAGAACAATGTTGCTGCGGAAACAGGTGATTATTACAGTAGAACAATGTTGCTGCGGAAACAGGTGATTATTACAGTAGAACAATGTTGCTGCGGAAACAGGTGATTATTACAGTAGAACAATGTTGCTGCGGAAACAGGTGATTATTACAGTAGAACAATGTTGCTGCGGAAACAGGTGATTATTACAGTAGAACATTGTTGCTGCGGAAACAGGTGATTATTACAGTAGAACATTGTTGCTGCGGAAACAGGGGATTATTACAGTAGAACAATGTTGCTGCGGAAACAGGTGATTATTACAGTAGAACAATGTTGCTGCGGAAACAGGTGATTATTACAGTAGAACAATGTTGCTGCGGAAACAGGTGATTATTACAGTAGAACAATGTTGCTGCGGAAACAGGTGATTATTACAGTAGAACATTGTTGCTGCGGAAACAGGTGATTATTACAGTAGAACATTGTTGCTGCGGAAACAGGTGATTATTACAGTAGAACAATGTTGCTGCGGAAACAGGTGATTATTACAGTAGAACAATGTTGCTGCGGAAACAGGTGATTATTACAGTAGAACAATGTTGCTGCGGAAACAGGTGATTATTACAGTAGAACATTGTTGCTGCGGAAACAGGTGATTATTACAGTAGAACATTGTTGCTGCGGAAACAGGTGATTATTACAGTAGAACAATGTTGCTGCGGAAACGGGTGATTATTACAGTAGAACAATGTTGCTGCGGAAACAGGTGATTGTGTGTCACCATGTTCTATGACAAATAAAGAATTCTTCTTCTTCTTCTTCTTCTTCTTCTTCTTCTTCTCCTCCTCCTCCTCCTCCTCCTCCTCCTCCTCCTCCTCCTCCTCCACCTCCTTCTTCTTCTTCACGTCCCTCAGGTCCAGCAGAGACACGTCTCCCTCCAGCGACTCCACGGACGACTGGGTCATCGTTCCTAACGGTCACGACGTCGACGGCACAGGGTCTCCCGCCCCGTCACCAGGGGGCTCCCAGTCCTCCCGGCCCCCCAGGCCCTCCCGCCCCCCTCCCCCCACCCCCCGCAGACCTGCAGCTTCCCCAGGTGGGCAGACGACCGGACGAACACGGCCGATGAGATTAGAAAGTATTACATTAGAAGAAAAATTAAAATAATCCACATAAGGTAGAAATACCTTCATGATGACATTATCTATACAGGAAAATAAGATTTAGAAATGTTTTTAAAACGCCATTGCTTCTGAATTCCATTATACCACGGCCTAGTGGTCTCT
Organism: Borostomias antarcticus; assembly: GCF_949987555.1. NCBI lineage: Eukaryota > Metazoa > Chordata > Actinopteri > Stomiiformes > Stomiidae > Borostomias > Borostomias antarcticus. The sequence continues at coordinate 2,274,404 of NC_140266.1, read as the reverse complement.
GGCGTTCCCCACACGGGCGTGACCGAGTCTTCCATCCCCCCCCAGCCTCCTCCAGCAGCTCCTGCCCCAGCGAGGTGAGCGAGGCCCCGGCCTCGGACGGCTCGTCCCAGGCCTCCGTCAACGGGGGCTCGGACCCCCTGGAGGCCCCAGCGGGACCCTCGCAGACGGCCGCCCCGCCCCCCATAGAGGCCGGGGCCCCCGGGGTCAGCCCCGCCGCCGTCTCCAACGGACCCCTACCGCCAGGGTAAGGCCGCGGCGTTGCTCCGCTCACCGGCGCCGCTACTGAGCCCTGGACTCTGCGTGCTCGTGGTACTCGTTGGTTCTAGAGGAGAAGCTCTGTAGCGAGGACTTCCTCTTCCTGGTCAGACTATAGGCTTCAGGCTGAAACAGACAGCAACCATTGGGTGTCATGATACTACTGTAAGATACTGAGATGCCTACACCGTATTAACAGTATCGGCCATATTGAATAACTTTTGACACTTGAATGTTAGATTGCAAACCAGCTGTCTACCACCTAGAAATGGATGTGCTACATTTCTCACACTTGATAGAGGTCGGATCAATGCATGTCGATTGAAATCAATGCTTAAAAAAAAAAAATTGCCGATTGTTGGCACGCTGTTATAGTTTACATTGTGTGTGTGTGTGTGTGTGTGTTCAGGTGGGAACAGAGAGTGGACCAGAACGGGCGGCCATATTTCGTGGATCATATTGAGAAGAGGACCACCTGGGACCAACCTGAGTCGCTACCTGCCGGGTAAAACCAACCCTCCAAACGCCGCAGCACGCCACGCCCCGCCGGGGGGCGACGCCAAGCGCCAGCGAGAGCGGTTGAAAACACGTCGGCCTGACTGAAAATTTTCTAAAACGACTGATACACACACTGAAATCATTTCACCAAGTTTTACAGTGAAAACCATGAATAAAATTAGCAGCACTACGCACTTTTTATTTGCATAAACATTAAAACAATGCGTCTGGGAGACTGTTGCTAACTTCGGTTGACGCTGGACAGTATTTACAGTGGGTTTTTCAAAGCGTGGAAATCAAACCCGATTTTAATGATAATTTTATCACGATAAATTTAATCACATTTTATTGCGATAAATAACATTTTATTGCGGTTTTTCATTAATACCGGTTATCATTACATCCCTAGTTTAGATGAGACTTCCGCGTCAGCGTTCCTCATCCCTGCCCCCCCCCCCCCGACCCCGTGCTGCAGGTGGGAGCGGCGGGTCGACCCCATGGGCCGGGTTTACTTCGTGGACCACATCACGCGCAGCACCACCTGGCAGCGGCCCACGCGGGAGTCTGTCCGGAACTACGAGGAGTGGCAGCACCAGCGCAGCCAGCTGCAGGGCGCCATGCAGCAGTTCAACCAGCGCTTCATCTACGGGGTGAGTCTCGCGTCACGGACGGACGCCACGGCGGGTCAAACTCCGCCGTCTCGCTCTCGGAACTCGCCGGACGACAAGTCGGGCCGGTTCCCGTCGTCCGTCTGCGGTCGGATGTTTTTCGGGCGGCTGCGTGCGGGGCCGCTTGATGTTTTAACGCGCCGGACGTCACCTGGTGGCGGGGATCCGTGGTGCCGTCGTCTCCGAGGAACGGCGTCTGGTTCGGCGCTCGCTAACGTCTCCTTTTTCTCTCTCTCTCCACCGAAGCTCCAAGACCAGCTTCCGCCCACGCCGAACAAGGAGTTTGACCCTCTGGGCCCGCTGCCTCACGGCTGGGGTGAGTACGCTGAAAATGTTATTTCATGTAATTAATTGCTTTATAAATGTTCTTAGCCGGTAGACAAACATACTCCAGGAGCTTGCTCGATCGCCTCGTTGAGAGGGGTCAGGGAAGAATGTTTACAGCTCACTTATCTGGCCCCTGGGTGATACTCTTTTTTTGCTTCCCTCTGGAATATGTAGGGGTGGGTCGTATGCCCACCTCCCTTGTTCTCTGTAAAGCGCGTTGTGTTGCCGCGTTGTGTTGTGTTACAAATAAAGCTTTGATTGATTGATTGAGTAAGCGTGCCGCCCTTCCACGCGGTCCGCTGGTGTGAACACGCCGCCCCGCGCCGAGAGGGAGGCTGATGTCATGTGCTCTGGTCTGTTGTGTGTCCGTGACAGAGAAGAGAACAGACACCAACGGCAGAGTGTACTTCGTTCACCACACGACCAGGATGACCCAGTGGGAGGACCCCAGGACGCAAGGGTCAGTTTCAGTTTATAACCGTGTGTGCGTGTGCGTGTGCGCGTGCGTGCGTGTGCGCGTTTGTGTTTCTGGTCCTTTTTCTTCTATATGTTGAGCAAAGCCCTCAGTATTGCACTACCACCCTGCCCCTTGACAGCCGCCATCTTTGTAGTTCCCTCTATTCCAGCCAGTCTAATAAGAAGGAATGTGATGTTGTCTGCCTCTCTCATCTCTCATAGCTCCTAGACGTATTCTTTTACAGTGGAAAAGCCCAAATCCGCCCACTACTACATCCTGGCTGTATGATTGAATGTCCTTTTTACGTATTACGTATTCTTCGAGAGGCTCGATTGCCAATTTGTGTAAAAGATTGCAGCCTATTATTTCACTCGTTGACACTCTCACTTCTCTGGACCCCAACTGACCTTCGATGTGTCCACCTGTTTCTCAATGTATTCAGAGCATCTATATTTGATTTCATTTCACTCACTTATTTATTTTTTATTTTTTAAGATATTTTTTGAAGGCATTTCTGCTTTATCAGGGATAGGACAGTGTAGATGACAGACAGGAAAGGTGGGAGAGAGAGAGAGAGAGAGAGAGAGAGAGAGAGAGAGAGAGAGAGGGGAAGACATGCAGCAAAGGGCGTGGGCCGGATTCGAAACCATGCCGCTGCAGGAAGGACTAGCCCACTGAGCTACCGGGGCGCCCCCTTCATTCACTTTTTGTGCTTTTTTCTTGTTCCTTTTGTCTCTGAGAGACTCATATTTTGTACTGTTTACCTATCATTTATATGATTCCATTTTCCAATAAAAAATATTATTAGAAAGAATAAGTAAATGATATGCAGCTATGTTTCCTGTAGATGTTAAAGGAGTACTGTATTGTGTGCGTGTCTGCGTGCGTGCGTGTGTGTGTGTGTATGCATGCGTGTGTGTGTGTGCGTGCGTGTCTGCGTGTGTGTGTGCGTGTGTGTGTGTGCGTGCGTGTGTGTGTGTGTGCGTGCGTGCGTGCGTGTGTGCGTGCGTGTGTGTATGTGCGTGCGTGTGTGTGTGTGTGTCCTCTAGGCTGTTGAATGACAAGCCCCTGCCGGACGGCTGGGAGATGAGGTTCACCGTGGACGGCATCCCCTACTTCGTTGACCACAACAGGAGAACGACCACGTACATCGACCCCCGCACCGGGAAATCCTCCCTGTGAGTGACTACAGTAGCCCCTCCCCCACAGTAGCTCCTCCCCCACCCCAGCTGAGCGCCGGAGACGAGGGTCTCCAACCACCAGCGGCCGCGCGTCGCCCAGAGCAGCCCTACGGGGTTCATAATCCGCACACTTAAGTTCCTTCTGTCCGTCCTCTGCAGGGAGAACGGACCTCAGATCACGTACGTCAGGGACTTCAAAGCCAAAGTGCAGTACTTCAGGTTCTGGTGTCAGGTCAGTGGAAACGGCCGACCGCGCTTGCGCACCACTAAATGGAGGACGCCGAGTGTGCACTTTTTAGGGTGGGGGGAGACTTTGAATAAGCCTCTTTCTCCCTTTGTTCCAGCAATTATCCATGCCCCAGCACATCAAGATCACGGTTACCAGGAAGACCCTGTTTGAGGATTCCTTCCAGCAGGTAAGCAGCCTTGTAACTTTTTAACGTCCCATCTGTTTGTCCCGCCGCAAAACGGAGCGATGTCGAACGGGCGGGGTTCCTTATCGTTTCTCCGTCCGTCTCCGTCAAAGATCATGAGCTTCCATCCGCAAGATCTCCGACGGCGCCTGTGGATCATCTTCCCAGGAGAGGAGGGGTTGGACTACGGAGGCGTGGCCAGGCAAGTCACAGTACGGACGCTGGGTCATGAGGGACCAATGGGATGGTGACTGGACACGGAGGAAGACAAGTCCTGGACCAGAAGTCCTCTTTTAACGGAGACAGTCTTCATATGCAGTTGTCCATTACTAGTCTTTAAACTTGGTCCACAGTGAATTAATATTTTTGGATTGTTGCAAGTTAGATTAGTCGTTTACACACTCGGATAGCTCACTGTGTGTGTGTGTGTGTGTGTGTGTGTGTGTGTGTGTGTGTGTGTGTGTTTGTGTGTGTGTGTGTGTGTGTGTGTGTGTGTGTGTGTCCGTGTGTGTGTGTCCGTGTGTGTGTGTCCGTGTGTCTGTCCGTGTGTGTGTGTCCGTGTGTCTGTCCGTGTGTGTGTGTGTGTCTGTCCGTGTGTGTGTGTCTGCCCGTGTGTGTGTGTGTGTGTCCGTCCGTGTGTGTGTGTGTCTGTCCGTGTGTGTGTGTGTCTGTCCGTGTGTGTGTGTGTCTGTCCGTGTGTGTGTGTGTGTGTGTGTGTGTGTGTGTGTGTCTGTCCGTGTGTGTGTGTGTCTGTCCGTGTGTGTGTGTGTCTGTCCGTGTGTGTGTGTATCTGTCCGTGTGTGTGTGTGTCTGTCCGTGTGTGTGTGCGTGTGTCCATGTGTCTGTCCGTGTGTGTGTGTCTGTCCGTGTGTGTGTGTGTCTGTCCGTGTGTGTGTGTGTCTGTCCGTGTGTGTGTGTGTGTGTCCATGTGTCTGTCCGTGTGTGTCTGTCCGTGTGTGTGTGTCTGTCCGTCCGTGTGTGTGTGTGTGTGTCCGTCCGTGTGTGTGTGTGTGTGTCTGTCCGTGTGTCTGTCCGTGTGTCTGTCCGTGTGTGTGTCCGTGTGTGTATGTCCGTGTGTGTGTGTGTGTCCGTGTGTGTGTGTGTGTGTCCGTGTGTGTGTGTGTGTTGACAGGGAGTGGTTCTTCTTGCTGTCCCACGAGGTGCTGAACCCCATGTACTGTCTGTTTGAGTACGCCGGGAAGGACAACTACTGCCTGCAGATAAACCCCGCCTCCTACATCAACCCCGACCACCTCAAATACTTCAAGTTCATTGGACGCTTCATTGCCATGGTACTGTTGACCAAACATCCATCATCACTCTCAAGTATTGACTGCTTCGTTGACTCTCGAGTGTCCGTTTGATTTAGCTCACCTGGTGCACCGTCTGGGCGGAGTTAGCGCAGATGGAGTAACTGATTAGTCACAGAACGGAAATTCCAGTGCACCAGGCCAGCTGAATCGAGCTGGCTTTTTGAAACAGTGTGATATGATGTTCAGAGAGGCTTTACAGTAATATACTGGCTCTGTGAGTTTTGTATTTTTCGTACCGCTCCTCGCACTGTCCTGTCTCGTGATTCTGATTCTGATGTTTAGTTATGAATTTATGAAATGAGTAGCCATCTCTTATTAATATTAACGGGACTTTGTCTTGGGCGTTTCTCTGCAGGCCCTGTTCCATGGGAAGTTCATTGACACTGGGTTCTCGCTGCCCTTCTACAAGCGCATCCTCAACAAACCCCTGGCTCTCAAAGACCTGGAGTCCATCGACCCCGAGTTCTACAACTCCCTCATCTGGATCAAGTCAGTCTGGGGCTTGGGCCGGGGCTGGGAGCTGAGACTGGGGTCAGGGGTAGGGCTGGGGATGGGTCAGGGCTGGGAGCTGAGGCTTGAGCTGGGTCTGAGGCTGGGGTTAGGGCTGGGGCCGGGGCTGGGTCAGGGCTGGGAGCTGAGGCTGGGGTTAAGGCCGGGGCTGTGTCAGGGCTGGGAGCTGAGGCTGGGGTTAAGGCCGGGGCTGTGTCAGGGCTGGGAGCTGAGGCTTGAGCTGGGTCTGCGGCTGGGGTTAGGGCTGAGGCTGGGTCAGGGCCTGGGTAGGAGGGGGAATTCTGGGGTGGAATGGCTTCAGAGCTTTCAATAATACTACATTTATTTTGATGATGATGCTGATGGTGATGATGGTGATGGTGATGATGGTGGTGATGATGATGATGATGATGATGATAGTGGTGATGGTAATGATGATGATAGTGATGATGATGGTGATGATGATGATGATAGTGGTGATGATGGTGGTGATGGTAATGATGATGGTGGTGGTGATGATGATGGTGGTGATGATGATGATAGTGATGATGATGGTAGTGGTGGTGATGATGATGGTGATGATGATGATGGTGATGATGATGCTGATGGTGGTGGTGATGATGATGATGGTAGTGGTGGTGGTGATGGTAATGATGATGATGGTAGTGGTGGTGATGATGATGATGGTGGTGATGATGATGATGATGATGATGGTAGTGGTGGTGATGATGATGATGGTGATGATGGTAAGGATGATGGTGGTGATGATGATGATGATGCTAGTGGTGATGATGATGGTGATAATGATGGTGGTGATGGTAATGATGATGGTGGTGGTGGTGATGATGGTGGTGATGGTAATGATGATGGTGGTGGTGGTGATGATGGTGGTGGTGATGATGATGATAGTGATGATGGTGGTAGTGATGATGATGGTAGTGGTGGTGATGGTAGTGGTGGTGATGATGGTGATGGTGGTGATGATGGTAGGGGTGGTGATGATGATGATGGTGGTGATGATGATGATGATGATGGTAGTGGTGGTGATGATGATGATGATGATGATGATGATGGTAGTGGTGGTGATGATGATGATGATGATGGTGATGATGATGGTAGTGGTGGTGATGATGGTGATGATGATGGTGATGATGAAGGTAGTGGTGGTGGTGCACAGTGACTGACCCGTGCGGTTCCCCTCAGGGATAACAACCTGGAGGAGTGCGGGCTGGAGATGTACTTCTCTGTGGACAAGGAGATCCTGGGGGAAGTCACGACCCACGAGCTGAAGCCCGACGGGGGGAACGTCCTGGTCACTGAGGAGAACAAGGAGGAGTACATCAGGTAGGCTCCGCCCCTCAGGAACACAGGCAAATCAAACCAAACTTTATTAGAGCACATTTCATACTCAGAGGCAACATAGTTCTTCACGGGACAGAAGTAGGGGGGTGGAACACATATATACTAATCCTGACTCGTTATAGGAGAATGAGGAGCTATGTTTTTACCTTGAATTGAGGAATTCAAATGTACCCATACAGTGTGTCTGTGTGTGTCTGTGTGTGTCTGTGTGTGTGTGTCTGTGTGTGTCTGTGTGTGTGTCTGTGTGTGTGTGTGTGTTTGTGTGTGTTTGCGTGTGTCTGCGTGTGTTTGTGTGTGTCTGTGTGTGTCTGTGTGTGTGTCTGTGTGTGTGTGTGTCTGTGTGTGTTTGTGTGTGTTTGTGTGTGTCTGCGTGTGTCTGCGTGTGTCTGCGTGTGTCTGTGTGTGTGTGTGTGTGTTTCTGTCTGTGTGTTTGTGTCTGCCTGTCCTTCCGTCTGTGTGTGTGTGTGTTTGTGTCTGTCTGTCCTCCCGTCTGTGTGTGTGTGTGTGTGTCTGTCTATCCTCCCGTCTGTGTGTGTGTTTTTGTGTGTTTGTGTGTCTGTCCTTCCGTCTCTGTGTGTGTGTGTGTGTGTGTCTGTGTGTGTCTCTGTCTGTGTGTTTGTGTTTGCCTGTCCTCCCGTCTGTGTGTGTGTGTGTGTGTGTGTGTGTGTAGGCTGGTGGCTGAGTGGAGGCTGTCCAGAGGGGTAGAGGAGCAGAACCAGGCCTTCTTCGAGGGCTTTAACGAAGTGCTGCCTCAGCAGTACCTCCAATATTTCGACGCCAAGGAGCTCGAGGTACTGACCAACAGGGTCTTCTCACAGGGAACGGAATTGAAAAGGAAAAAGAGAAGAACATTTTGAGATTCGAATGAAATCAAACATTTTCCAGCACCTACAGTATCACGGCCGTCACTTATTCATCCAGCATGCATTGCTCCTGCTCGCAGGTGTAACATGTAATTCCCCTCCCCGCCCCTAGGTGATGCTGTGTGGGATGCAGGAGATCGACCTGGTGGACTGGCAGAGGAACACCATCTACCGACATTACGCCCGCAGCAGCAAGCAGATCCTCTGGTTCTGGCAGGTCAGCGGCTTCTCAACACGGGAACGTCTCTTCCGCCGTTTTTACCTTCTGATCCAATCGAGGGTTTTCACGGCCCGTCGTCTGTCGGCCATGTTGGAGGTTGAAGCTACTGAATGTAGATAGCTAGCTAGATAGATAGATCAATAGACAGGTAGATAGACCTATCTATCTACCTATCTATCTAGTCGTTAGCCTAAAGCTGAGCTTACACCTTGCTAAACCTAAGCTTAAACCTCCAATATGGCCGTCCGTGAAAACCCTCTATAGGTAGAAGCAGATGTCCCGGCACTCACAAATTAATATAAAAATATAAACTTTATTGGCCAACAAGTGGGACGTTTCGGCTTCATGACTTCATCAGCATATAGACATTTTTAAACATTTTTTTATATGCTGATGGAGTGAGGCCAAAACGTCCCACTTGTTGCCCAATAAAGTTTATAATTTTTATATTAATTTGTGAGTGCCGGGACATCTCCTTCCAGTTTTTGAAGGAGATGGTACTGATGGTGATGTGTGTGTGTGCATGTGCGTGTGCGCGTGTGTGTGTGTGTGTGCGCGCGTGTGTGTGCGTGTCCAGTTTGTGAAGGAGATGGACAATGAGAAGCGGATGAGGCTGCTGCAGTTCGTCACAGGGACCTGTCGCCTGCCGATGGGCGGCTTCGCTGACCTCATGGGTAAGATGGCGCAGAATCCCCACACCACAAAACCCTCCTGACATCGTTACCTTACACACGAGACTGACCCTTTACCCCCCCCCCCCACACACACACACACACACACACACATACACACCTCTAGGGAGTAACGGCCCCCAGAAGTTCTGCATTGAGAAAGTGGGCAAAGAGAATTGGCTTCCAAGAAGCCACACGTGGTAAGTTCAGTTGAAACCTTGTGTCAGTTAACAGTTTGAATAATATTGGAATAATTGTGTCTGGCGACCAAATTTCCAAAGCTTAAGTGTGGTCGGATTAAACATTTCTATCACTGGACTGCATAGCTATAACTGCATGCATTCACCTTGCCCTTGGTTCTTCAACCAGGTGGAAATAATGTATTAATATAATTCACTTAATTCCTCTTGATTACTGACATCTTTTTTCGTTTATTTCTGAAACCAGCTTTAATCGTCTGGACCTGCCTCCCTATAAGAGCTACGAGCAGCTGAAGGAGAAGCTCATGTTCGCCATTGAGGAGACGGAGGGCTTTGGACAGGAGTAGTGAGACGGTCGCGGCAGCATGAGGCCGGCTGCGAGGACTCTCCTCCACGCTGGTCGACCGCGCCCGCACCTTCAGCACCTTCCTCCCGGCGGTCGGGCTACAGCACTTTTGTCTCCTCGGTCAGACACGCTTTCCGCAGCCAGGAGCCTCTTTAGGGACCCTCTCCTCGTCCGCAGAGAGCCACACGAGGAGCCGACAGCCCCGCCCCCTCCCAACCCCTCCCCTTCAGGAAGAGGAGAAACCCCCCCCCCCCCCCCCAACTCCACCCCCCCAATCCAGCTTGCCTTACTCAGACCACTCCGCAGGCCTGTCAGGAAGAGGAGGAACTGTGAGAGGAAGTGAAGTCACCCTCGTTTAGTCATGTGTGCGCTCACCGTGTATATGGGCATGTGTTTCCTATCTTCTCACTGCAGTATTTCAAGTCGTCATGGGAGCGTCAGACTGACCTATGCACTTCAATGTCTTTAACTGTTTTCCACTCCCTGAGCCTGTGCTGACTGAATGAATGAATGAACGACTTAACAGATTCTAGGATTGTGTGCGCCGGTAGCATAAAAGAAAAAGAAGATATTGTCCCTTCACAGACTTATGACATAGAGATTACAGTATGTTACCTGATTTAACCTGTTGCTTTCCTAACTGTTGAATTGAATCCCTCTACTGGTCTTCGCACAGTTGTGTGGGGCAGTAAGATAGTTGTGAATTTTATTATAAGAGGCTATATTTTCATGTGCAATAGTTTTCTAGTAAGATGTTTGTTCCCGTAATATAGCATCACTGATACTGGCTCATATCATGTTTCTTTTAGTATTTCATTAGTATTTAAGATGTTCAAACCACCCAACATGGTGGAAGTAACGGGAAACACCTTTAAAGTCATGTGTCTGTTTGCTGAACCAAGTTTTCTGACAAACCGTTGTCTCTTTATCCTTAATTCTGTGATAGCCATTCTGACTATGAGGTTGTGCAAACAGTATGGGGGTTGTAAATGGATTTCCAGTTTGTGTAACAGATCCGACACGTTACTAATGAAGTGCGAGTTCTCAGTGTTAATATCAGGACAGTAGGATTAGGATATGATTACTTAGACCAAATATTGACACTGCTGCTCCCACTGATGGGTATAACATTTTCTGCGAAATTTAAAAGATCAAGTATTAAGATTGATTTATTAATCAAAATTAATTTAATGAACAGTGATCATACTGAATACTTGATGTGTAAAACGACACCAAATAGATTATGAATGAACTTGATAATGAAGAGGTCATGGCCCCAAGCCCTAGTTCTATAGGGTTATGATTGTTATCATTGCTCTACAAAAATATACAATTATACCATCAGTGTAAGTATTACATTACTTGTCCCAAAGTACCGTATAAGAGTAGCAAATGCCTGTGAAGGAAAAAAAGAGAAAAGCTAGCTATGTTTAAGGAAACGTGGTTAAGATGACAGTGAATGACTGCCTAGATAACTGTCTTCTGTGCTTCAATCATGTTGTGACTGGGGTTTTTCAAGCATATCTTTAGCAGGCCTCTCGGTAGCATAGCTTTTTAATTGAACTAGATTAAAGTAATGACTTTTTTGGTCTAGATCATAATTAATTTGTAGCCAAATTAAACATGCAATTGATCTACAGCGTGGTAAAGGACTTTCTGAATGCACTGCTCTGAACTCAACCAGCATGCACCTGGGGGTAGTTTAAGATGAAAATCAACCCTCGGCAAAAGACTGCAAGTCATGTCTCTTTCTTTGGAGACACTCATTTAAACCCAATGTCTGGAATCTGGAACCAGAAGACCAAAAACAGTGTCTGTCATATCAGCCAATCCTTCCTCCATGTTTTTGTATGGTTGTGTCTTCTCTGTCGTGGCTGTGGTGTTTTTCAAACACAGTGTAGTCTGGGTAAAGCTGTACCCCATCAATCCACTGCGTCCTCACAGTCTAGGGAGGGGGGGGGGGGGGGGTGGAGGGCTGGCACACCTCATGTCTTTTCACGACGCCTACTCATTTCGGCTCCCTGTGTACTAGCGCATTGCCTTGTGAAGAGATTGCTGTTAAATTTGTCAATTGAACATAGACTTTTTTTTCTTGAATATTTAACAAATAATGAGACGGCACCTTGACAGCTCACTTGACTGATTAACCACTTTAAATTATTGTTTTATTTTTAATATAGCAGTGTTCCCAGATCATAGAGGAATGACATGTATAGAGATATGCAAACGCTAATACTTTGAACTCTAATAATTGCATTGTAAATCATGTTGATAGTGTAATCACTGTATTTTTCTTTGTGGAAGCTCTAACCTTTTTGATTAATGGGAGTTAATGGTTGGATACTATTTATTTGTTAATGTGAAAAGGGTGGATGTATTGTAAAAAAATAAAATAAAAAAAAGTGTCAATTGATTAAGAAAATTCTGAAATAAAACAGGCTACTGGAACCTTTGTGTGGGGTTTATAATTGGTTGAGTTTTTATCCGTATTAAACATGAAATTAACTCATACAACATGAGAAATGTACCCAAGTCCCTCAGCAAGATTTTATTGATAACTTGAGAGCGGAACCTTTACGTAGTTAATTTGACCAGACGACGAATATTTGCGCGGTACCAAAACATCGGTGCACCATTTATTAGCATCCCCCTTATCCTAAAACATGGCCGGTCCAGATCTCATCAAAACTCTCCTGTATACGATCAACAATCTGTTACAGCAAGAGAAATATAAAGCTGCTCTTGCTGTGATCAAGGGATTCAGAAATGGTGCCGTGTGAGTGTGTGAACTGTCGTAAAATATTCCACTAACGCTAGCTAGTCTAGCTATTGTGAAATGTCATGGCCATAGACATTATAAAGAACTTTATTAGAGTTCTTTATAATGTCTATGGTCATGGCAGCTATGTTTTCCTAGTTAATGATGGGCATAGAAAGTTGAAGATATATTGAATGGAGATGCAGCGAGCTATTTCCACACGGAAGCCTTTGCAGGGAACACATTATCTGAGAGCTAATGTTAGATAGAAATATTGATAGTTCAAAGTTCTTTAATTTGTCAGTATTGGTTTGACCTTGCCCGTGAAAATAACCGGTAACGTTATATCATATACAGATTCCATTATCCTCTGTACTGACTCCTACTGTAACTAAAACCTTGTACTTTGTGTCTCGTTTCAGATATGGGGCCAAAATAAGGGCTCCTCATGCTCTTGTAATGACATTCCTATTCAGAAGTGGAAGGTGAGATGCCAAGATCCCTCCGTTCACTGTCGTGGTTTAGTGCTGTTAAATCTTCATGGACGTTTTCTCTCTCTTTTGTCCCAGTTTGAAGGACAAGTTGAGAGCCATTGCGCAAGCCACCTACAGCCACTCCCGCAACCTCGCCTGCTTTGTGTTCACTTACAAAGGACTGCAAGCCTTACAGGAGAAGATACAGGGCCAGAGTCTCCCCTCACAGTCCTTCCTCGCTGCCTGCCTCGGAGGCTGGTTGGTCTTTGGAGAAAATAACAACATCAATAGCCAGGTGAGCTGACTAAGTATGGGGAATGTGACACACTCATCCTCCGTGGTATGGCACAAAGTTGACCATGTGACAGTAGAGAAAACGAGACAGAAAGGAAGCTATCAAAGATGATATATAGTTACATCCATACATACAGATCAACATGTCTCTGCTGTCCCCAGATCAACATTGTCTCTGCTGTCCCCAGATCAACATGTATCTGCTGTCCCCAGATCAACATGTCTCTGCTGTCCCCAGATCAACATGTCTCTGCTGTCCCCAGATCAACATTGTCTCTGCTGTCCCCAGATCAACATTGTCTCTGCTGTCCCCAGATCAACATTGTCTCTGCTGTCCCCAGATCAACATGTATCTGCTGTCCCCAGATCAACATGTCTCTGCTGTCCCCAGATCAACATTGTCTCTGCTGTCCCCAGATCAACATTGTCTCTGCTGTCCCCAGATCAACATGTACCTGCTGTCCAGGATCCTGTTTGCCCTGTCCCGCCTGGCGGTGGAGAAAGGCTTCATACCGCAGCCCAAACGAGACCCCTTCCCTCTGTTCGCCACCCTGGTGTGGGGCGTGGTACTGTGGTTGTTTGAGTACCACCCCCACACCCTCCAGCCCTCACTCCAGTCCTCCATGAACTACCTCTACCACGACAGCAACGTGTGGCACAACATCTCGGACTTCCTCGTCCACAACAAGCGCAGGACTGCTCCTTAGAACAGGGTTATGAAGTCAAGCTAATGTGGATCATCTGGTTCTTTGCCATGTTTTAAGAAAGTGCGTCTGACTGTGTAGACGGCACCAAAAAATAATATTTGTCCCACGGTGCCGGCCAGCAAGTGGTGGGCTTGCAATACCAAATTCCAGATACTCATGGACAAACCATCTTTGGACGAACAGCAATGGCGCCTGCGCAAATTGTTGTTTAGCTTTTAGAAATGCTTCTGTTGCCACTAGGTGGCAGAAAACGGCATTTAGGAAACTACACTGCTTTAACTACTACACTGTGAGGTTAAACTGTTACCATGACAGTTTATAAAATAGAATTTTAGTCTTCTGCACAACCCGTGCACGCATGACATTTATACCCCCCAAACATGGCCTTAAATACCACTGCATCGTGTGCTTCAACGTAGCCGCACTTGTTGGAATGTGAGCTCTCATGAGTTTGTGATTTTGTGCTCATAGGTCTACTGTGAACTGAAAAAGCGTTGAGATTAGGATTTGATTGCGGCCTATTTAAAATGATCATTTCATATTTAAGTGCTTTAGACTGTGCACTTGGTTTGTGTGAATGCACTTGTTTTAACAGAGGCACATTGTTCCAGAAAGCCTCACAGTATCAGTAAGATATAGACTGGCAAGCAGCACTGAGAGGTTTGACGTTGTTTTCTTTCCCAATGTCATATTATATTTTACAAAGGAGTACTGTACGTAGGTAGAACTGTTATAAGGAGTATTCATTTTAATATGTGCAGGATATTTTTGGTGTGCTATTTTAATATAGCAATAGTTTTATAATTTTACCTCCATTTGGGGCCAATGCTCAGTTTGCCCTTATAGTACTGTATGTGGTTGATTCACGTACTGTACATCAGTTGGCGTGACACTCAATACTAAATTGTTGAAGGGTACATTGATCTCATACATTGCGGTAGTTCCATAGTGCCGTGCCAAAAGTAGAGGAGATAATTCTTTGTTTTGTGTGGCAGTTCAGATCATTCATATTTAATCTTTTTTATATTTTTTTTCCTAACGGATCCATCCATTACTTATCCAATATTATATTCAATGTGCAAGATATATGAATTACAACATCACAATCATGCAATTTGTGTTAACAGCTGATGCTGTAGAAATTCAGTCTGATAAATTGCTTATTGTTTAACACTGTCAATTTGTAGAATATTTTATTCAAATTCTTGAATTTTTATTTACTGTGATTTGTTTTGAATAAAACAAGATGTATTTATGAAATAAGTAATCAGTATAATTCATTGCTGTATGCATTTTTTTATTCAAGTAGGGGTGTGACTGTGCAGTGAAGAATTTGTTGTTGTTTGTTATGTGTGTGTTTTCTGAGAATCTGAATGCACGCCCACTTCTAATGCAAGCCTAGTTCTAATGCACGCCTAGTTCTCTGGAATCAGTTACTTCTCTGGAACCAGTTACTTCTCTGGAATTAGCCCTACCCACCCCTCCCACTAGCCAGGGAAATCATTTGTGCCCTCCACTGGGGCCATTCTAAACAATATTATATAATAATATTGTTTAATATTACAATAACCCCCCCCACACACACACACAACGTGTATTTTATATAGTGTGTTTTTTAAACCATCCCACTGCATTCTCTCAATAATGTAACCAGACCAGCGCCCCGCCTTTCCCAGACAGAGGAGGAGTGTGATTGGACGTCAGAGGTGCGAGTGTACGCAGGATCACACGCACACACGCAGGATCACACACACACACGCAGGATCACACGCACACACATGTTCTGGTGGTGACTCAACGCCAGAGGCCTCAGCTGAAACCAGTCGGTCCAGGTTCATACCCTAATCTCCCTTCATCTCAGTGGGTGGGACCGCTTAAATAGGTGCTGGGAGAGAAAGTGCTCTCATATTACCAAGTAAACCATTTAAACACACACACACGATCTAATTGAAGGTGAGATATGCCGTTTCTTATCATTACTTTCGTCATCACTTGCTTTTCTTACGTGAACCGTTTTCATATTATACACCCGCGTTGTATTTACTGATTCAGGAACTGCTGGAAATGATTGGGCGTAGACTGAAATGACGTGGGGGACATTTGTGTAATTCAACGATGTGCGATTCCAGATCTGAGCATCAAATATGTCAGCCTGGAACAGTGGGACAACCAGCAGAGCCACGAGACGTGGGGCCTCAGCTCCAGGAGCCTGATGGTGAGGAGAGGGTCACCCTTCAAGATCCGTTTTCAGAGCTCTGCTAGGTACTCCACTGGATGTCATTGATCTTAGGATCTGTATCTTTGACCCACGGTCCCGATCGCTCAGTCGGCTGTATTATAACCACATTGTGTGAGCAGTAAATCACTATAGCGCTCAGTTTTTTTTTTGTCTCTCTTAATTCCCAACTCAGGTCCTCTGTACGTGTCCTTCCCCCTCACCTCCTCCAAGCAGGCGTCTCCTTCCCAGGGGGGGGCCTATTTCAGCCCAGAGGGCCTCGACCCCCGGTCCCCCCTCTGTGTTCATGTCCTGCCCGGCCTATAGCGCATTTCATACCCAGAGGCAACACAATGCGCTTTACAGAGAACAAGGGAGGTGGGCATACGACCCACTCTCTACATATTCCAGAGGGAAGCAAAAAAACAGTAATCACCCGGGGGCCAGATAAGTGAGCTGTAAAAATTCTTCCCTGACCCCTCTCAACAAGGCGATCGAGCAAGCTCCAGGAGTATGTTTGTCTACCGGCTAAGAACATTTATAAAGCAATAAATTACATTAAATTACATTTTCAGAGTAAGAGAGGCTAAAAGCATCATAGGAGAGAGAATATTCTACGGACATGCTACATCATCCACAGTAGACACCTTCATCCTGCTCTGCAGCCCCTGCTGCCCTGGTGAGTAGGGCTGGGTTTAAAAAATCGATTCATCGATTCTGAATCAAATGATTCAGAATCGATTCATGAATCCCAAAATCGATCTTTTAATTAATGAATGAATGAATAAATGAAGGAATGAATAGTTCATTAATTCATTCAATGATTCATTCATTCATTCATTTTTGGAAATCAGTATCGATACCCAGCCCTAGTATTGATGTGTTGCATAATTTGGCAGTCATGTAATTAAGGTTACAGCAAAAAAAAAAAAAAAGGTTAGTAACACTAACCGAATCGATATTGAATCGAATCGAATTGAATCGTGATAATCGATTCTGAACCTTGTGAATCAGAATTGAATCGATTCTTGAAATTCGACTCGATACCCAGCCCTACTGGTGAGTAGACCCCTTAGCACGGTTGTTGCGTACAGCTGTTACAGTTTTAAGAGGTTAGATTACACATTTTACATTACATTACAGTCATTTAGCAGACACTGTTATCCAAAGCGACTTAGAATAATTGCATTTAACGTAGGTAGTCAGTGTACTACCGGTCAGAACTCACAAGTGCATCTCCTTTTTAAATAAGTGACTAAGAGCATAATCTAGTGCTAAAGCCAAAGTGTGAGAGTATCAAAATATGAATACAATAGATGCTTAGGAACTTTGTGTCCAGACCGTGGTCTTTCAACCAGTGAGCTCATCCTCATTTACCTGTCATTACATTATATTACATTACATTACAGTCATTTAGCCGACACTTTTATCCAAAGCGATTAACAATAATTGCATTTAATGTAGGAAAAGCCAATGTACTACCTCTTGCCAGAACTCACAAGTGCATCTCCTTTCTAAAACAAGTGACTAAGAGCATAATCTAGCGCTTAAGGCAAAGTGCAAGAATAGCAATCTAAAATACAATAGGTGCTTAAGAGGGTGGATCGTATAGTACTTTTTAAAGAGATGAGTTTTGAGCCTGCGACGAAGGATGGGCAGCGACTCTGTCAAAGGACTTCGGCTTTGCACAGGTAAGGAGATTTTTGACAATGAACTGAACCGCTGACTATTAAAAGGAGTTTATCCTCAGTCTGTAGCTGCAGTTAAAGCCATAGATGTGATATACTGTACAGCATGTACAGTAATTACCTTAAGTTACCTGAGCACACAATGTACATGATGTGTACAAGACTGTGCATAATTGTTTACCCACTGGTTTACATAGATGGTGTGTGTGTGTGTGTGTGTGTGTGTGTGTTTCAGTCACGCGAGTCCTAGGCATCCCATGTAGAGTCGTCACCAACTTCAACTCTGCTCACGACACCAATGGCAGCCTGGTGATCGAAGAGTTCTACAGTGAGACAGGGAGGAAACTGCCCTACGGTCGAGACCGTATATGGTGAGAAGCAACCTCTACACAACCTCCCTCCTCCAGGGTCTTTCTGGACCTGTATATGTCCAGGCCACAGCTCCCCCAGATGTTAGTCTTGTGTCTGAGCCATGTGGCTTCCTTCATGACAGGAACTTCCATGTATGGGTGGAGTGCTGGATGACTTGACCCGACCTGGGCTCTGGATTGGACGGATGGCAGGTTCTGGACCCCACCCCCCAGGAGAGGAGCGGAGGTTAGAGTTCAAACGGACACTAGGAAAATGGGTCACACGCACGCGCGCGCACACACACACACACACACACACACACACACACACACACACACACACACACACACACACACACACACACACACACACAACTGACACACCTATGCTACAGTATGACCTTACATTCTCCCTGTGCTTGCAGAAGTGTTCTGCTGTGGGAGCTGAAGTACGACATGCCGTTTGTGTTCGCTGAGGTGAATGCCGACGTCCAAACCATGGTCCTGAGGCACGGTCAAGTGGTCAGCCACAGCACAGACACAGAGAGGGGTGGGCTCCCTCCTCTGTATCAAGGGCATTGGCTGTCTCTGGCCACTCAACATCACGGCCAACTACAAACCCACCAAAGGTCAGTACACACACAGTATAGTTTGATCCTAGTTTCGTTGGTAGAGGTACAGGGAAATTGTACTTTGTCGACTCCACATCGAATCTACTTTTCCGTCTACTTCTTTGTTGAGAATGTGTCCTTGCTGTCCAACGAGACCCACTCTTCATGGCCATTTTTGGCGCAGTGACGTCCCTAAAATGTGACACGGTGCATTGTGCGTTGAGCAGTGCAGTACGTCCTGTCCTTTCAGCTCCCAAACCATCTGCCACATCCCAGAATGCTGTGCGGTCAGGGGGATCAACATTCTGCGGAGGTAAGCGTCAACGGTTCACCTTCCTCTAGTGTACTTCATGTGTGAACTCATGTTCTATTTGTAGATACTGTACTTGTTCACATTCGGACACACTTAAAAGTTGTTTCGTACCAGTGAGCAGAGCCAAACCGCGCTTAGAGTTTAGTGGTACTGCACTGGAGGGCTGGTGGAGTATGATTATGAAAGAAAAGCACTGCATTGTCCTCATGCTCTTGTGGTGTGTGTGTGTGTGTGTGTGCGTGCGTGTGTGCGTCCCTTGTCTTTGCACTGTCCCGTCTGGTCCTTGCACCCTGTCTAATGTCGTCTAGCCATCAGTGTTACTCACCGACTGACCAGAGCAAATTCCTAGTGTGTGTAAAAACTACCTGGCAATAAAATTGATTCGGATTTGGTTTGACATTTCACAAAGTGCTATGTACATCTGATTTATAGCACTTTGGTCAACATGAATTGTTTCTAAATGTGCTTTGTAAACAAATTTGACTTGACATGTAAACCCGAAGGGTGTTTATTGATGTATTTATTGAGATAGGTGCCATTTATTTATTCCGTTGAGTTTTCATGGTTGTTTTGAAGGAAGTTGTTACATTGTATGTGTTTTATGAAATGTATTATTGCTAAGTAGTAGTATAATATTAAGAGTATTTAAATTTGAAGCCAGGCCTTTGCATCTCATGATGCGCTCCAGTATGACGCATGTTCTGTTTGTTGTCCACCAGAGGGAGCCCTTACCCATCTTACTGTATATAAATAAACATCTCACAGCTCTGACTCAACTATTGTGTGTGATCGTCATCATGACCTTTCTCCATGTTGTTTTAGAAAGACTATTGGGTTGCTTCATCAACATGATCACTTAATATTTCAATTTGCCTGTAAGTACTGTACATAAACACCATCAAATGATTACAATGCCACATTACAGCATTAGATTCAGTCTATTCGCAAAATGTAATTAATTTATCTTTATTAATCTATTATAACCGTCAGTCGAAACCAATCAACAATAAAACATTATATACAAATCATAGCTAAGCTGACAGGCAATGTAATAAGCACATGCAAGTCCAGAGACCACACCAGTTCATCAGATCCATCGTATACAAGCACAGAAACCATTAGAGGGAAAACAGGAGGTGTGACAGGACAGATATACACCCCTCGTCATTTGAACTGAACAGCTGCTTCTAAAGAAGTTTCAAGCTCTAGCCTAAAGCTATTTTCAAGATAATCAGATAGCATGATTCAGATAGTCAGAGAGTCACAAAGTATGTTTGACAATGGATGTTAATTTCTAATTAGCTGTTGGGTAATATTGTCCTACTTTACCAAAATTCCTCTCTATTATTTTTTTAAATCATTCAATCAATAAATAGGTCACATTTCATAGGTAAATTATAATTTGACTATTCTCAATAATCTCCTATACACTGACTAAAACACAGTAACTCTTGGGCAAATATCATTGGAATTTGTAAAAACAAAATCAAATAAAAATAAAAAAAGGTAGCAAGGGCAGGATTGTATCTCAAACGACTTGCTGGCAATCGTCCTCATTTTGTAGAATTCTTCCTTTAGAGGGTCTCTTGTCAAGCGCTTCGACTGTCCCGTTCCAATCAGAAAACCATCGAACAAAGAAACTGACAGACAAACTGAAACATTTCATTCCCACGTAATGTTTATCCTCAAGATGGGTCATTGATTTCAGTGCAACGCCCTGCCATACAAAAGTGGTGACAGCTTCAATATAAAGAGACATGTTGGTGAATGAATGAAAAAAGGCAGATTTCCAGTAACCACTGCAATTCCCTGCTGATGCAAAAATTGGTCCCTTTAGTCTCGGCTGTAAGTTGTGTGGAGCGTCCGTTGTCTGCGTCCTCATTGGTCGGCGGAGTGTCTCCAGGAAGCTGCTGAGGGCAGGGTGGGACGGTTGGCTCCCCCTAGAGGTACTCCAGCTCCAGTGCATGGCTCAGAGCCTCCAGGTCCGCCCGACACGACACTCTCCAGAAGGGCATGTTCTTCTGCGACACACAAACCAACACGCATTTAATACAACGAAACAAAACATGTCCGTCCTTCGGACGAGGATCGTCCTCGGACGTTTGTAGGGTCTCAGATGTGTGTGCGTCTGCCAGCCTGTTGGCGTCGTTCCACGTCGGCGTTTCTCACCTTCTTGGCGACGGCCTCCTCCTCCACGCCGTCTCCGATCACCACGTACACCGCTCGCCGTCCGAACCTCTGGGCCACGCGCTCGAAGCAGCTCTCCTTACCTGCGGGGCCGGGAGGAGGGGCAGAGACGATGACACGGCGAGCAAAACAGGAAGACAACGCCGGCGCCATGGCGAGCAAGTACAACCCGACGCCGGCCCTGCGTGCTTTCACAGGGTCGGTCAACTAAGCGAACCGCGTGTGCGTATTATTCTGTTTCTATGCGGTGACACCAGCGGTGACACCAGCGGTGACACCAGCGTTGACTCCCAGGCTGCCGTGTCTAAGTGCTTCTGGGTAGCGGTATCGCGCGCCTACTTGAGGTGCAGTGCGGGGTGCGGGCGAGCGCTCTGACCTGTCTTGGTGGCGCTGTAGATGTTCTCTATGGGGAAGGCCGAGCCGAGACCGTAGAGCAACACCTTGGACAGGGCTGGGATCAGCTGGGTGGTCGTCACCAGCACATTCACACAGTTGGGCCTAGAGGGACGCAGAGGTCAGAGTTCGCATGTTAGAAAGGCAAATCACACTCGCAGGGTCACCGTGGCTAAATGCATCTCACGTCAGACTACGGGACAAACGTGTGATGGATGAACTACAGGAAGTAAAAGTGTAAGACTACGACGCATGTGGGTACAGTATAGGGCTGGGTTTAAAAAATCGATTCCTCGATTCTGAATCAAATGATTCAGAATCGATTCATGAATGCCAAAATCTATCTTTTATTTAATGAATGAATGAATAAATGAAGGTATGAATAGTTCATTAATTCATTCAATGATTCATTCATTCATTTTTGGAAATCAGTATCGATACCCAGCCCTAGTATTGATGTGTTGCATAACTTGGCAGTCATGTAATTAAGGTTACAGCAAAAAAAAAAAAAAGTTTTTAGTAACACTAACCGAATCGATATTGAATCGAATTGAATCGTGATAATCGATTCTGAACCTTGGGAATCGGAATCGAATCGATTCTTGAAATTCGACTCGATACCCAGCCCTAGTACAGTATGTATAAAGTAAAGCATTGTCAGTGCGAGGGCCCCGGTTCTCTGACCTGGAGTTGATGAGGGCCAGGGCCCTGAGGGCCTGAGTCAACCACAGGTCTGTCAAGGCCTCCATCTCTCTCCGCAGCTGTAGCCACTCCTCCCGCTTCGGACTTCCCAGCAAACCTGCCAATCAGCACGCCGCAAACAGCTTGACGGACAGGCCTCAGACGGCACAACAACTTTCTCACCACATTTTCCCACCGTTTCTTTTTTGTTTTTTTTTAATCACAGGAAACAAAGACCGCACACAGGCGTGTCGTTTGGACGGAGACTTAATTCGTTTAACGTCGCACCGTGCCAATATTGACGCAAGTGCTTAAAGCAAACAATGGCGTGCGTGCGTGCGCGACTAGATGACAGCACCCACCTCCTACGTTGTTCTTGTAGGTGTTGTAGATCTCTTTTACGCGGCGGTAACGGAAGGCTAGTTTCCTCATCCAGTCCACCCCTCCGTGGACGCCCGACCCCAGACACAGGGTCCCCGCCCCCGCCGGGCTCTGGAAGCCGTCCGTGCCGAAGTTGTACGTGCTGCGGAGACACACAGCAGACACGCCGACGCCAGGATGAGCGCCATGACAGTGGTACCTCATCCTGGCTGTACTTACAGCTAGCATGCTAGCGATGGGCGACTGGCTTTGGTTTAGGGGTTTGTTTTGAGGGCTGTTTTCTTTATTTTTTTTTTTGCATTTGGGCTCAGAAGATAACACGGACACTTTACAACAGTTTTGTGAAAAAAAGTGCCGTTCAGGCAGAGACAGACATTTACATAAACAACCCTACAGTTGCCCGAAGCCGTGCTAAGACTGGACATCCCAAACGTATGACCAGTACGGCTAATAAGAGTGCTGATGAGAGAGTTGGTTTTAGCTCAATACCGCGGTACGGGCAAGGAGAACATTCCCCAAAACACTTCAAAAGAAAAAGGATGCAAAAAAAGCGGCACTCCAGTCCATTGTGCTCTTTCCCAAATATTTCCTTGAAACCTATACTTAACTACTTCATCGGTTTGTGTAGTAAAATGTCTAGGAGTAGGCTGACAGAGGAATGACCCATTCTTATTTTGATGAGGGGTGAAAGAATCATGGCGATACTCTGATACATTATATTGCCAGCCAGAGAGAGAGAGAGAGGGAAGGAGAGGGAGACCGTGACATACTGACAGGAAGAGAGAGAGAGAGAACATATTTCTCCCCAGCCCCTCCTGTCTGAACCCACTGTGAGCTCAAAAACCCTGGGGCCAAGTCTGGTTCAGCAGGAGAACAGGAGAAGGAGGAGGAGGAGGAGGTGAAGAGGAGACGTCTACCTCAGGTCCTGCCCGTTGTCGTCCGACGCCACGTCATCAATATGGACCTGGTCGCATTCCTGGGAAGCGAGAGGGGAAAAGAGATACGTGAGTGAGGGAGATCTGTTTTCAGAGGCGAGCCGTGCACAGGCAGGTCTCCCTTTCTCAGGGAGCCTCCGGGAACCATAGAAGCGGGAGGAATCAAAAAAAAAAAAAAAGGAAAAAGAAAAAAGAAAAACTAAAACAAAAGACAACAGGGAGGAAGGGGGGGGGGGGGGTGAGCTGCCGGGAACCAAGACATGGAGGCGCCAGCGAGGAGCGCAAACAGGGGAATATGGCAACGCACCACAGCTACCTGACTCCTCGGCTCTCCGCCGGCGAGCGCTAAAGGTCGACGCTACACCTACTTCCTCCAGCGGCTGCCAAGAGACCACGCACGGCACGGTGTGTGTGGGCATCCTACGCCGTGCGATGAAAGGGATCGGCAGAGCAGCTGTCATTATGGACTTATTGGATGCTGCTAATTGTACCTGTGTGGTGCGGGAAGCGATTGATTCGATAGAGGGCGAATCTCCTGACACCCCACGCCCCCCGCAGACCCAAGAAAATAGTTTCCTGTGAGAACTTAATGCTTTCCCGAAACGTGTTTCGATCCCCCTCTGTCCTGTGTAGTCCGCCGACTCGTCCTCCAACTTCCAACTTCCTCTCTGCTATTCTCATCTCTGTGCTCGTCCAGCGAGCCCCCAACTGTCACGCCCACCCCCTCCTCCCAGTCGCGTCTCATCCAGCCCGGGACGGAGGGAGACACTACCTCATCCCTCACTCCCTCCCTCCGCCTCCTCATCCCTCACTCGACCCGACGCCGCCGCCAGCGGACTCTCGCTCTGCGTGCAGCTCGGCGGCTACTGAAGCGTGTTTGTTACCGGACTCAACGCGCGACGTAGATCTCAACAGCTCTCAAAGTGAAGGGTGGTTACGTTTCTACCCTTTGACCTTCGACCCAAAGGTTGTGCCGTATCTGGCTGTGACTGTACTGTGAAGGTCCGGTAAACCAAATCGATTCCTCCCCACAGTAGCCCACATGGGTGGAGTTAGCTGGTATTAGCTTAGCTAGCCCTCCTCATCCTCACTCTGGTTACAGTCCTCCTCACAACCTAAGCTGCACTCAGACTCTGTAAAAGTGGTTGTCTCTAGCTCGGCTAGCGACCGACAGGCTTAATAAATCTGACAAATAATCGGATCAATAAATCGTGTCTCCCCCTCCACTGTATACTAGTACAACGCTTGAGTACTAAAAGCAAAAGGATCATAAAAAAGAAGGTTGAAAATAGCTTTTTTGGCCTCCTTCCAGCTGCTCTCCACCGCTTGACAAAATGTTGCTTTCAGAAACAGATGCACACCTGTAATTACCAACACACACTCCTCTCTGTCTCTCTCTCTCTCTCTCTATCTCTCTCTCTCCCTCTCTCTCCCTCTCTCTCTTTCTCTTTCTCTCTTTCTCTCTCTCTCTCTCTCTCTCTCCACATAAAATGGTTGTAATCCTGTTTGTCGTGACAAGGCAGGGGAATGTATAAAGAAAGGCCTTTGTGTTGGTTTGTTATTGGTAAAAAAAATACCTCTGTTGAGCTGGTATGTTCCTGGAAGAGAGAGGGTAAATATTGGCACGACGAGGCCTATTTTGCCGAGTCATGTTCGCTGGTGGTCTTTCTCACCTCCAGGTCGTTGAAGAAGAGTCGTGAGTCGGCAAGGTTGAATATCATCTCTTCCATCCACAGCCCCAGAGATACCGCCTTGGATGAGTCCTACACACACACACACACACACACACACATACACAAACACACACACACACACACACACACACACACACACAGGACAGGAAAGCTCAGTTAAGTAATCAAAACGAGTAGGTCACTAATAAGTTTATGGATACTGTATCTGATTGGTTAATCCTTTACAAAGTGTTCACAAAGCACTCTCAAAATCGCTCTTGAGTGATTAAGACACACTATGAATTACCTGTGATTATGCAACAATAACTGCATGCCACAAATCAAATGTTTATTAGCCTCGGAGATGAACTTTAATAGACGCTGGAATCCCGAGGAAGACAGCGTAAGACCATTGGTATTTGGTAATGAACGGAGGCTTTAATACGATTATCTCAGTCATTACTTTCTGTTTAAACAGCCTTCGCACAGGCTGCCAGCTTATCTGTTTCATTGACACAACAGGTTATATCAGCCCGAGAGGAACAGTGATTATATGTCCATTCCTACAAACTGAACACTGCTCTCTCTCTCTCTCTCCCTCCCTTTCTCTCTCACACTCCGTCTCCCTCTCTCACTCTCTCCATCTGTCTTTCTCTCCCCTCTCTCTCTCTCTCCCTCACCTCTCTCTTCCTATCCGTTCTATCTCTGGCTCAGAGCGCTAACCCGTAGCCAGGTGTCACGTTACACTGTTAAGTACGAACGGTTCGTGCCCGTTTTCTTAATCAGGAAATGATAAATCTCCGGCGGGCAGCGGAGAAGCCGCGATTTCTGGGATTTGGACCTGGAGTGTAAACAGTGCTGGCGTATTGTAGTCAGTAGGAGTGGCAGGCCAGGTGCTCGGGCTCCACCATGTCGTTCTACAGGTTGGCACTGGCAGGGAGACAACACAGCCCGAGATGTCAGCCAAAGGTGAGTGTTAGATTAGCGGGTCTGAAGTGACAACCCACCGCCTGGGTGGGCGGAGTTGGCCGGGCAAGGTGTGTGTGTGTGCGGAGGAGGGGGCGGGGTTAGAGGGTGATGATGGGAGGAGGCGCAGGATTGACTGGCGGGGGGGGGTGGGGCAGAGAGGTAGAGGGGGTGTTTTGGTGTTAATTAGGATAATTATCTATAATCACCCCCTGGTCTCAGACTGAGGCCTCCTGAATGCAGAGGAGCCAAGGGGAAATAAAAGAGGTCCAGTCTCTTCCAGTTAATTACCGGCTAGGAATGTTTTAAAAAGAACCACAAAAAAGGAAGGGGGCTTGAAAAGAAGAAGAAGTAGAAAAAAAAACGACAATCCAAGCCATTCCACTCCTCTTTTGGTATGTCCTGAGCGGTGTACGCGAGGCCGCGGACGGCAGGGGCCCCCCGGGGCCCGCGGAGCGAGTTCACACGCTAAACCCCTGGAAACGGGGCCCCGTTCTACAGGATGATAAATGAGATAAGAGTGGAGGAATAAAATCCTTGTGTGCTGTGCAGTTCATCTCCTCTCCTCCCAGGCAGTGAAAACAACTGTCTTTCAGTGAGCACATTACTCTCCTGCTCCTCGGGCCCTCACCGATCCGCACACACAGGGGGGCCCCCTGGGGCCCTCACCCGCTTGCACACACGGGCCCAAACACTTGTTTACCGTCGGGAGCTGCTCGTCGGTGGACACGGGGACGGGGGGTCGCCGACCGACCTCGCCGGACGCGCGTTACGAAACCGCGGGCTCCGGTTTCAAAACAACAGGTCTTGAGATGAACATCGGTCATTCGCCGTCAAACGGGCTGACGATCAGGGGGGGAGTTTGTCGCGGACTTTTACGACTCTCAGCTGCCGTCTTTCGCTCAGCCGCGTGTGGGAGTGAGTTCGGGAGACACGGCGTGTCGGGTTCGAGTCCCCTGCTCTGGGGAAGGCTGCGTGGGTAGAATAAGGAATCTAGCGCATCAGTCAGACATCAACGCTTCCTCCCCCCTCCCTCCACCCTCCACCCCCCGCCCCCCCCCCCCCCGCCCGCCCGCCTCCAACCCCCATGACGACAGAGAGAGAGAGAAACGACGGCATGCTGAGCCTCAGGGGCCAAAGCGCTGGCTCTCGAACCTCCTGTCAACCTTGCGTCAGAGCGGCAGGGGACCGTGAGAATTCAAAACACGTCGCCGAGCCAAAAACAAGAAACACGGCGGCTGTTGTTCCCTCGTCAGCCGCGTCTCGGTTACGCAAAAGCGCCCGTCACCTGCCAATCACCCCACGGGGCGCGGGGACGGACAAACACTCCCGGTCCATTAGAACCCGAGACCGCGGGTCAGAGAGAGAAAACATCCAGCGTGTGAAATGTCAGGGATGAAAACCAAAGGCCAGATACACACGGCTTAAATAGGCGTTACAGCAAAATACATCAGACCAGGATTTGGGGCGAATTAAACTGGTTTTAGTTACTATTCAAATGGAAGAATGTGTATATGGTTACAGAGAAGGTGTGACCTGGAATAAATGTTTTCGCAGTTACAGTATGAGACAGTAATGGATTGTTTTCCGTACCTTGCCAAATCGAGTAGAGAAGGTCCCCGTAAGCAGAGAGTGGAATATGATAATGGTTTCATCCAGGTCCCACACAAACACGCGCTGCAGAGGAACACAGGTACACACACACACACACACACACACACACACACCTTCAGCTCAGCGGAACAGTACATCGCCCAACCCACACGGATAATAACATACTGTATTTGCTTTGTTGTTATTTATGTATTTGTGTGAACTCGTCAACACAGTAAATGAGGGAAACCTCAGTGAATAAAGGAAATGAATAAATAATGAATAATAAATCATAAATCATGAATAATGAATAAAGGAAATGAAATTGAAATGAAAATAACAGACAGTGTGTATCTGGACTGGTCAGACAACGGGACAGCGGTGTGGTAAACGTCTCGATGGCGCGGTCAGTCGGGCGCTCTACCTCTATGTCGGAGTCCAGGGGGGGCGCCGGGTCGCTGACCCT
This sequence comes from Borostomias antarcticus, assembly GCF_949987555.1. Taxonomy (NCBI): domain Eukaryota; kingdom Metazoa; phylum Chordata; class Actinopteri; order Stomiiformes; family Stomiidae; genus Borostomias; species Borostomias antarcticus. The sequence goes on along the minus strand of NC_140266.1, from coordinate 2,246,457 downwards.
CTTCCTGCCTCTCAGCTTCCCATCAGAGCTCCGCCGGGTCGCCACGCCCTCCTCCTTACCCGGGTTAGAGGGGCTGGGGGGCGCGTGGTACTCCCCTGGTACACACACACACGCACACACACACACACACACGCACACGCAGACATACGCACGCACACATACGCACACACATACAAACACAAACACGCGCACACACACACACACACACACACACACGCACACACACATACACATACAAACACACACACACGTGCACACACACACACGCACACACACACACACGCACACATGCACACACACATTTTAATAATGAAATGGTTCCAGACAATATGCCTCTGAAAGACGATTTTACTATTAAGAAGCAACATACAAAGTAGTGTAGTGTTCATATTAAAATGATAAAAGAGAAGCAATATAAACCACAGCATAGGGTGACTAGCTAACCACCTCACCTGAGTGTGACTCTGGGCTGTGATTGGGCAGCACTGCCGGGTGCTCTGGATGCTGATAGGCTAAGGGGGTGGGGATGGTAGCAGGGCTAATGTTGCTTCCTGTGAGGTACGGGCTGTTGTAATGGGAATTGTAGTAGGGGGAGTACTGACTCGGGCTGTAGCTGGAGTAGGCTGAGAAGTCCTGGAACAACAAACACACACACACACACACACAAACATACAATCACTGTATCACTCCAAATGATGGACCAAAGGTTATTGCGTTCACAGGGAAATGCATTATTATACAATATATATGTGGAGGGGTAAGGGCAGGTTAGCAACCATGAGATGTGCGGTTATAGTTAAATAATGCTCAACATTGAGTTGTTCAACAGCCTTGAGTTGGTAGCCAGCCATAGAGGAACTAGGTTTGCTTGTTGTGAGCCTTTTGGTTCATCAGCTGTCAACAGCATGACAATGAAGTTATTGTAAGCTAGTAATTTTACCTAGCTAGCTAGAGATATTCCCACCAACATAAAATTGTTTTGTTCGTGATGCAGGTGCAGCAATTACACAAGGACAGAAAGTCTGATTCAAGTATTGATTTGGAACAGTGACAAGATGAACTTCATCCAGAAGTGTGTGGTTATAGAGAATTAAATCACACAGCCGATTAGAGTTGAGTATTCAACCAAAACCTGGTAGAAAACACATCAAATACCTGTTGGGTGGGGTTGAAGGGAGTTGACCCTGTGATTGCGTTGGCTCCTTGGAAAATTCCAGAAGAAATACTGCCACCTGAAAAACAACATGTAAACAATGTTCAGAACATATCGCTTACAGACCGTGAACATATAAAGTAACACTCAATGAAACCCTATAAGATCCAAATTAACCGAGAAGGTTCATAATCAAGGTACCGCTGAAATAACAAAGGTCTTTAGACATCGACGTCTATCAACGCCCTCTAGAGCACTGCCAAGCGCCGAGTCAGTCAAGCCTACATGGAAATGAGCCCTCTGAAGTGATCGGTAATGGGTCTTAAACGCCGACTTGCTCCAACCCCTCCTCGGCCCACCCTGAGCTGGAGGGGTCCGGGCTTGATGTGCGCCTGAAACAACAGTGCAGGTGGGAAGGTCTGCTGGTGCTCTCAGGGAATCTCTCAACATCATCAATCCTGCGAGAGGAATGCCTCACCCCAGGGCCCGTTCCCCTGTGCCTCCCTGCTTCAATACCCCGTCACCCCCTCCGGCACTGGAAAACACTCTACATGTCTCCACCCCTCCTAACACTCCAACCTTCCACCCCTACAACCCTCCAAACACTCCAACCCTACACCCCTACACCCCTCCAAACACTCCAGTCCTACACCCCTACACCCCTCCAAACACTCCAGTCCTACACCCCTACACCCCTCCAAACACTCCACCCCTACACCCCTCCAAACACTCCTACACACCTCCAAACACTCCAGTCCTACACCCCTACACCCCTCCAAACACTCCAGTCCTACACCCCTCCAAACACTCCAACCCTACACCCCTACACCCCTCCAAACACTCCAGTCCTACACCCCTCCAAACACTCCAGTCCTACACCCCTCCAAACACTCCAACCCTACATGTCTCCACCCCTCCTAACACTCCAACCTTCCACCCCTACACCCCTCCAAACACTCCAACCCTACACCCCTCCAAACACTCCAACCCTACACCCCTACAACCCTCCAAACACTCCAACCCTACACACCTCCAAACACTCCACCCCTACAACCCTCCAAACACTCCACCCCTACAACCCTCCAAACACTCCAACCCTACACACCTCCAAACACTCCACCCCTACAACCCTCCAAACACTCCAACCCTACACACCTCCAAACACTCCACCCCTACAACCCTCCAAACACTCCAGTCCTACACCCCTCCAAACACTCCAACCCTACACCCCTACACCCCTCCAAACACTCCAGTCCTACACCCCTCCAAACACTCCAGTCCTACACCCCTCCAAACACTCCAACCCTACATGTCTCCACCCCTCCTAACACTCCAACCTTCCACCCCTACACCCCTCCAAACACTTCAACCCTACACCCCTCCAAACACTCCAACCCTACACCCCTACAACCCTCCAAACACTCCAACCCTACACACCTCCAAACACTCCACCCCTACAACCCTCCAAACACTCCACCCCTACAACCCTCCAAACACTCCAACCCTACACACCTCCAAACACTCCACCCCTACAACCCTCCAAACACTCCAACCCTACACACCTCCAAACACTCCACCCCTACAACCCTCCAAACACTCCAGTCCTACACCCCTCCAAACACTCCACCCCTACAACCCTCCAAACACTCCAACCCTACACCCCTCCAAACACTCCAGTCCTACACCCCTCCAAACACTCCAACCTTCCACCCCTACAACCCTCCAAACACTCCAACCCTACACCCCTCCAAACACTCCAGTCCTACACCCCTACACCCCTCCAAACACTCCACCCCTACACACCTCCAAACACTCCAACCCTACATGTCTCCACCCCCCCAAACACTCCTACACACCTCCAAACACTCCAGTCCTACACTCCTACACACCTCCAAATACTCCAAACACTCCCTCCGACCCTACATGTCTCCAAATACTCCAACCCTCCACTCCTCCACGCCTCCAAACACTCCAACCCTCCACTCCTCCACACCTCCAAATACTCCAAACACTCCACCCCTACACACCTCCAAATACTCCAAACACTCCACCCCTACACACCTCCAAATACTCCAAACACTCCACCCCTACACACCTCCAAATACTCCAACACTCCACCCCTACACACCTCCAAATACTCCAACACTCCAACCCTACACACCTCCAAACACTCCACCCCTACACCCCTCCAAACACTCCAACCCTACACGTCTCCACCCCCCCAAACACTCCTACACACCTCCAAACACTCCAGTCCTACACTCCTACACACCTCCAAATACTCCAAACACTCCACCCCTACACACCTCCAAATACTCCAACACTCCACCCCTACACACCTCCAAATACTCCAACACTCCACCCCTACACACCTCCAAATACTCCAAACACTCCACCCCTACACACCTCCAAATACTCCAACACTCCACCCCTACACACCTCCAAATACTCCAACCCTACACACCTCCAAATACTCCAACACTCCACCCCTACACACCTCCAAATACTCTAAACACTCCACCCCTACACACCTCCAAATACTCCAACACTCCACCCCTACACACCTCCAAATACTCCAACACTCCACCCCTACACACCTCCAAATACTCTAAACACTCCACCCCTACACACCTCCAAATACTCCAACACTCCACCCCTACACACCTCCAAATACTCCAACACTCCACCCCTACACACCTCCAAATACTCCAAACACTCCACCCCTACACACCTCCAAATACTCCAAACACTCCCCCCCTACACACCTCCAAATACTCCAAACACTCCACCCCTACACACCTCCAAACACTCTAAACACTCCAACCCTCCACCCCTCCAAACACTCCAAACACTCCACCCCTACACACCTCCAAACACTCCAACACTCCACCCCTACACACACTCCAAACACTCCAACCCTACACACACTCCAAACACTCCAACCACTCCAACCCTCCACACACTCCAAACACTCCAAACACTCCACCCCTACACACCTCCAAATACTCCAAACACTCCGACCCTACACACCTCCAAACACTCCACCCCTACACACCTCCAAATACTCCAAACACTCCACCCCTACACACCTCCAAACACTCCAACCCTACACACACTCCAAACACTCCACCCCTACACACCTCCAAATACTCCAAACACTCCGACCCTACATGTCTCCACCTCCCCAAAACACTCCAACCTCACATATCCCCACTCCCCAATACACTCCAACCTCACATCGCCACCAGACTAACCAATAAAGAAGAATTCTATTTATCCTATATCATATCGCATCTATTAAACTGTTGGGACTATCTCCTTCCTCGGTGCCCACGATGGCGGCCATATTGGAGGCCCCTACCCTCCCGCTCCAGTGGCTCCGGCACTGAGCATCAGACCTGACCCCCGACGTGCCCCTTCACCTCTCGCCTCTAACAGAGAGGGTCAATTTCACGCTGCTTTGGAAGCCATAAAGTCGCGCTGAGAGAGGCATGCTATGGGCGCCGATCGACTGAGGAATGTGTGGTGGGAGAGAGAGGAAAAAAAAAAGGACACACAAAACGTGTGAGACACGTACACACAAACGCGTGACACGTACACGTTTTCTTTCTGAATCCCTCTTTCACACAGTACAATTACACTACACAATTCTACATATGTCGTATACTCTCTCGCTCCCCTCTCTGTCTCTCTCTCCCTCTCTTCCAAACACACACACACACACACACACACTGGTCCATGCGGGACCGTGTTGTGGGTCAGAGCAGAGGAAGGGGGTCTGAGCCCCAGAGAGAGGGGGGGGGGGGGGGGGCGGAGCCGGCTGACGCCAGGAGGCC
>NC_140266.1:2236468-2238968 GCF_949987555.1 Borostomias antarcticus | reverse complement strand
AACTGGGTGGATTATGAGGAGATGGGTTATGGACAACAATGAGAGCGAGTGAGTGAGTAAAGAAAGGGGGAGAAAGGGAAGTGGGGGTTAGAGAGAGAGAGGGAGAGGGAGGGGGAGGGGGGGGGGTCAGAGGTCAGTGGGTCCCAGGGTCAATGCCAACATTCGCCGGTCCAAAACAGGAAGTTGATTGTGGACTAACGGCTGTGTGTATCAGGTGCACATGTTTCCCTGATGACCGCAGACACACACACACACACACACGCACACACACACACACACACACACACGCACACACACACACACACACACACACGCATCAGACAAAATAAACAGCCAACATAAGTACATACGGTACAGTGATAACTGGTATTGCGGTGACCTCTCAAATATGAACAAGAGATACCAGGTGACAAATACTAGGTGACAGACATGATGACCTGTTGGTGAGACGTCGGGTCACCCAAGTGAGGTTCAAAATGGTCGGGGGCTAAAGTTAAAAGCTCCCTGCCCCCCCTAACCCCCCCGCCCCCCCCCCCACCCTCCACCGGCCTGTGTGAACCCTGGTCCCCCTGCCTCCAGGGCACTCCAATCTGGCTGTGACCCACTGACAACCCGCTGACAAAGACAGACGGCGGCCATGAAATATGGAGGCCAGTGAGGTGTACACAGTCACAGATGAGAAAGACAAGAGAGAGAGAGAGAGAGAGAGAGAGGGAGAGAGAGAGGGGGGGGGGGGGGGTTGGAGCCTCCGGCAGGGAACGTGAGAGGAAGAGCAAGGCAGACATGAAATGAGAGAGAGAGAGCGAGAGAGAGAGGGAGAGTGAAAGCCATGCACACATGTAAGAGAGAGACAGAGAGAGAGAGAGAGAGAGGGAGAGAGAGAGGGAGAGAGAGAGGGAGAGTGAAAACCATGCACACATGTAAGAGAGAGAGAGAGAGGGAGAGAGAGAGGGAGAGGGAGAGAGAGAGGGAGAGAGAGAGAGAGAGGGAGAGAGAGAGGGAGAGAGAGAGGGAGAGTGAAAACCATGCACACATGTAAGAGAGAGAGAGAGAGAGGGAGAGAGAGAGGGAGAGGGAGAGAGAGAGAGGGAGAGAGAGATAGAGAGAGAGAGATAGAAAGAGAGAGAGAGAGAGAGACAGAGATAGAGATGAAGAAAACCTAGAGAAAGACGGTGAAGGAACGAGGAGACAGCAGCGATGCTACAGCGCCAGCGACACACTCCGAGGCTCTCCTCATTAACGTCAACGCCATAAAAACCCCAGACTCTCTACTTGGGTGTCACTCACACTCACACATCCCTTCCGCGAATAACACCCTGTTTTGACGCATACATCGCTCAGAAGATGAATCATATGTTATGGCACCTCCAGCCGATGCAAACGCCCTCCCTGCTTCTCCAAACAGAGCGCTGCGCGTCAGCGAGGCTCCGGCTGTTTTCTTAGTAAATAATAGTGTTCCTACTGCAGGGGCCCGGTGCCTTGAAGACCACTTCTGTGCCGGTGTTAATGACCGTAAGCTAAACATAAACAAGCGGGGCCGTAAATGTGACGGGGAGAGGTGATGTACGGTCACCAGAGGGGTGATGTAACCGGACAGGCAACGGGAGTCTCCGAAAAGTACAGTCGCACCAGGAGCGAAATACAGGAGAGGAACATAGGATAGAAATAGCATTAAATTGGATTCTGGGGTGGATTCCATTTTAGTTCAGCCTCAGTGGAATTAAACTCTTTAAAAGGCCAGCCAGAAGGGGGAGGGGGGTCTGTGATAATTGTTTTTTGAATTTTAGGGAGCGCTGTGATTTGTGGCATTGTTTTATTTATTTTTGTTTTACAAGAAATTAATTCCTCAACATTTAGCTTTCAACTTAATGACAATACTATCGGAATAGTCTAAATGTGGATAATGTTATTTCACATTACTGAATGTTATTTCACTGTAGCCTATTTTGTGCTTCTGATGAAGATGACGAAATAAATATCATTAATAAATGTATTTATATATTAATAAATAAGTGTCAACTCGTCCTCAACATGGCTGATGGTCAGGTCTTTCCCCTGGTGAAGGTTTCTCTCTCACGCCGTGCGTCATCCATCAGCTCATCCCAACCCTAACCCTGATCAACGACCTCAGATCCTCAGAAGTGTTATCGGTGACCCCGATCTGACCCTCCTCCCGGTGTCCAGCGAGGGTGACCCCGCCCGCCCTGCGGCCTCTCTGACCAGACCGAGCGGAAAGCTGGGCCGGTGCTGTGCCTCGCCGGGCGGCGGCGGTGGGGGGGACATGGGAACCGGGGGCCGGCCCCCGTCAGAGCCCTGACCTCCCCCTCCGTCCTCGCCACGCACGCTGCAACACTTCCTGGTAAGGCCTGGGCGCGGAGCAAAAGGCCATGGGAAGACGGAGAGACCGGCGGAGAGGCCGGCGGAGAGGCGGAGGGCTGCGCTTGTAACTGAGCTAAAACAAACCCACCGGGGCCGAGGGCCAGCCTGACCCTGGGTTCGC
>NC_140266.1:2223968-2231468 GCF_949987555.1 Borostomias antarcticus | reverse complement strand
GCTGTTTCTTTTGAGTACCCTATTTCCATGAAATGTGAAACAATAGTAATAACAAAAGACATATTGCTTGTGGGAAGGTAACGCACAGTTCAGAAATGATTAAATCCATGTATTGAAAACATTAAACCTAGAAGTAAAATGCCAGTGTGTCTAACGGACTTACATACTGTAGGACAAATGGTTTTTGACTTCAACATTGTTGTCTGGGCTAGCATGTACAGTACTATAGCTTCAGAAATGTTGTCTGGGAATCCAATTCATGACTTTTGCTAGAAGAACTCTAAAGGAAAGACAGGGAGCTTATTGTCAAAATGTTTCTAGAATGTACTGTCTGCATACCTCTGGTTGACAGTATTTGATAATACTTCCTGTAGAGAGAGAAACCTGAAAAGCTGAGCAAGCCTGCTCCGAGTTCAAGGCCTTCTGACTCCCAGTGAGAGAGAAAGACAGAGAGAGAGAGAGAGAGAGAGAGAGAGAGAGAGGGAGAGAGATATGCTTAAAGCTAGCTATAAAATAATAATGAAATTGGTGCAGATAAAGTCAGTCAGGAAGAGCAGAGCTTCCTATGAAAATATTGATCATTCCACCAGCCTTTGGCTACAGAGGAGTTTGGAATTAATTTGTGTTTTCTTAAGAGGGGGGAGCCTCACACTGCAGGATGGGGAATTCTCCTCAGCGCTGGACTTTGGGCTGACGCTTATTCACAATTTATTAGACTCAGTAATAGGAACCATGATGAGAGAGAAACGGGTCCCGCGAAGGAAAGGCTGTCCAAAAATGGGGCCTAATGTTATTAGGAGACCAAACTGTGTTAAATCAAACACACCCAAGCACACACTGCCTTAGGTATGTGGTCTGCCTTTTTGCCTAACCATATTTGTTGGGGTAAAAATACAGATTTACTGACATTTGAACGTGACACACCATTTGGCATTTGCCCCACAAAAGAGGGTTGACTTTGACAGAGGGATGCAGTTTGTGAGTATCGTAAATACAATGTATTAAATATAAATGTCTTGATGCACATTGATGTACTTGGTGAATATTGATATTGCATCATATACTGGATTTAAAAATATAGATGATTAGCTGATGTAAATTTAAGTGAAATATAATGAATTTAATTTTGTATTATATCAAAATTATCTAATCCTTTCATTTATGTATTGAAATAATCCATCCTCCCTACAATTCAGCTAATGGATGTCTACAAGTGGGAACTGGTTTAGCCTCCTGATTATGAAAGGGTTGAAATGTCAAAAGAGGGATTGTTTTGCATTTGGCAAATTAGCAAAGAATGATTTTTTTGTTTTGTTTTTTGTAGCACTGAGCAGCGAGAATATGGGATTCATCTTTGCCTCTACTGCTCTGAAGCTCTGCCGATATAGAAAAGGTTGATTTGAAAGGCAAAAACACAGGGCCTGGTTTTAGACTGGCGCTATGAAGGGCTCCTTCAGATATATGAATACACGTCTTTGAAAAATGCTTAGTGTGGCTCCCTCTAATTACTTAATGAGGTCCCTGGCCGCTGACGGCTCCCGGTGATTAAGGTGTAATCTGCTGTACCGAGGCCAAGAAAAAAAAAGTGTTGAAAGGATTCAACTGCCACTGAGGAAAACAATGGCCTTTAACAAATAGTAAGCCTGCTACAAAACTACCCTCACAGTCTCAGTGTGCTACAAAAACTACACTCATTCAGCCTGCTACAAAACCTACCCTCCACAGTTTCAGACACTTTACATGACCACATAGGCCTACTACTACACTCCACAAAACTGAAGTTGAAGTGGCTTGTTAATATGAAATGAACCCCCTCCAATAAAAATAAATAAACAAATAAAACCAAAGCAGGTTTCCTGGCGATAGGCTAGATAATGTCTCACAGTAGACCGAGAAGATATTAATACAGATCTAAAAGGGACATGCATCACATCATGGTGATGCACACTGTAGTGCACCTATTACTGTATAAACAATCAAATAGCAAGTGGTTTCTTTCTGTTTTTTTACATAACTATATTTTATGACCACTGAACAAATAAACAGATTGTAGGCTACGGTAACTTTCAATTAAACATGTATGAATATAAATCTCTGAAGTATTTTAGTTTTTATACGTTTTTCTGTAGTCTAACTTTATCTACTGTAAATCAACCGCACATCATGTCAACACTGCATTGAATAACAACAGATAATGAGTCTTATCTTACATTCCCAATATTTACATAACTGTTTTACAGTAGCCTATAATTAATACAGTGGGTTAACTTAAAATCAGTTGGAATATTTTTTATATTGAAAAAGGTTAATAATTGGGCTACAATTCTATAACTATTCGGGCTTTCCACTAAGAGTGAAAAAAGGTCAAACAAGAAATATGAAGGTTTTGACAAACAACCCGACAATCACGCGTCAAAGCACGGAGCTGTTTCATTCTGAGTTATTAGCCCACCTTTCCTGATGAATGGCGAAAAAGCTCTTATTCCATTTGGAAATATCTTGACGTCTAGTGCAACACTCCCAAATAGGCTACATTTGTAACATAAGTAGGCAAAAGTTTGAAGCGACAATATTATGACAACTGTAAAGGCCTACCGTTGACATTTAAAATCATGCACCGTATATTCATACACCCTACAATAATTAATGCACTTGGACAATGCCTGTATCCTAGCCTGAAACGAGGATATTCATGTTTTTTTTAGAGAAAGAGATAACATCACGGGTATTGTTTGTACGCGCAGTGAGAAACTGTCAAAGTGTCCCTTGTCATTAGTGCAAGGACAACATATACTGTATATATACTGTATATACGGTAACTCATTGATTCACTTACCATCCTTTAGGTTGCGAAATAGAGAATTCCGATGCTGATTCAGAAGAACTCTCTCTCCATGTCAGCTCAAATCTCTTCCACTGTAATCGATGGTCAAGCTCAATCACCTAGTCTCTCACTGTACACGCATATCTTCTTCCGAGGATGACTTGACACAGAATTGGGTTCGAACTTTTTTTTCTTCCCCCGCCTCTAAAGTAATTTGTCCATAAAGCAGCGGTGACAGCGTTCATGCAAATATGAACTTTGGAAAGTTTCTCGTTAGGCGTTTTGTCCCCTCCGCGTTCAGGAACGTGTTTGCTTAGCGGCGGTGGAGAACTGCTGTTAAGTAAATGAACGCACTGTGGTTCCTCCTCCGGAGGGTGTTCACAATACGTAGTGTGTGTGTGTGTGTGTGTGTGTGTGTGTGTGTGTGTGTGTGTGTGTGTGTGTGTGCGTGCGCGAGAGAGAGAGAGAGAGAGAGAGACAGAGAGACAGAGAGAGAGAGAGAGAGAGAGAGACAGAGAGAGAGAGAGAGAGAGAGAGAGAAAGAGAGAGAGAGAGAAAGAGAGAGAGACAGAGAGACAGAGAGAAAGAGAGAGAGAGAGAGAGGAGAGAGAGAGAGAGAGAGAGAGGCATTGTTTAAGTTGATTTCAATCCTGTTTTCTATTGTTTACTTACCGAAATAGCTCGAGCCTTTCAGCTCTCTTTATCTCTCCATCCACCTCTATCTGTGTTTGGTTAAGGGCTCCTCTTGGTAGCTGTTTACACAATGACTTGAAGCTTGCCACGGGCCATTCACTTTAGTCAGAGAAGGTGGTGACTGACTTTAGATCAATCGTTCAGATTTAATCACCGTAGTGACTCACAGTGGCCTAATTGATTCAAAATCTTAAATCAAGATCTGTTTTATTAGCCATTTATGTAGTAGGACACACATCATAAGCTACTAGGGATTTGTAATGGCGCTGTTGCCGGACAGGACAGGGTCCAGGACAGGACAAAGTGTGCAAAGACTGCAGTTGCAATTCAGTGATGCAGTACAATGAAGATGATAATCAAGGATCTATTAAATATCTCCTTTTTACTTCTTCAAGGTACCTCTTCAAAACTCTCACAACTTCAGTATTATGGCAGCCATCGGCTAATTGAGGCTCAACCTGTTTGATATCCTATTTGATCTCAATCTGATCTCTATTCATTTTGTTTTTTTCATCGTATTTTCCCATCATCATACATTGCTATCATTGATTCACTAACTGACATGGAATATTGTTTTTTCATAGGCCCATGACGACTTGCGATCCAATGGCAATATTTCTATTTGCAAGACGTAGTAGCCTACGTCACCCTCTGCATAAAGACGCCATTGACGCAGGTCAGCCTCGACATCTGCCCAGAGAATATTCAATCATTCAATGCCATGACGTTTGTCTGCACAAATCAAAATTTGACTAAACTGCCATGAGGTATAGCCAGGTGTCGCGGATGTATATCCTGTAATATGATGAAGTCTGCTGTGGCTGGGAAGCCTGGCGGAGGAGGAAGCAGGTTCTCTGGTGTGCGGCCAACAGGACGTTCCCTGACACCCTCCGACACCCAGACATGCGTGAGGTCGACTGGGGGAGAAGGCTCCCACTCAGGCAGATGGGTTTAAGGTCTTATCATATAGGCTAAGCTGAAGTGCGATGGAACCCATGTAATCATTTTACAAAGTGCAAAACCTAAAGCGCACGTTGGTGTTGTCAGGCAAGCTACATCAACCCAGGGGCGATAGACAGTGCGCTTGCGCGGGGGCTTCTGGCGTGAGAGGGCCCCTGAAGATCCCAGCTACAGTTGGTTGATTAGTTGACTTGTTGATTTTGTTTTGTTGTTTTGTTTTGTGTGTTTGTTACCACGTGTCAGAGCGCAGCCCGGTCTCACCAAAAGCCGTATGAATAGCGCGCCAATTTAAAGTAATTTCGCGTGTCATGTCAACGCATTTTAATCTTTCCGCGTGCCATTTAACGCCCTGTTCTTTTACATTGCAACCGTCAGAGCGCTATCCGTGGTTCTGATAGCTTTCTCTATGACTCTCTTGCCAATACAATAGCCTAATTCAACTGTAAAATTCAACATATCGTCAGTAAAATATATAAATGTACATATGCCTAATGGCGTGTGTGTATTCATAACTATTGTGCCCTATAGGGCCCGTCATAATAGCTTGCACTGGGGCCCCATTGTAACTACGTTACGCCATTGCATCAACCAGTCAGGCAAGCTACATCAACTACACCTCAAATATTTGAAAGTATTTCATACACTATTCAACAACCTTTTAATAAAGAAAGAAAACCCCAAATAAAAGAAATGCACTTTCCACAATTGCAATAATACAACATGCATGTCTTCAGTTTGGCATTAGGCCTACTTTAAATGTACAGGCTATACATTACTCAATCAATCAATCAATCAATCAATCAATCAATCAATCAATCAATCAATCAAAGCTTTATTTGTATAGCGCATTTCATACCCAGAGGCAACACAATGCGCTTTACAGAGAACAAGGGAGGTGGGTATACGGCCCATCTCTACATACTTTATTACTGTAGGCCTATAGTACATACATCGATATGACCCCACAAGCGTGTATGTGTCTTACCATTACTCTTTCCATTATTCTGGAAACCAGAGGAGGGGATGGAAGAGTCCCTTCACGTGACAAAACATTACCGACAACGACTCGGGGGAACCTATGTGACTCAGACAGCCAAAGAGTTTGTCTGCTTCTGATTCACCAGCCAGGCGGGTGGACGAGTTCCATTCTTCCATCGGAATGCGTGCCTGAGAAATCAAAGCCGCCATTGTCTGGCATTGTCCCTTCTTCCCGTGATGCCCTCGACTTACCGTCTCGCGGAGGTGACTGTCACACCGAGCCGAAGAGCGTCACGCGCAGCCGAAGAGCGTCACAGACAGGAGGCCTTTCCCCCTCGAGCGTCCGTCCCTGCCACATGGCAGCAGAGATCCGCGCTACCTGGACAAAGCCGCGAGCGGAGGCTCAGTCCGGGTTTTATCGGTCACATGCTGAGGATTCCAGAGGGTTGGAGAGCGAACGAGGAGGTGAACTCGAGAGGATGGATGTAATGTTGCACCTCGCCGGGTGTTAACGCAGTACAGGGAGGAGGAAGCCGGGGCTGTAATAACCGCCACATCTGGGGTCGCCCCACGTCTCCGCCGCGGCCTCACCGCCCACACGGCACCACACACCCCAACAGCGTCTGCCCCCCCATCCTTCCCTCGGTCGTACCCCCTGTACCGCCTTCTCCCTCTGTACCCCCCCCCCCCCCACCATGTTACCCTTATTGGAACCCCAGCCATGGTGCAGCTCACCTTCTCGCCCACAGGGTAGCTGTGTGTGTGTGTGTGATTGTGTGTGTTACCATCCAACGCTTGCCTCTAACCTTGCCCCCCACCCCCTGAATCCCCAGGTCCGGGGAATGTGGGAATGATTGCCTTAATTTTACAAAGCGGACGGCTCCCTTTAGTTCAATTTTCACCAACGCCATAAAAGGGCAGCGGTTGTACGAACAGCGAGAGCCCATCTGGTTTTGTCATTGGCACGGCTTTAATGACCAGGTAATAAAAGTTCAATTTGACAGAAATTACAACAGATGTTCGAGCCCGTAAACCCTGGATAGAGCCTAATTCCGCGGGAGGAAAGCTCAACCTGCGGCCCCGCCCCCGCCCCCCCACCCACACAACCCCACCGCCGTTGACGGTAGACCCACAACGACTCTCACACGCTCCGCCACTGTCTCAGACGCCTCGTAACATGTGGTAACAAGGCGTTGAGTACGGGATACCTTTTGATAACCCTATGGAAAAAACGTCAACGATACGATCGAAATATTTGTGTTGCGTGGCGTACACACGTGAAACGGGAGATTTCATTTGCTACCTTCGGTTTGTTTTTGTCCAACAGCCTAGCGAACACACCCTTCTTCCCTCAGTTCCCAGTCAGTCAACCGTGAGAAAAGCACTCGGCAGACACACTTCTCACCATAACAGAAACGTCAATGTATCATTACTAATAGACAGGAATGTCTTAGCGGATATGTGGAATTGGATGTCCTGGAGGCAGGTATTCATTTCATTCAATTGCTTGCTTTCCCATGCATGCGAACACTACAATGTCTGTGTCAACTGAAAATGGTTGAATATATCTGCCACACACATTATTACAGTACCGATCCATATTACGCACAGCCAATTAAGTTCTACGAGGGAACAAGCTACTTTAAGTGCTATAGAATGGGCACAATAATTAAATCTGGCTTTCAACTTCCATCAAGAACAACAACAACAACGTTCTTTATCAAGCTAGAACAACAACAAGGCTACGAATCACTGACATAACTCCATAAAACCCTGTCAGTCAGCCTTTGAGGCCTGCTGAGAAAGCTGGAGTTTTCAGTCGTGATTGACACTTGTCCTCAGCTCGTCAAATTTACAACCCCCACGTGAACGCTAATAAAGCCTCGCCACAATCAGTCACCCTTTCTCATGATGGATGTTCTCTGTGAGAATTCCAACCTTTGTGTTCTTTCCCCTTCTCTCTTCCATTTCCTGAGGTGAGAGTGATCGGTTCCCACGACGGCCCAGAATGCATCAGACTGCAGGGCCCATGTTTGTACGAGCAG
>NC_140266.1:2143968-2218968 GCF_949987555.1 Borostomias antarcticus | reverse complement strand
TACCCTGCTATTGCTCACCCCCCTGGCCCGGGCGGGGGACTTCTTACAGCGCAGGCATGGCGTTGTAGCTCCGTGTGGAGAGGGTTGCTGCGAGGTTACGCCGTCGGTTACGTACCTGGAGGAGGTATCTGCCGAACACACACGTGCGCGCGCACACACACACACACACAGATGACCAGATGGACTGTATCCATTATTGATAACCCCCAGAGTCTCAATGATTCCAGTAGCTTATCAATAATTCATCTCTGGATGATCAGGAACAGGTTCTCTATTGGCTGATTTAATTATCTGACAAGTAAAAAGGTTTTAAAAAGGTTCCAGGTCTTTCTATTAGGGCAATCACTTTATTGACAAACCGCCGGGATGGGCAGCCATGCTAATCGTCCGGGGACCGCGATCGCTGATGGACGCTGAGTGCTTCCTTAACCCGCCGACCGCCCCCCGCCCTCCCCCTCACAGCAGGGGGGACGTTTGATTGACGGGACGTGACCTGATGCGAATGGCAGAACGGTTCAATCTGTCACTCCTCAGCGGAGGCCTCCGAGCATATCCTTCTGTCCGGCGCTGACCGTCCAGACAGCTGCACTTCATTTGAAAGACGGCGAAAAGGAAAAGTCGGTCGTTTCTAACGTCAGAAAATAGACGTCTCCGACTAGATTTCCCATCGGCTCGAGCTGTCATCGACTATAGTCTCTTATCTCCTCCGTCTGATCCAAGATGATTACCGTCTGTCAGCATCCGCCCCCCCTTTCAATACTACTACCCCCAAACAATGACTACTCTATCCCATTCTGTGATCAGCTGATGTAACTCTCCCATAGTATTCCGACCGCAAAGTGAAGTTGACACGTTGGAACGTTGGCGGCCGTTGGAGGATATTCCACGGCCGAGTTTCCGGCCCCTACGCTGGGGCAGAGGAGAGGAGACTAAACCCACTCAGACTCCTGGATTAGGATAACGGTACTGCAGGGACTCGTAAAGCCTGCTGACTGCATCCAGGGTGTTGGAATGTCTCAATGTGTGAATCATGTTTTCGACTCTTGGCTCCAGAACTGTACTACAGTAGGGATACTGTATAGTTGAGTTTCTGTCAAGAGGCGCAATGGTATCAAGATAGTCCTACCTTGCTATGGAATGGAAGATCATGTTAGAAGTTTAATTGGTGCTATCTGTCTGTCTGTCTGTCTATTCATCTATCTAACCCTATCTATCCCTCTATCTGTCTGTCTGTCTGTCTGTCTGTCTGTCTGTCTGTCTGTCTGTCTGTCTGTCTGTCTGTCTGTCTGTCTGTCTATTCATCTGTCTAACCCTATCTATCCCTCTATCTGTCCCTCTATCTGTCTGTATGTCTGTCTGTCTGTCTGTCTGTCTGTCTGTCTGTCTATTCATCTATCTAACCCTATCCATCCCTCTATCTGTCTGTCTGTCTGTCTGTCCCTCTATCTGTCTGTCTGTCTGTCTATTCAATATCTAACCCTATCTATCCCTCTATCTGTCTGTCTGTCTGTCTGTCTGTCTGTCTGTCTGTCTGTCTGTCTGTCTGTCTGTCTATTCATCTGTCTAACCCTATCTATCCCTCTATCTGTCCCTCTATCTATCTGTCTGTCTGTCTGTCTGTCTGTCTGTCTGTCTGTCTGTCTGTCTGTCTGTCTGTCTGTCTATTCATTTATCCCTCTATCTATCCCTCTATCTGTCCCTCTATCTGTCTGTCTGTCTGTCTGTCTGTCTGTCTATTCATCTATCTAACCCTATCCATCCCTCTATCTGTCTGTCTGTCTGTCCCTCTATCTGTCTGTCTGTCTGTCTGTCTGTCTGTCTGTCTGTCTGTCTGTCTGTCTGTCTGTCTGTCTGTCTGTCTGTCTGTCTGTCTGTCTGTCTGTCTATTCATCTATCCCTCTATCGGTCCCTCTGTCTGTCTGTCTGTCCTCATCCTGGGTAACCTGAGCCGTCCTATTGATTGGACCTGGGTCATTACAGGCCCCGTCTACTCTCGGGGTGGCGCTCCTCCCAGGCGGAGGGAGAACGCGGCGTCCAGAGGAGCTGGGCGAGACCCGCACGTTCACAACACTCTCTCTAACTTCATCAGTAACACACTGTCTGACCGACTCTCCCCTTCTAAGTATAAACATATTGTACTAGCCAGTCACTCCGGCGAGGAGACATGGTTGTTTTCAATTTACGGCCTGATCCGAAGGAGAAAAAGCACAGAGCAGCATACATAGTGAGGACAGCAGGGAGGCGGGGGGATACTGAGGTAAAATATCTGAGCTGCATTTTGTGAAAGCACCTCTTAAGTTAAGAAAACAGGAGTGCAGAGGAGAAACAGCTGTGTGCAATGAGGGTTGGCATTTGGGATAAAAAAAATACAGGCCGTTAATAAAAATAATAACCGTCGGAGCCCCGTAATAAAAGGCCCCGGGTGAGACAATTCAGTGAGTGAAGGGCCTCCGGCGTCCGAGGCCGCCCTGTCACTACGCACACCGGGTCCACCGCAGACGAAGAAGAAGTGGCAGGCGGGTGGGCGGGGCCTAGGACTGGGGTCTACGGTGCCACACGTGCATGTGTTGACGTTGGCACGGCGCCGGCGGTGGAGGCTCTGGCCAGAACGCTTCGGCATCTGTGCGCTCTGCGTGTGTGCGGACGGCGATCTCGGCCCGTAGCGGGGATGTCAGGGAAAAACTCACGACTCTCTCTCATCTCTCCTCTCTCTCCCCCTCTGTCTGTCTCTCTCTCTCTCTCTCTCTGTCTCTCTCTTTCTCTCTATGGTTGCCATCTGGCTCTAGTAAACAGACTTCTGACAGAGGCATTCAGACAACCCTGTCTTACTGGTCTCTGTGGTGTGAAGAGGGCTTATTTTATTCGCAGAAATCTCAGTGCAGGAACACGAAGACAATATCTTGCCAAGACGTAAGAAGGCAATAAATAGTTTCAGATTTCTTTAAGAAAAGAGCGTTGGTACTGTACAGGGATAGAACAGGCAAACAAAGGGCGCAAAAGAACATCGGCCATCGACCAAAACATTTAAAAGGGGGGATGAACGGACAGCAAAATGATCAGGTATTTTCAAATGCCCCCCCCACCCCCCCATGCACTTTTTGGCAACTATGAGCCCTCCGGAGGCATGCCTCTGGCACAAGTGGCGCTTGGCCAAGCTGACTGCTGCATCCTCTGATTCATGAGCGCCCAGGGAGCGGCGAATAAGACGAGAGCGAGACCGGGACATAAATCAACGCCATCACAGTCAGCGCGCCTATATAGTAAGACGCCGTCTCCGCCCCTCTGGTGGCGCAGAAACAGGGAGGGGGGTAAAAAACCGTGAGGATGACAGAAAAAGAGAAGTGTGAGAACACTGAGAGAGGACAGATATGGTCAGTAAACCAATACCGCCGGGATTAGTCATGCCGTCCGTGGCCCAAAACATACCCGTCACGCAACCCTCGCCGAGCGATGGCCGCCGCAGCGCCCGGCGGACGCCTCCCGGGGGCCTCTACGTTACGACCGTTTTTTTCTTCACTCCGGTTCCTCGGGGGGAGATATTGTCCGCAGGCGGGGAAAACGACAAACCGTCTATATCGCCTGTGTGTCCCTCTCAAACGACGGTCCCCCCCGTGCTGTTTTGGTGGAAGTGATATGGCAACAGCGGAGTAGATTTGGCCACTCCGGCTTCCCCTAGGGCTTTGTTGTGGTTATGGAGGGAGACCAGGCTGGAATCCCCCCCCCCCCATCTCCTGCCACAGCCCAGACCCCTGCTAGGTTCTCCACAGTCTTTTGAAGCTGAAGGAGCCACTAACCAACTGATTTGTAAACACTCTGGGGCAATGTTGTTTATCTGATGTTGTTTACTATACGGTCAGTGACAATACCAGGTGGAAACCCCTCCTCAGAGGGACTAAGGGCCTTCTTAGTGGCCATCGCCTGAATGACTGATCACTGAGGGACTATATAATGTTCATTGAATGAAGAAAAAAAGACCCTTCCTATGTCCCACTGCGATCTATGAAGTGTGAACATATACTGTGAATAATGTACTATACCCATTTTAATTAGCTTGGCTTCCTCTGTGGTTCATGTACTGATAGTTCTACCACACTGTGTGATGTCAGCTTTGGCTGGAACCTCCCCGACCGCCCCCCCCCCCCCCCCCCTACTTCCTCACACTCATGTGTTGCTGATTACCCCCAAGCCCTGGTCCAGACCTGGCTTCCACCTTCTCCCTTCATATGGTTTAAAGCAAAGACCCTCTCTCCGAAAATCCCAACTTGATCCCTCCCATCTCCCTCCTCGGTAACCCCCCCGCCGCCCCCCCTCCGCTCCCCCCTCCGCGGGTACTGGGTGATTGACAGGTCCCGCTCCCGCGAGGGGATTACGGGGGACGAGGGGGGTGGGGATTAGGCCCACTGAGCTTCATTAACCTGACTGTTTACACAAGCTGATCTCTCGCAATGAGACCTTTTCCTTCCCACAAGTGTCCCCTTCAAGGCTCCGTACTCCCCTTCTCTCAGAACCCCCCCCCCCCCCCCCCCCCCCCCACACACACACACACACGCCGACCACAGACAGACAGCAACATCCACCCAGACTTGAGTTGGGGGTTTTTGGGGGGGCGAGGTTAGTAAACAGACGGTACTCTGCAACAGTTGCTGGGCAACAGCCGCCTGTCCCACTGCATGTGCTCCTATGGACTGAAACTGGGCTCAAACGGACTTTCCCCCCTTTTCTGAGGTGTTATTCAGAACTACAGTCTGCGGTTTATGATCTGAACCCCATCAGAACGAGCCGACTGTTCTGACACGGCAGGGAGAGCTGAAACCGATCCTATCACGCATGAATAAAAGACAAAAGGGGTAGAAAAAAAGGCTGTAAATTACTACCCATCAAGATCCAGACTTCAAACACTCCTGAGGAGACTCGCGCTCTCTCTGTTGCTACTCTCCAAGGACCCATTTAGCCGCCCTGAGTTGTGCCTGAGTTCTAAAGACAACACCGGGGGCTTTTTGCCTCTCAGATTAAAGCGGCTTGGCTAGATAGTGAGGTGAGGGTGGGTTTCTCCACAGCAAGAACGGTTAGCAGCCGGCACACATTGTTACGCTGCTCTACGAAGCGTGTTTTCTCTCGGCAGTGAAGTGGAAAAGTAAATTAGCTCTCTCTCTCTCTCTCTCTTTCTTTCTCTCTCTCTCTCCCTCTCTCTCTCTGTCTGTCTCTCTCTCTCTTCGACGGGTCTGTCTGGTGGGACAGGAGCTGTATTAGGATAAACGCAGAAGGTGACAGCTCAGTCTTCACTAACAGACAGCCGTGTCAGCGTGTTCACAGAGGGCCCGCGGCGCGCGCCGACTCGCTCGTTCCCCCGAGCGCCGCGTTCCATCGGGCGCCTCGACCATGTGGGTCTAATTTTTCACCTCGGAACGATTGCGAGCGTTCCAGAGGGGTCGGCCGAGGTGCGCGCCGGGCTCAACAGGAAGCTGATCTCAGTGAACGAGGAGAGAGAAAGAGAGACCGCGGGCGGCCAAATCACGACCACTGAGGACCAGCGGTCCACCAAGAACTGTGGAATCTCAGACAGGAAAAAGGGGGGTTGGGGAGGGGGCAGTGGGGAGGAAAGAGAGGCGAAATGGTTAAGAGGAACATCTGGGTTTGGTTTGGAGGGGCTCTACGGACACGCTAGGCTCTGCTTGTTTTGACTGGACTTTCTGGGGGGAAGTCACTGTTGTTTGTTTTTGCATAGCAAGTGGGTTGTTAATTGATGAACGCACGGTGCAGACCCAGCGCGAGGGCAGACTCCCAGGTCAGAGGTCAGGGTACGTTGCGAGTGCGCTTGTGTGCACACACGTGTTTGCGGGTGTTGTTAGAAGGACAAGGATTCATCATATTTTCCGTGTGATTGTTATAGAATAGAATTAAGCCGATCTATACTAGACCACACTAACTGTGCTCAACCTTAGAGCCGCTGTTTCCGAAACATTCCCGACGCGTCAGCGAATCAGCCGGAGTCGGCCTTCGCTTCGGTCTCCTCCTGAGAAGTGAATCAGAGCGACGTCTGACCACCGCTGAATATGAATAAACCATAAGTCGGAGATAGCGGCCAAACTCGACTCAACACGCGAGAATCACGGATGGATGGCGCACGAGGCCCATGAGCCTGTGTTGGCAAACACACAACGGTCCGGCAAAAAGTAAATTGCCCATCAAAAAAGATACTCGTACCTCCATTATATCATTCTGCAGTCTACTTTCTCTCCTCCAATTTCCATCTCATTGCAGCGAAAGGGCAGACATTCCTGGAGAGTGGAGTACGTGAGAGAGTTTCGGGGGGAATGGCAGACGGTGTTCGGAGGCGAGCTAGCGTGGCGAAACTCTAGATGTGGGGCTGGGGCTTCTAGAACTCTAGATGTGGGGCTAGGGCTTCTAGAACTCTAGATGTGGGGCTAGGGCTTCTAGAACTCTAGATGTGGGGCTGGGGCTTCTAGAACTCTAGATGTGGGGCTGGGGCTTACAGAACTCTAGATGTGGGGCTGGGGCTTCTAGAACTCTAGATGTAGGGCTGGGGCTTCTAGAACTCTAGATGTAGGGCTGGGGCTTCTAGAACTCTAGATGTGGGGCTGGGGCTTCTAGAACTCTAGATGTAGGGCTGGGGCTTCTAGAACTCTAGATGTGGGGCTGGGGCTTCTAGAACTCTAGATGTGGGGCTGGGGCTTCTCCGTCGGGCCTCACTCAGGCCAAGGAAGCTGTGATGCTGATCGGTACTGATGTGTGTTTGGTAACTATGAGCGGCCAGCCAGGACCCAAGCGCGGTGCCCTGCTGCCTGCCTAACCACAAAGGGATGGTCGGATGGAGGAGAGGATACAGGGTCAGCACAGCGCCCGGTGTTACCTAACACTACTGTACATGGTTCCAGTTAGGAAGAGGCCTGGGTCGAGATTACTTCCCCAATGCAAGTACGGCATTTGACGCAAACCACAATATCAACAAAACGTATTTAGAAGAAAATACATAATTCCCCATAGCCTAAGTGTTAAAAATGTATCTCCTGTAAATACATAGGGATAACTGTGAGTATAATTCTGTAACGGACGCACCGAGAGGGATTTGAACTCCAGTCTCCCGCAAATCCCAGTCGGCCGCGCTACCAACAACGCCGACGGGAGTCGTGACGTAGAACGCTACTGTACACTACCCCCTCGTCTGTCCAGTGTGTCCTCAGGTTACTCATCCTCACATGCCTTTCCTGACGGCCTTACATCCTTACATCCCTCTACTGACACCAGCGCTGCCAACAGACCTTATGAGCCATCGCTTGTGCAATAAAATTGATACAACAATACATCACTATTTTTTTTCCACACGATACTAGATCAATTTTTCCACTGTACGGTATCAATACATAAAAAAAAAGTTACATAGAAATTTGCACAAAGAAAATATACAGAAGGGAATAGATATATAAAATTAAGGATATAATTCAGTCATACAGTAGATACATAATTCATATTTTAAATTGATTTAAAATGTTCTTACAGTACATTCTCTCCACCCTTAGGATCACCTCGAGGGAAGCGGGGGTTGGAGTTGTATTTTAACATTTTCAGTAAATTATGTAGAGTATCGCAATATGTATTGTATCGTATCACCATGTATCGTGATACAATCGTATCGCGACCCATGTATCGTGATATGTATCGCATCGTGAGTTCCTTGCCAATACCCAGGCCTATTATGAGGTAGGGACGCTACAATATATTGCACATAAAAGGATTGTAAAGGAAAGTGCCCTTAAGACTTATAAGCTTATTACCTCCACCTCAGCACAGGGAGAGAGGTAACATTTTCGGTGGCGTGTGTTGATTCATTGGTTGGTTGGTTCTTAAAGTCGCACTGAAATGAAAAAAGCATTCTGTCCCCTTTTGGTTTACATAATTGGCCATAGTGTTCACCTATTCAACGATGTATGCCAAAAAAACAAACAACCATTTCTCGATGTCGGAAGGTCACAGAGACACAGGGTCTAGACTGGCATAAAGCTCCCGTCCGAACAAATGCAACAATACAGAACGTCCTGTTTGCACGGACACGCGTGCGCACAGAACCACAAAACGCAGTCACGGGCGGAGGTCTGTGCTCTTCGATCACCATTTCTAGTTGTTGCAGTAGGGAGGGCTAGCCCTCTGCCCCGGACCCCCCCCCCCCCCCCCTGACAGCACCAGTCCCACCCTACCCCGGTCTGACAGGGACACCCGAGACCAGGTCTGTGGGCTGGGAAGCAGCTGTGGACTGGGGAACGGGAGACTACTCTTACGGTGTGTAAAGGTGCCATGTTCTTCCCACTGCTTACCAAACAGGGATTTAGAATACTTGAGCAGCCAGGTAGTCAATTAAACCTTTGAGTTAACATCAGGAAGCTGGCACCTCTCGCATCTCCTCAGGGACTTCCTTTGTTTCTGTGAGTGGGTGTGTAAATGTGTGTGTGTGTGTGCGTGTGTGGGACTGCGTGTGTGTATGTATGTTTGTGTGCCGTTGTCAGTCAACATCAGTGACCTTAAGCATTCAAAATTAATCAAACTTCCACAGAACACCTTATACAACCCCGTCCACAGCAACCTGTTGATACAGTGAAATGCTTGAGAGATCTCAGACATATATCACTCCTCCCACAGCTGTCATTATTACACTTGATCCTGGCTTCAGCCTGGTGGTTGATCTATAATGAACTGTTCTTCACAAGCGCAGATGTAACCTGGTGAATTAAATACCACAGGACACAACAAAAAAATAGGGGTTCTTTATTCTCGACCACTTTGAAAAAGAAACAAAATGGCATTAAATTAAAGTGTGGTCTTCCCAAAGTGATAAGGCTAATATAAACTCCCTAGATCTGAGCTTACTGCAATAAACAAAATTACCTAAGAGTCACACAGTGCATAACTAACACTAAGGTAATGTAAGATGCATAAATAACACTAAGGTAATGTAAGATGCATAAATAACTATAGGGTTGTTCTTCTATTGACAAAAACAAAAGAAATCAAACCAAAAAACAGACACAGTTAATTACAATAGAACATAAAACCTGTGGTAGCCTTTATTAACAGCAACTGAAATGTGCAGCCTTTCTCTATACTCACGTACATTAGGCTATCCTATCTTGGTGCTGCTAGCTAAATTGCACGTGACGGCAGGTCCTTGACTCTACTCAGGTAGGCTATTATGCAAACAAAAAGAACAATTACAAATCTGTACCTAACATTCACTGATAACAGAAATACAGCACATGAACTTGCATACATTAATATGGATGATGCACTCACAGGGTCTTCACATACGGAAGCCCTAAGCGGCCATGCATTCATATATTTTTACCCACCGTTTTCTCGTGATAACAAGATAATTTTATTCGTTTTCTCGTAATAACTAGAATTTTCTCGAGATCTCGAGATAACCAAATGTCGTTTTCTCGTGATAACGGGATAATTTTCTCGAGATCTCGTGAAAACAAAACACACGCCTATAAATAGCCTTATTGCAAGAAACACTATTCAGTCCAGTGCAGCAATGTAGGGGAATATCAGACAGCAGCATGTGACATTTCTATTCAATCAAGGCCTGACACAGGCTGAAATAGTTGTGTGCCTTGCCTTGATTGAATAGAAATGTCACTGCAATTAGGCTACTTATAGGCCCGTGTTTTGTTATCTCGAGATCTCGAGAAAATTATCCCGTTATCACGAGAAAATAATGTTTGGTTATCTCGAGATCTCGAGAAAATTATCCCGTTATCTTGAGAAAACAAATTAAATTATGTTGTTATCACGAGAAAAGAAAGTTTGGTTATCTCGAGATCGAGAAAATTATCTCGTTATCACGAGAAAAACAAATAAAATGATCTTGTTATCACGAGAAAACGAAGGAAACTAACTCGCTATCACGAGAAAACGGTGGGGAAAAAATGTATGAATGCATGACTGCTTAGGGCTTCCGTATTCACAAGATGCAGTGCAATTTCTCAATTTCCCGCACATACTGTATGGATATACAATCTGCAAACATCAGACCTACTTACGTCACCAACTTAAGTAAACATGTCATTTAATACTCTATACAAGTTTACTAGTATTCGTCTTTAGATTATTTTACAATATATAAAGTTTCACTATAGGATATTTACCACTTTTATCCAGACTCCACGAAACCCGCGGTAATCTCTCCACGAGCTAGTGCATGTCTCACGCTGAGGAGGCCCAGAAAAGCACAGCGCCATCTAGTGGCTTTGGTTCCCATCTATTTTCCACTTGTCTACACAGATGTAATAAATTAGATGAGGTAACAGCTCTACCCAAATGGGAGTGCACTAACGCCGACGTCTTGTGGTTAGAGGAGTGGGAAGACATGGAAATCACATTTATTCTGCTTCGTAGCATCATAGACAACGGACTGGGTCATTGTTTACTGCAGTTATCCGGTGTGAGATCTGCTGCTACTGCTGGCTCTTTCCTAAACCTTTATGATGAGCACTTGTTGACAGTCAGAAAGTCAGAAAGTCAAGTCAGAAATCCCAACTGATGCTCTCGAGAGTGATTTTGGTCCAACTTGAGCTTTAAAACAGCCGTGTCTGCCTAGTAGGCTACTTTTGTACAGTCAGACTACAGTAGCAGTGTGAACTTTGCCACGCAACTGCTTATCTCAGTAATTAGACTATCACTCTCTGAGCTTCTGAACGGGCGGCTGCAGGTGAGACCTCTGGCTGCCCGTCATTACCTCATCATCCTATCAATCACGAAGGGTCACCCACAGGAAAGCATCGCCCCGGGGTCACGTTTGCCAATAGACATGCAGGTGAACCTCTAAATCAGCTTTAATTGGCTGATGACTAACGAGCACGGTTGAAAGCTGTGGGAAAGTAAGTCTTTATGGGGAACAGAATGGCCCAGCGGATAGAGATCATTAAAAAAAAATCATTCTTTTGATGTATTTATCGTCTCTATTCTAAATGTATCTGTCTCTATCTATATCGTTTTGCTTTGGACAAAAATGTTCATAATTCTTTTAAGATGGTTACTCGTAAATAATAATCAGGCATCTCCTGTTTGCCTCTGTGTTTAATAACTCTGCCATACAACGTACCATATGCTCCAGCATAATATATGCTCAATTCACTGTCACGGGCATTGGCTCTGAATCATTCACTTCACCATGGACGGTGGACAGCTGTGACGTAAAATGTGATACTGTACCAGTCTCCCACAGAGCCTGCCTGTTCCAGTACAGACACCAATCACCTCACAAGCCTGTGACTCTGTGGGCCCTGCAGCCTACTGGTAGCCTAGGTGTTTGGTCGTACAGTACACCAGTCTCGCTCAGGCCCCGCCCACACCAGTCCTGGCTGCAGCCCCTGCACACCAATCTCGACTCAACACTACAAACTTATTGACAGCCTTTAAAAATATTTACTGCTCCACTTCCTCTCCCTGTGGGCTCGCAGCCTGTAATCTCTCTCTCCGTTTATTAGATCATTTGTCAAAGCCCTGAGCTTTTCTTCTCTCTTTTCTTTTTGTCATCCCCTCCTTCCCCTCCGAGAGACTTATTGCGCAACGGGCCTCGGAGATTAACCCCTTCGCTCCCTCCCCTTCCCTTTTTAAAACAGAATTTACAGCTGATTAGTCTCCTCAGTAAAGACAGGCCCTCTCCCAGAAGGAACGCTGCAAAACATTTATGCAAGGCCAGACGCGCAGGACCTTATGAAAAACACGTGTTCCCTCAGAACCCGTAGAGTGGGGTCCCAGCAGAGTGGGAGTCTCGCAGGAGAATGCAGCTGGGTTTGGCCCCGGCCTGGTAAGAACATCATGACACAGACAGCCAAGCGGTGGTTGGTTTCATCTGGCTCAGGCATGAGGAGACATAAACAGAGCAAAGTGGATGTGACTCGGGAGACCGGATCACACAGTACGCTTCCAGACTCGCTCGCGTTCGCTCGTCCGCCGAAGGAGAACGCACGACTTTACCCAAAATGGCTTTTTTGGGTCATAGTCAAAGTTAGCGCTGAGCTCATGCTGTAGCAGTCTATAGAATTACCCACCACCTCTGTCCCATGCCCGAGGCTGGGCTAAAAATGGAAAGAGAGACTCATCTACAGTACATTCCCCCAGCATGCAGCAGTGGGATAGAGGCACTTTGTTATTATTGAGGTGCACGATGAGGCGGCGGTTGGCATGGATACCTCGGCCAAAATGGCCGCCAGCGACCGTGTGCGATTCCCGCCACGCGCCCGCAAAATACACAGGGCGGCCACAGGTATGTCCCGGTCTCCCCGGGCAACCCCGAGCACAGCCAGTCAGCTGTCAGAAGCTTTCTGGTCCCTCCTCACGCTAACGAGATGTGACTCGAACCCCAGCAGCAGCCAGCTATAAGAGATTGTTCCATTCATGCGCCATGTTCTGATAGAGGGTGATTTTCCTCTTGGTTTCAGACTCAACCAGCTCTGCTGGGTGTGTGGTGCAACACTGCTGGTTTGTGACAGTGGAAAAGATAATGACAAGCATGCATGTTGTTGAGAGTGTGGCCAGGTGTGGGGGATTGGGCCCTGGCCTCGGTCACTGGAGATTTGGCTCTAGATGGCCTGGAATGGTTCAAGGTCTTTCGGAGAGTCTGTTGCGAATGTCTCTACGGTGAAGTTAATCAGAAAGACCTGGACTGAATCAGTAGTGTGTCCGTAGTCTCTCAGTGCAGTGCTCCAATGGCAGGCTATCCCACTACTGTTAGAAATGACTTTCAGCTCATTACCTTAAAAAATAAAATAAATAATAATAATAAAAAAACACACACAACTGAGGGAAATGAAGCAGATCAGATTCATTGGTAATTAAAAAAAACTAAAAAACAACAACATAAAAACAACAATAAAAATAAAACATCTTGCAATGAGCCAATTAAAAGTTGGGATTGATTGTTCTGGTGAACTATTGACACCTCAAATCAAATTAGTAGTCTACATGGTTTACGTAGCCTTGACAACAACAAAAAAATCACATAACCATATGAATCAATGTGTGAAATCAGCAACAGGGGAACATGCTCTCACAATATAGCAGTTTTATCTGGAGAGAGGTAGAAGAGAAAAGGTCACAGGCAACCACGTTACCTCTTATTCAGACCGAGAGAGATTAGAAAAACTAGTCGAGGAATATGTTTCCAAATGTACACATCTCAACTATGTGAGTAGGCCTATTGCTTTCAAGATAAACACCGAGAGAAAATGTGTGTGGTTGAGCTGCGCACAGTAGCTGGAATCTTCATGATGACACTGAGTATAGGCTCTAGGCTATTTTTTCCATGTGCCCTTAATGTTTAGCACATGAACTTCTGTCAGGTCAACTTACACTAGAAAGTTAAAGGTAAAATACTCATGATGTGAATGCTACTTCACAATAAATGTAATCTAAAAAAAGAAACAGTCGTGTGTTGCAGGGAGGCTATGGTCGCCTACGTCCAATTTAAAGAATAAATATAGGCTTCAGAAAACATACCCAGCAATAAAAGAGTCTTTTAAAAATGTTGTGTTTGTGCTCAACATGGTGCCATTTCACAGCCCATCCCTTCAGAATCCGTATAAAAATCATGAAAAGGCATTTCTAGAACTCTCCGTCTTGGGGTTAAAGGGCCAAGTAAGGTTCAGCCTCTGATTTCCAAAAGTCCTCTCAGCGTACAGCCACGGCTGGGGTCTAGCTAGCAACTGGTGCCAATCCAAACACAGCAATTCCTCCCCAATTAGAAACGCTAAATTCATTGGACTCGGTGCGCTGCCAAGTCCGATGCGTGCAATTAATGCTGCTGCCCTCATCTCCACAGGCTGGTGGAGACGCTTCGGATGGATACTATTACCACCCAAGGCCAGAGGAGGACTGATTGTGCAGGCTGGATTCATCATCAGTCCATAAACATACGCCGGCCCCTCACTTGTTGGGGTGGTCCGTGGGGCACAGAGGAATGTGCTTCATATAGACAGGATGGGTTCGGCGAGATACGAGACTCTGTCGGTTGGCGTATTAGAAAATGAGTTGGACAGTCCAGACACATATCTGTTCTTTGTTATGAAGAACTCAGGAGGGATATCTTCTATCACTATTATAACTTAGGGAGATTTATTGTAGGTCATCTGAAATCACTTGGTAGGTTGGTTTGTAACCACATTCTTGTCAGGGTTTGAGGCCTACTGGTGGTGGCCTAGCCACAGACCATGAACATGTCAGTGGATCCATTGTGTTCCATTGGATCCATTTGTATATTTTGGATCAAGAAAACACAAAATGATAGAATGCCATCGTGGCTTCATTGTGCATTGTGAGTTTCTGAGGTGTCAGCCTTGCCTGGGGAACGGTACTATCTCAAAGTGAGTTTGCTAACAGAGATAGCACTCCATCGCCTTTAATGAAAATCCATACCTCAAAACATTTAGCTGTGTGAGAGAGAGGTAATTCAATAAGACACATAACACAATTTCTGAATTACAGGAAGGCCTGAATCGAACCAGACCTGGGCTAATGGAACACTAATGGAATAGTTTGTTTCTTTCATTTGGGTTGTTTTGCATATCTGAAACATCTACACTGAAAATTGTGACTAGAAAAGTTATCCAGAAATCTATTTCTTGCCCTAAATTAATTTCACTAAATTCATTTAATGTAGATATTTTTTTTCTTGGCTGACTTTCACATTGCAAATCAATCATGCACCCAGATGTCTCCACAGAGGTAGGCTACCCTCCCACCAACTAGCCTAATGGTCACTCTTGGATGGAGTCGTCGATGGTAAACTAATCTGCAGCCTGCAAGGCACAGGAAACAGATCTCATTAGCACTCATTGAGCTATCTTTCAAGAAAACTTTTATCTCAAGACGCTCTGACAAGGCTTGAGAGCCAGTTTGATGTCACTTTACCACCTCTGTATTGAGGCCAACTACCATAGGCCGATCTGGAGGACTGGACTGAGGAGGGATTTTAGTATTATTCAATTCACACAGTCAATATAAGTGGCTTTGTGAAAGGAAATGTTATTAGTGTGTTTGCTGATAGAAGTATTGGAACCACATTGTGGTGAGGTAGCCTTGCCTGCCCGAGCGGCCTAGTGTGAACTCAAAATGTCGCCCTCAGACCACAAGGTTGTCCCCCTGGTCTAATGGTACACTTGAGCCTGGCAAATACTTGCGGTTCAATCTCTGTTGGGTGCAGAGATTCTCATATTACTAGTTTCAATAATAGACAGGGACAGGCTACCCCCACGGCTGTGATCATGGGTGATCAAAATTACAGTTGTGCTACCACACTGTGGTCAGTAATGACAACTACACTTCGGGCTTAACTTAGATTGTGAAGTCCCTCGACCAGGCGCTAGGGGGCGATATCCAGAACGTCCCCACCATGGATGTATTAACACAACATCCCCATACTTGACATTTCTTGTTTGTTTACAGCAAAGACTACCGAGAGACTTCCGGGTTGGATTTGAGCATTGGAGGCCAGCAGCGTACCTCTGAAAATAAAAGTAACATCAAACTAACGTCAATTGTCAGTATGGGATGTGACGGGGGTACTATTCCTAAAAGACACGAATTGGTAAAAGGTCCAAAGAAAGTTGAGAAGGTAACTAGAACTAGCTTGTGTTTGCACCAGCCGAGGTAGCACCTACGCTAGCTAGCTAACTGGCTAACTGTTAAGGGCTAAGTTGCAACTAGCAAGTAACTTTAGCTAGGTAGACTACTGAATAAACGTTAGCCAATAACCGTTAAATGTTTAAAGACACACTTTCAATATTAATTGGACCTAGCCATGGACGCGTTTTTCGTCTTTTTCGGACGTCCAAAGACATCCAATTAGGAGCCAGAATGAATGTTTTTTTTAGACGTTCAGATATTGAACCCGTTTTGCACGTCCACAGACGTCTTAGAGGGGTCCAAGCCAGACGTTTGAATATTGAGGGGTCCAGCAGACGAACAAATGGGGTTCTGGACCGACGGACGTTATTAAGACGTGATCTGAACGTCTCCCTGACGTTGTGTGTTTGCTGGGTAACAACGGGAATGTTGTGATTGTGTCTCCAGGTTGATAAAAACGCAGAGCTTGCTGCCAAGTGGAAGTACTGTGCCCTCAGTCAGGAGAAACTACGGCGTCCCATCATTTCTTGTGAACTTGGAAGGTGAGTAGCCCTGGTCCAGGGCGTAGAGAGGCTTTTGCCTAGCTATATGTATTTATTATGAACTCTTACGCCCTGCCGGCCGCGAGATTACTTTTCGCAACCCAGTTTAGCAAGAACACAATCAATCAATCAATCAATCAATCAAAGCTTTATTTGTATAGCGCATTTCATACCCAGAGGCAACACAATGCGCTTTACCATAGAGTTTAGGGTTAGGGTCAGGTGTAGGGTTGGGGTTAGGGTTAGGGTTAAGGTTAGGGGTTAGGGGTTAGGGTCTTCCTTAACCCTAAACTCAATGGTGCTATCGCTAAACTGGGTTGCGAAACGCGCAGACGTCTGCCGTCCAGGGTCGGCCATTTCTCCATCAACTTAACCACTTTTCACGCTGTCTACACTTCTGTCTCCAGATATATCCTATCTTCACTCACTGAAGTGAGGACGGTTTTCGAACGATGAAAGCCTTTTTTAGAAGTGGCAAGAAATTCCGTCCCTACCTTTTGTATAAAAGCACCTTTTTGCACTTAATAATATCACATGTCCACAAGCTTGGCTTCCCATCCTGATCAAGTGATCTCATCGTGTTTTTCTAGCGTGTAGAGAGATCACGTGACCAGGATGGCGAAGCCAGGCTAGTGGATAAGATATGTGCTATAAAGTGCGATATAAAGTAAGATATGAAGTGCTTTTTTATGTAAAAGGTGGGAAATGTCTCAAGGGGCATACGTGTACGTTGCCTCCACAGTTCTTATGCAAAATGACCAATATGAAGTAATCTTACTCTAAGGTTGGAGGTTTGTTCACGTTCAATTTATATTTGGTTTCTCACTTTCTTAGTCTTAGCTGATACGTTCCCTATGTGCTTGTAGGCTCTACAACAAGGATGCTGTGATTGAGTACCTTCTGGACAAATCTGCAGAGAGACCCAACACAGAGGTGGCAACACACATCCGTGGTATCAAGGTAATACTGAGGCCTGGATTACACTTCACACAAAATTGCACATACAGATCTGTTCAAATCTCTTCAATCAATCAATCAATCAATCAATCAATCAATCAATCAATCAATCAATCAAAGCTTTATTTGTATAGTGCATTTCATACCCAGAGGCAACACAATGCGTGCCAGGCATACGACCCACCTCTACATATTCCAGAGGGAAGCAAAAAAACTGTAATCACCCGGGGGCCAGATAAGTGAGCTGTAAAAATTCTTCCCTGACCCCTCTCAACAAGGCGATCAAAGAAAACTCATATCAAACAGGTGATTTGCGAGTTTGAGTTATAGCAATCAAATGCAAGGTATCTTTTTCTTTGCTAGTAGTCTAGAATATGTAAGAGATGAATGGTTACTCCATGAATTCAGGCAGGTATTGGCATTCATTTAAACAATTCCCACCCAACCCCAATCTTCGTATTGCTGCATTTTTACTTATATTATTTCATGTTTTCAGAGCTCAATTAGTCCGCATGCTACATAATAGAGTCTGTGCCACTTCGCCACCCAAGCTGGTGTTCTGTGGGCGTATGGACGGGTCAAAATTGATTGATAGGTCATACCAGTAAATGAGAGACGCTAGCCCAGGTTAGATGGGCGGGGCATATCTATGGGTGGGAACGCCTTATTGTGAAAGTCGTTGCTGATGGTGTCGCCGGGATTCCGACGCTATCAATAAATTGCCAGGATTTGAACACTAGATTTTGGCATGAAGTGTCCCAGACCCATAGAGAGATCTGCAGCATGCAGTAACGTAGTGAGCGTAGCGTATGTAGTGTATCAGTGAATTCACTCTCATGGGTCTGGCATTGAGACTAGAGTGCAATCATTTTTTACCAAGAGGACAAAATTCAATCATCAATCAATCAAAGCTTTATTTGTATAGCGCATTTCATACCCAGAGGCAACACAATGCGCTTTACAGAGAACAAGGGAGGTGGGCATACGACCCACTCTCTACATATTCCAGAGGGAAGCAAAAAAACAAATCACCCGGGGGCCAGATAAGTGAGCTGTAAAAATTCTTCCCTGACCCCTCTCAACAAGGCGATCGAGCAAGCTCCAGGAGTATGTTTGTCTACCGGCTAAGAACATTTATGAAGCAATACATTGCATTAAATTACATTTCAGAGTGAGAGAGGCTAAAAGCATCATAGGAGAGAGAATATTCTACGGACCTGCTACATCATCCACAGCAGACACAGGGGTATCTATCGGACTTCGGGAGGTCTGCTGGTGACAGTGGGGCATCCACTGGACCTGGTTAGAAGATAGGAGGGAGAGAGAGAGGCACTAGGGAGAGGGAAGGCAGAGGGAAGGCAAAATTAAGTCCATCCAATGTTCCTAGGGCAGTGTTTGAGCACAGTTGTCTGTAGGCCTACCATAGATAGCCATATTACTCACGGTTCACAACAGATCTTCTATTTCCAAACCTAGCATTTCCTCATTTTTTCCAGTAACTCCATTATCCAATTCTTATTTTGATATCATATATATATTTTTGATCATTGAATCACACACAAACTAATTTATAGGCTAATGATTACAGATCTGATTTCAGAATATTATTCCTGATTCAACTATACAACAGGGGTTCTCTTGCAAAAACAGACATGTCCATTTCTAGGCCTATAGCTATCCTAAATCATGTTTGCCCATATCTGCGATGAGACTGGATAAGGTTTAAAGTAGTAGGCCTACGGTACATGCAAAAAGCACATGCATCCAAAAGTGATAAGCTCTAAGTGCAAGGCAGAAGTACAATTAGATTGGAAACAGAATCTGCACGCTAGATATGCTCCTATGAACATTCAATACCACCTCAGGGTGATGTTCCAGCCTAGCCTCGCGTCACCAGTCTCTCCTCGGGGAGGAGAGCCTGGTATCTATTTACTTCACTGCCTTAAGCCCGCCCCCTCATCCGGCTCGAGCCTGTAGAGCCCGCCTCCAACATCCGCTTGCTTTATTTTTCCTTAACCGGTAGTTCTCCTCGCATCTTCTTTTACAATTTTCGTCGGTGTTGTGCCTGGTGATGCCATTGTGAATGTTATCTACTCCAAACTTCACCATGTGCAGCCTACAGTAAAAACATTACAACAACTGTTCTTCTTCCGGTCCAGACCGGATGATTATGCGATGCGTCATCGCGCTTCCGCTCTAGACCGGCGAAACAACACCGAACGAGAAAGGCCCCACACTAGTTCCGACCACAAGCCCTTCATCCGCTCCCTCGCATTATAGCTCTCTTATTATGACGAGACGTAAGGATGGGTTTATGTCAGCAATCCTGACGCAGACGTAACGTACTAGCCTGCTCGTTGGGCGCAATTTGGGGTTTCCGTGTCTTTCCCGAAGAAAACATCGACATGTGGACAGGAGGATCTGGGATTCGAACCGCCAACCCAGTAGTCATTCTGCTCTACCTCCTGAGCCACAGCCGCCTAAATGACCTAAATGACATCTAAATGACATCAGCACATCCCTCTACCCCCCTCCCAGGATGTGAAGGAGCTGAACCTGACGGACAACCCGTCCTGGGAGGGCGAGAGGAGGAACACCAAGGGGGACGTCTACGAGGACATGCACTGCGCCATGTTCATCTGCCCCGTCGTGGGCCTGGAGATGAACGGCAAACACCGGTGAGATGATCTGAGCTCTGCTCCGCCCCTAGCCTGCATCCCGTCTCTAAAAGACGTGTGTGTGTGTGTGTGTGTGTGTGTGTGTGTGTGTGTGTGTGTGTGTGTGTGTGTGTGTATAGTCAGTGCCTATAAAAAGTATTCACCCCCCCCCCCTTGGACATACAAAAAAAAAGTTTACAACATGGAAACAAAATAGATTTAATTGTGTTGTTTTTTGTCACTGGTGAACACAAAGTTAAGGGGGAGGGTTGGCATTTCCCTATATTCATTACAAATAGAAACCTGAAAATGATTGATTCCATAAGTACCCCCCTCCCCTCCCCTTAATACTTGGGGAGAAGCGTTTTTGGCAGAAATTACAGCTGTGAGTCTGGGTAATCTTGATTAGCTGCACATCTGGACTGGGCCATTCCAGGTTATTGTTTTGTTTTTTTTTAGTCACTCCAGTGTGGCTTTGGCTGTATATTTTGGGTCATTGTGAGTTTTCTGGTCCCTGCTACAGAGAAGCACCCCCAAAATATGATGCTGCCACCACCATGCTTCATGGTAGGGATGGTATTCTTAAGTTGATGTGCTTAGCAAAAAACTGTAACCATATAACCTTCTTCTAATTAGACTTATGTTTTCGTGTGTGTGTTTTTATGAAACTCGTGGACGGTTGCGGTAGCATTTTTCACAGTGCCCATCCACATCCATTGTATGACCGAAAAAACGGTGGTAGAGCAATTATCAGACTTTCTCAAAAGTGCTAGTTTTGTCAACGTTTTGATCTGAACCATTGTATATGATCATAAGTAACCTTAAAACAGGGCTAAACATGCATTTTCCCTTTACTACTCCTTTAAGTGTTCTGCTGTTGTCTAGTAGGCATATTGATTAACAGATAAGTTCACATTAGCCCATGTGTGTCAATACAGTAGCTCACATCAGCATGGTCGCTGGTCTCTTGGATACACTAGGCCTATCTCAGCTCCTTCATTCAATTTATCATTCCTTGTAAACTAGGACTTGACTAGCCTATATTTTTTTGGGGGGAGGGGATTACATAGAAACCTGAAATCTCAGTGTGGTTATATGTTTATTTGTTGATACTTTCTCAACGATTTATGGTTTATATATATAAACCGGCATGTCCAGCTGGCTTTCCACAAATATATTTGCAAGTACGCTATTAAATCAATGGTTCCTTCCTCCCTGTTTGGGGGATAAATTCCATTTGAATGCAGACTGACCATTGGAGTTGGTTATGCCCTATCAACAGTACCACTGACTTTCAATTGGTGTTGGGACATAGGCCTACGCTGTTGTTTGTCCAGTCACCCTATCATCAGGAATGGGGCAATATCTACTCTATTGAGCAAAGGGCCACTGTTGACTCACTCTTCTTTGCTATGACATCGCTCATCTTGCGCATCCGGTAAACAGATAAATTCACATTAGCCCATTTGTGTCAAAACGCAGTAGCCCACATCAGCGTGGTCGCTTGTAGAGTCTCTTTTCCTGGATACGCGAGGCCTATCTCAGCTCATTCATTCAATTTATTACTCAACGAATCTGTCCCTCTGTTTGTGCTCGTCTGGTCTTCTGCAAGGCTACTTTCTCAAATATACATGTACATACATCTCACTTCTCCAAACGGAGACAATGACTGGGATGGGAGGGGTCGGCCATGATCTTTATGGCCCGTTTTAGGGTCCTGGAGGCGTGCAGGTCCTGTAGGGATGACAGTCTACAGCCAGTCACCCTCTCAGCAGAGCGGATGATGCGCTGCAGTCCGCCTTGGTCCTTGTCTGTTGGGTCTGAGAACCAGACGGTGATGGAGGAGGTGAGGATGGACTCGATGATGGAGGTGGAGAAGAGAACCATCATTGTCTTTGGCATGTTGAATTTCTTCAGCTGCCTCAGGAAGTACCTCCTCTGCTGTGCTTTTGTGGTCAGGGAGCTGATGTACTTCTTCCACTTGAGGTCCTGTGAATTCAAAATCTTACTTGGTTGAGTTTAGATTTCAAAGAACACGCTGAGTGGTCTGTCAAGCTGGTTTCAAACAAAGACAATAAGTTTATTCTATGTTACGTTTTGCAATTCGGACTAAGGCACAGGAAGTGAATCGAGGCAAGAGTAGGTGACTGGGGAACGAAAGCGATAGTTTATAACGTGAAAAAGGAAGTGACAGTTTCAGGATGAAGAGGACAGGGAAGTGATGTCACACAGAAACAATTTGTGGTTTTAACAGACCGATTCTAGAGGAACGAACTACAAAGTTAGAACAACAGTCAAGTAGGAAAACAGAACACGCTGGTGAGACTTGAATTTCATTCACAGTCCCGGGATATGGTGGTGCCCTGACAGCAGAAGGGGTCAACAGTGGTCACTGGGGAGGAGTTGTTTTCAGCAGGGCTCTCTGCTTGCCACTTTCCCATAAAGCCCAGATTTGAGAAGTGTCTGGGCGATTGTTGCACACCCTCCCATGCACAGTTTCTCCCATCTCAGCCGTGATGACCGTCACTCCTTCAGAGTAGCCAGGCCTCTCTGAATACAGCCAGCCAAGCGTTGCTCCAGCACGCTGTGCGCATGCGTGCTGGAGC
This sequence comes from Borostomias antarcticus, assembly GCF_949987555.1. Taxonomy (NCBI): domain Eukaryota; kingdom Metazoa; phylum Chordata; class Actinopteri; order Stomiiformes; family Stomiidae; genus Borostomias; species Borostomias antarcticus. The sequence continues at coordinate 2,196,567 of NC_140266.1, read as the reverse complement.
AAGTGGGGAAGCTATTTCGTTTCTAAAGACGTTTCTAAAGATCATATTACAGAGGCATGTGAAAAACCACAACAGGCCTACGCTCTATGTAAGCACAACTAGCGATTCATAAAGACAGATTGATGAAAACAACCGTTTTGCGGCAGAAAATAGATTTTTTAGAAGCTGCATTCTCAGTGCCCCGTCCGCCGCCATTACATGGATATACTTGGCTCGCTCTGGATTTTACATTTCTTCTACAGGCCTCCAAATTACACCAAAGTTATCTCGGTGAGTCAAACGTCTTATAATATGCCGTAAAAAAGGTCTCAGTTTGTGAATGCACCAATTGTGGGATCACCAAGGACAGGTGTATGTAATTATTTCTCACTTTGACATGATGGAGTACTTATCAGTGACCAAAAAAACTAAATTGAATCCATTTTGATTCCATGTTGTAACACAATAAAATGTGAAAACGTCTTGAACACTTTTTATAGGTACTAGACGTATGTGCGTGTGTATACTAGGGGTGTAACAATATATCGTGCCACAATATATCGCGATACAGAAACGTCACAATGCATATTGTCAAGTTTAAAACAATATCCTGATATACAAATCAGTGAACGCTGGCTACACAACGCTGGTAACAAACATGTCTTTTGTCTCTAGGCCTATCCATGGTATTACAACAGTTAAGCTCTAAATTCACAGTGTAGTGGAGTAGAAATGTGGAGAAATGCACTATTGGTGTGAACAGCAGCGCTACTGCAACGCTTCACACCTGCCCTTAGTGTATCGTATCGTATTGTTATCGTCAACCCAATATCGTGTATCGTATCGTGAGATTAGTGTATCGTATTGTTATCGTCAACCCAATATCGTGTATCGTATCGTGAGATAAGTGTATCGTATCGTATTGTTATCGTCAACCCAATATCGTGTATCGTATCGTGAGATAAGTGTATCGTATCGTATTGTTATTGTCAACCCAATATCGTGTATCGTATCGTGAGATTAGTGTATCGTATTGTTATCGTCAACCCAATATCGTGTATCGTATCGTGAGATTAGTGTATCGTATTGTTATCGTCAACCCAATATCGTGTATCGTATCTTATCGCGAGATTAGTGTATCGTATCGTATTGTTATCGTCAACCCAATATCGTGTATCGTATCGTGAGATTAGTGTATCGTATCGTATTGTTATCGTCAACCCAATATCGTGTATCAAATCGTATCGTGAGATTAGTGTATCGTTACACCCCTGGTGTCTACTGTAACGTTCTCCTGTGATATCCCGGTTCTCAGGTTCTGTTACCTCCAGACCTGCGGCTGCGTGTTCTCAGACCGGGCCCTGAAGGAGGTGAAGACAGAGATCTGCCACAAGGTAAGGACACGAACCCTCTCTCCAGCCGGCTCTCTCACACTGGCAGTTCCAGTCATTGTGCAGTTGCTGTCATCTCTTTTATCGTTAGTTAATCAGGGGCGGCTGTAGCTCAGTTGGTAGAGCGGGTCGTTCAGTGATCGAAGGGTCAGCGGTTCGAATCCCAGCTCCGACTGTCCACATGTCGAAGTGTCCTTGAGCAAGACACCTAACCCCAAATTGCTCCCAATGAGCAGGTTAGCACCTTGCATGGCAGCTACCGCCATTGGTGTGTGAATGTGTGTGTGAATGGGTGAATGAGAGGCCATTGTAAAGTGCTTTGAGTGCCGCTAAGGTGGAAAAGCGCTATATAAGTGCAGTCCATTTACCATTTACCATTTAGACAGTGCAGAGACTGTCTGAGGCAACAAGGTGTTCGCTGGTGGATCCTGGCTGTGCTGTAGCGGTGTGCCTGCCTGTGTGTTGATTGGTGTGGGTCTAGGCAGTGTGTCCTCGTACCCTGTGATGTTATTGGTCAGTTCATTCACACGAGGAAGGAGGGGAGATTGAGTAGGTTCCTAACTTGCACTAACCATTGCATTTATCCACAGTGGTGAATGATTAACACGGCAAGTCTGCTTCTATTGACTGGTTCGGTTGGCAATATCACCCAGGCTATTAATTCATCATCCATCGTTCATTCATTAATTAATCATTAATCCGTCCCTCCCTCAGTGCTTTGATTTCAAGAGAGGCGTGAAGTCTTTTTTTTGTGCTTTGAGTTGACATAAAAGATACGCAAACAGAAGGTTTCCTTCTCAGTACTAACATTTATTTATGACCAGTAAGAATTCAAGAAACATGACAGAATGCACAGGAAGGTCTCTGACTCAGAAGATTAGCAGGAAGTTTGACCGCCCCAGCAGGCAACTCCTTTGATACAGAACTTCCCCAGGTGTCATGGAAACCTTGTATAAATGGGTACCGTTAGTACAGTTTTCGGAAAGGTCGCCGCAGAGAATGTGACCTTTTTACTTCAAGACAAACATATAAAACGGGCATATAGTGCAAGAAGCCTACACAATAGAATAGTTCACTTTCAATACACAATTCTACATATGATTTACTTCCACAAAAATAAATAGAGAGGCCTAGATTATGTATGTTCTTCTTCGTAACAGCAACATTCAGTTGTTACTAGCAGCAGTAAAGAATAGCAGCCAAGAAGGCATCTAATAAGCCGGATCTGTTTCTCCTGGACATGAAGTCCAAATGGGAGTCTCCTATTAACATGGTTGAGTTGTCCCTTGGACTTGTAACCACGGAAGACACAGTGAAAAGACTAGCGATGGAGAACGGTTAAATCATCCTGTAGAAAGTCACAACAACAACAACAACGACGAGAATGGAGACAGATAAGACAATAAATAGATAATAAACAATCAATTGAGATGACATCATAGCTGAATGCTGCTGGCAGGATCCCTGTGTACAGTGAGGCGTTGTGAGAGTAAACTGCCCATCCCTAAGCCCAGTGCGTGTACAGTATTACATGTAGCTATGCCTGTGTGTGGGTGTGTACATGTTCCAGGGTTTCCGTTGGCGCCAGTCCATGTGTCCGGGATCATTTCAGTATCCCGGACAAACGGACGAAATTCCGGTCGTTATATAATTTAATATTATAGGTGCTTGTTGGGGTGATTAGCTGTTGTGTATCCTATATATTCTCATCCGATACAGTTAGATGCGTGCTATATGTTAGGCTGTAAAAGTGTCGTACACGCTGGCTCCATATGTAAGCCTAGTTATTTTATTTTGACATTTTGGACTATTGGCCTGATCGATTCTGAAGAAGGCCAACAGGCCGAAAGGTCAAAATTAAATAAGTGTATATGGAGCCTGAGTGTGCCACACTTTTTCTTTATTTCTTATGATCAGATTCTTCCAGATCACAGTGCAGCTAATCAAGAACATCTCCCAAGAGTACCTTGGTGTGCCACACCTTTTTGTTATCTATACGTTAGGCTTCCGTGGTTCACATCCACTATAGAGTGTATGTACGGGGCTGCACGCACGCCACTGGGCAGCCTTTCACTTTATATAGGACGCTTTCACACCTAAAGGTCTAGAGTCTAGACCAAGGTCCGAACCAGAATCCCGTTTGGCGCTTTCACATTTGTTATTTTTTTATTGATTAGTTCCATAACTTTCACTTTCACACCAGCGGACCAAAGGATTTTTGGTGGCAGACCTACATTATGTCGTCATCGCTTCGTTCATTGCATAGGCCTATAGCCTACACACACACACACAAAAAAAGTGTTTTTCAATACAGAAGGAATCAAAATATGTGGACATTTAACTTCAGCCTATTTTAATACAATTCAAATTGTGCTTAGAGGGAATTATTTCTACTAGACATTATGACCGGAAAGATTGAAATATGTCGGAATTCAACAGATTTTCCCAGACAAAAAACGGTAACTGGTCAACGAAAACCCTGACACGTACGTGTGCGCGTGTGTGTGTACGTGTGTGTGTGTGTGTGTGTGTGTGTGTACGTGTGTGTGTGGGAGCCAGAGAGAGAGACTTCCAGAGGGACCCTGGTTGCGTCATCCCCTCAGCCACTCCCCGCAGTGATGCACTCAACCTATTTTTACCAGGAAGCATTTCAGGACAAACAAGATAGATACTGTGTGTCAGATGGTCTTTGTGCTCACTTTCTAATCAGCTCCCACAAGATTTCAGAGGAATGTAAATGGTGAATAGATATTGTATGACGACCCCTTCTTGGTTAACAGTTTGCTCATGATAGCATTGGGAGTCAGGGTCTGACAGAGTACAGTAGTTTCGGTAACTTAAGCAAGGAGTGGCTCATAGAAAGTTATTCACCATACAAGCACAAGGTTCATCACACTGTCCCTGTTACCTTACCAGAGGGTTGATAACTTAGTTTACAACATAATAACTTATATTTTAGTTATGAAAGAGTAGTATACAGTAAATGGCATTACGTCTACGCTGTGACAGCAGTCGTCTCGAGCACACGGTTGAGTTTTCCCAAACCTCTGTCGAATGAACACCATCTTTCATCCGGTGGCTTTACAGTAGACCTCGGATGATCCAAGTGCTACAAACGTTTGAGGAAACTCACGCCAGATCTCTGAAGTCTCATATCGATGTCAAGTCTTACAGAAGTGTTGTTAGCCTGGTCAGGAAGACCATCTCAGGGTCCAGCCGTTGCGTTGTAAAGACTGCTGTCGCTGGCGGCGCTGCTGCTGGCGTTGCCAGGTGTGGTCAGCAGCCAGAGGGCCTCTATGGGAACGGAGGTCTCCTGTAGGACCTTGTCTCTATGCCACTGCTCAAGGCAGTCCAGGGCCTCCGGTAACGTCCCGCTCTCAAACTTGTTGGCAAACATGGCGTTGCTGTCGATGATCCACTGCAGGTCCTCCACACCGTAGATACAGATGTCCCTGACGTAGCGACCTGGCCAGAAAAAAAGACACGTTCCCTCTCTTTAAACACGGTACTGTGGAAGAGACATGGCGCGTTGTAGTGTCAAATGGGTGTGGATATGACAGAAGCTCTTCGGACAAAATGCGCCTTATTAAAAGGTGATCCTTTGCGATTTTGTTGTGGCAGTAGTGCAAAGAGGACATTGTACAAGACTAGCAAACATTGGTACTGACACCAGAAAGGACATCAGATGAGTGTCAATTCTACCATCTCCTTTTTGGGTAAACTGTCAGTGTCCAAATCAATAGTTCAATCTAGAAGAGTGAAATATAACCTTTGGAGTGTGGGGTTGTGGGTAAATCCTTGGATGGACAGCAATGACAAGAGTTAAATTATGTATGGGTAGATATTTCCCATAACCAATACTAAATCGAGATAGAGAGTATTAGAGAAGTGGATGGGTTGTAATCCTGTGTGGATAGGGAACAAAGTGTTGAGTCACTGAGATATAGAGTAACAGAAGTAGGAAGTGGGAGCTGCCATGGCGGTTGTACCTTTGCAGCCCATATGGCTAGTTCCTTCTTGATCTCGCCATTTTATGGCCCGGATCTGTCCGCCCCAACCTCCGTCTACGTGGCTTCCTGGCGCTTCTAGAGGAATGTAATCGATCACAAAATACATTAGTCAGTTTCTCACGTTACAATATTCATAGCCATTAAGATAATGATATCAATAATGCAGGAACATCCTTCACAATAAAACGGATAATAGTCCTGTGTAACCGTATAAAACCGTGAACATGTCTGTGAAGGAGAGCCTAAAATATCATTTTAAACGTTTGTGTTTGGACGGTGTCGTTTTCTTTTCTCACCTATCAAACCTACCAGTCATTCCAGTTTTTCCAACTCATCTACAGTAGTTAATTTATTTTATATCAACTTATTGTTCAAACATAGTGGCAACCTAGTACAGTTGATTTTTAGCTGATTACACATCAGCTGAAAATAGTGGCTCACATCACACCTCTAAACTGATTTGACACATCTATAAATCCAGGTGACAAAATCACACCAATCATATTGATATGACTTGTTCTGCAGTTTTAGAATATATTTAGTGAATTTTGAAAGTTTTTATTCCCAGTCTTTTTTAAGCCTTTGAAGTGATTGATATGGCCAGCTCTTTCACTAGGACGCATTAGTTTGACTTTAAATGTTGACACAAGCCTTGCACCAGTTTCATCACAGTAAGGGCATTGTACTTGAAATTACTCTATTCTCAGATAGCAAGCATGGGAAAAGTTGACATGGTCGCTGGCTCAATTCCACCTTCGAGCAAACAGAGGTATGGTGTCTGTGGGTGTTCCCTGTCTTCACATACACCCAATATTAATTCCTAGGGTGGATGCATTAGATAACTTTCTTCATTGATAGGCCCTGTGCACCAGCTCCACTACTTCCTGAAAGTCACTTGGCATCTTTATTTCCTGTCCTATATGATTGGATTAAGTGATTAATCAGGTGTGCGCTGGGTCTGCCGCACACCTGATCAATCACTTAATCCAATAGTATAGGACAGGAAATAAAGATGCCCACTTCCTTTCAGGAAGTAGTGGAGCTGGTGCACAGAGCCTATTAGGTAGGTGCATTCTGCTCTGTCTCTGTTGTCTGTCTGACTTGTCTCTTTTGGTCACTATATAAAGCATCCCTGGGTCTTTTGAAAGGCGCTATATATGTTAATTTAACATTATTATGATTATTATTATGATTATTATGATTATTATTATTGTTACTCACACTACTACCTAATTAGGTAGCAGCACACTGTTAAGTGTGAAGTGTCTGTTTGTTCTGGTCTATATGTAAACAGTGTTTTCACACGAGGTCCTTTTCAGACAATTGAAGTGAGCTCAAAGTCAGCCCCTCTTGAACCAAACCAAACTGGGACCACAACTGGCGCAATGTGAACAGAAAAGCTAGAGGACTGAGTTTTTTTTTTTTTAAGAGGACCACATGTGAAAACAACCTTAAGGTCTGGTGGAACTTGATCCCGCCTGTCCTCGTCAGGCCAAAGAAGTGGCTAGCTATGACCTTACCTTTGATGTGGTTTAGGGTCACCCAATAGTGTTCGTCGGGGCTGAAAGTGTCTCTGGACCACTCCAGTAGGTCCCGGGCAACCTGGCTCTCCAGGACAAAGTCCACAAAGGCCCTGGTCAGGGCGTAGTAGGCTGTACCAAAGTATACCTGCAGGCCATGAGGTGCCGGCCCCTTCGTCTTGCCTCGCCCCTGCGTGACCACATGGGATCCTCTGACCTCCCGGTGCTGCAGCTGGGTCCGGTGCCTCATAGCTAGGGGCTGCTTGACCCCCGGAGTCATGTTCCGGTCCCGCCATTCTTTGCTCTGCATGTAGCGCACCAGCTCCAGGTTGCTCTTGACGGGGAAATCCTGGCCGCACAGGTTGATGACCTTCCTCCAGGCCACCGGAGACCTCACCAGGTCCGTCATGCAGTTGATGTCGGCCTGGAGGCGCGAGAAGCCAGCGTAGGTCACGGTCTCGCTGCGGCCGGACAGGAAGGCGTTGGGGAGGCAGGCCGCCAGCTGCTCCACAGCAGCGCGGTATTCCCGCGAGGCCTTGGCGTCCACGTGGAGGCAGTAGACATTCTGGGGAGCGTAAATGGCCCTCAGCAGCCGGACCAGCAGCTCCAGCTCCTTGTGGACAGTGAGGATGAAGGCTAAGGGGTAGTCTTCCTCCTCGCGGCTCAGAGGGCTGGTGATGAAATGGAGGTTCCTTACCAGCTGGGGGCAGTCGAGCCTCTTGTCTCCAACACGCTCCAGAAGATGGCTCTCCACCTGGGAGTGATAACACAACTCACTTTTTTTTGTCACGCATGAGCAATCCCAGGTAATACAGAAATGAAGACCCATGGTCAATCCCGACAGCCAGACCTTAAATGTTTGTGAACATTCCCTAATTTTGCAACCCTAAACCTTAACCCCCTCACCTGGCAGTCCTGGCGTCGCCATATTGTTCCCTCGGCAGCACTCGGGAGGAAAGGTTGGCAGTATTTAGGGAAGGGCCTGCAACTGAGAGGCCTACTCTGGGCCTGGGGCAACGTGGGGGTCCTGGCCCTCAGGTAGATGACGGAGCAGATGAGGATGCAGATGCCCAGGCAGAACAAGAAGCTGCACTTGGTGCCTTCAAGCTGGAGCATAATAGTCCAGCTCTGCACCGACTCAACCACCGAGCGAACTCCTGCAACACAACACCCAGCTTCAGAGATCTCGGCCACAGTGAATTAATGTGACAACACCAGGCCACCAGGATTCAAAATCTAAAGTAAATACCACCTATTAGCAAACAATACATGTTCAGTCACAATTATACTGTTAAAACTAAGATGCCTGGATAAAAGAAAAACTTTTCCAACGGATATTTTTGACGAAAGTAATGTAAAGTAATAAAGCTCAATCAATGGCCAATCAATTTGGCCGGAGGTAGAAATACAAGAGGGACTGGCAGCCCAGTCCGGCCCCTAAATAGGCACCACCTTTTAAACATTAAAACCTATGGGAAATGACCAAAAGGTGTCCACAAGTGCTGGTCAGTACGCTTTTTTGGCCAAGCAGAGCACTTTCAAAAGTTGAGAACTGCACATATGACAGCCCGCTTTTTATCAGCTGACCAATCACTGTGGCAGGCACGCAGATGGCGGCATTGAAAGAACATTCCAGATTAAGATAAGAAAATGTCCAGTGGAAAGGTAAGTATACCGGCTGAAAGGTTTGTTTTACTCGTGAGTAAATATATGGAGTTCAACGACAAATCAAATAAAAAGGCACAGTGAATTCTTACGACTGCCATTAGAATATACGTGCCAACTATCCTTACCTAACCCTAACCCTAACCCTTCTACTAACCTTAACCATACTCTTACCTTAACCCTAAACCAAATATGGCTTGGCTAGAAATTGACAGACGGCGGCCGTAAGAATAGACTTGCCTGCTATTCTTCCAGAACTCTGCACTACATTGAATCAATACAAAAAGATGCCATAATTATTCTGTAAGTACCTCAGCTACCTTAGCTAACGTTAGCTAGCTAGCTAACTTTGCTAGCCAGACTAGTCAACTCAGCTATTCCAAGAGTGATTAATATAGTATCCCTAGTTTGTTCAACTAATATTTCTAGCTAGTTACAATGGGATTTTGTGTCACAGGAGCCAGTTATAAGAGCATGTGGAACTAGAAAAGGTAAATTTTCTGAAGAAAAAGCTAAAAGCAGGCATAATATGTAGTTTAGATAAAAAGTACTAATAATGCAGTAGTTTTTTTTTTTAAGTGTGAATGGTATCTAAATTTGTATAAAGCATGAAAAGTATACATGGTATCTAAACTAAGATTGTATCAATATGAGTGTATCTAGCCATGATATCAAGTCATAGCAGCCATCAGCATGTAAAGCTGCACTGAAAAAGATTAAACGGTGTTTCTAGCTTAAATGGTGTGAAAGGAGATATGTGCCAAAAAAGTGGGCGGAGGAACAATATGCAAGAGAACAGTAGTGTCTCAGCACACTAAATATTTGATAGACAAGTATAAAAAGGAGAAGGGAGAGTAGATGCTCCGTTAATGCGGTCAACCCTGTCAGTAGCCAAGAGTCAGGGCCGAAAACAAGCATCTGAACCTCTGTCAAACTTCCAGGAGAGCGTTATTCATGTAATTACTTTTTATATACCAACTGATGAGCACGAACACTTTATGATAAGTTTGACACCAGCCCTGAGGAGGCTTGAACCACACGCAAAGAATGAACTTTCAAACATTCGATTCTTATCACACCATAGTACTGCCATTTTGGATTAGTTTTTAACCCTAACCCATTTAATTACACACACCACACTACAACAATGCATCAAGAGCAACAACAACAATACACTAACCCACTATGTTATTTACTTTCACTGACCTTGAACTGTTATTGCCAGCTGGTTCTTTCTATTCTATTAATTCTAGTCTACTTAATTCACATTTTGTCTACTTGCCAATATTTACCTCTGCGACAGTGCAGGGCGAGAGGTAATCAGTGGCTTGTGTTCGTTTTTTAGTTTGTCTATTCAGATCTGAATCAGCCGCCAACAGGGCCGTGAGGGGATTGAAATGGCTATAACTCAATGTGGGAAGGTCACAGAGACACAGGACTGGCATAAAGATCTCCACCTAACAAATGCAGCAATATCAAACATGTCACGCAGGTGTATACGCACAGAGCTACGAAATGCATTCATGGGCGGAGGTTTGTGCTCTGAGCAGCATTTCTAGTCCAATCTGCTGTTTTTCGCTCTTTACATCAGTTCCTATTTTATAGATTATTATATTAGATAGGGAATTTGTTTTATGTTATTGTAAACGCCATACTGTTGTCTTACTATACATATACTGTACTTCATTCCTGTGTAGTTCTTTTACTTATGCTTGTATGGCCACCTGCTACCTTAAATCCAATTCTGATCAGCTATTAAATGACCTGTTGGTATCCAGGTTGGTATCTCTGTGCTGACACCATCAGACATAACATTTAGCCTGTGTCATGTTTTTTTTCTATAGAATATGAGATCTCAATACAATATAATAAAAAAAAAAAACAACAACAATACAATCAAACAAAATGACAGAAAAGTAATGTATTCTTTATTAATTATTCTGCTATTGGTATAATAGTTGTAGAAAGTAGGATAAGATATAATTTGGATATACACAATTGATAATTGTTTAATTGCATTGTAAACCATTATTGTCCATATACGTAGTTTATTATCAATTGTGTTATATAGTGGTAGAATGTGCTCTTAAAGAAGTTGTGCGTGGGTGGCTCTTAAAAGAGCTGTTCCCCCCGCCCCATTTTCAGCACAAAAAGGGAACATCCGCTTGAGTAACTACTCTGCACAAGCCGTGTGATCAAGCAGCCTAACCACGAAAACGAACGTGATGACATTCGAACAACCAACAATGTCCGACTTCTCACTTTCTGAGCGAAAGTGTGGAAGAGCGTTGCAACGACATTGCGACCGTCTACATTTTTGGTCATTCTAATAGTCGGACCTTTGTCTATAAACGAACCTTAGAGGATAAAGGGTATACAAATGCCCATGCTCTACATTTGCATAGATTATTTTAGTTAATGTATTTAGCCTTTATTTAAGCGCGAAAGACCATTGAGACAAGCCTCATTTACAAAGTCAGTCTAGATCATTTGCAAATCTTGCAAAACAGATAGCCATTGCTATTTTAAACACTACCCTACCAGATACCCAGTTAGAGGGATTGCCCCCCCCCCCCCCCCTGAGTGCACAGTGCCACCTTGGGTACTCGACCCAACACCACTCTAAGGGGTTGACTAATAGCACACTGGAGAAACCTATTCACCTGAGCACTGTTGCTATAGCCTGTTGTTGCTCTAAAACCATAGAAGAAGTTTGGACATTACAGTGGATTCGATTAGATGTTTGCTTTCCTAATGAATCCCCCTGGGCTCTCTATGCAGTGCAGCAGGCCACTGTGGTATGAGGTTGATAACGTAAACGTGATTGCCTGTGCACTAACGGGTCAGTGAATAGATACAGATAGGGGAGAATAAGCAATCCCTTACTTATGGGAGTTCTCGCTGACTCAGGCACAAAACAGAAATGTGATCGTTTGTTTGAATCGTTGAACTGCCATAATGATTCCTTGACAAATCAGTGGTAGTCGGTATCAGGGAATAGGGGAACTTCTTCTAACCATATGATGTACAGTAGCCTATTCACTAGTATAACCTATACCCATGTCCGTGCCAGGGTTAAATCCACTACTAGCAATTATATTTCACCACACAGGAACTAGGCTGACTCTGTCTGAAGATAATAAAAACACAATCTATATAAAATACAGTTTTCTATTTCAGTTAATGTTGAGGAACCAGTAATGGGCTAGGAAGAGGCACCTTCCTGTTTAGAAAATATGATAGATATCCCTTACCTGGGTAACCAAGCTACCTTAAGGCTACCATGATGAATGCAAGCTTGGCTAAATCGGTTCACATAGGCATATGTGCCATGAACGCTAGCTGACTTTATATTGTAGTCCCTGTTGAAGAGCAGCATATCTAGGTGGCCCAGATTCCTGCTGCCTGACTAACTTTGACTAACTAACCCACATTGCAGTAGCCCTCAGCTTGTGCAACAATATTTCATTATGAGCAAAGCTGTAATGAGCGCAAGGACTCTGCATCTAATAACCTTACTGTAGTGGAAAGGGAGCTAATTAATTCTAGCTAATTCTAGCTACTTTCTTTTTGGTTTCTGTCTTTGACCTTTCTTTCCTTAGGTTTCTTGAAACCAGACCTGTATTTTGCGGGGGGCAACATAGTCCTGCTGGTGGTTGTCTTGTTTTATAAACTCAAAAAGCACTCAGCAATCTACAAGCAAACCAATCCGGAGCTCACCCATGGGACCCATTCTAGCGCCACTACAGATATGACTTAGCAGGATTAAAAACATACAATCCCCCCCACATTCAAATGTCCTCCCTCCATTTTGAGCGTAGCAGGTTAGGCGTGTTACCTTTGATTCCGGATGATCTCAGGGTTCTGCTGACACCGAGGCGCCCGTTAAACATTAGCCGCGGCCCGGAGACTTAAAACCATGGTGAGTTGAGGCCAGTAAGTGGTGAGGAGTCAGTCCAGACGTGCACTCGGGCTGCGACGGGGGAGAGGAGGCATGGTCGCCAGCAGCAGTAGCGGTAGCAGCGGGGATGGGCGGTCTGGAGCTGGAACAGCGGTGTGCGTTGCCAGGCTGCACTCTGGGTTGTGTTGTAGCTGTCTCCGGCAGGGAGGTGGCCCGAGAGGCTGCTGTGCTGTGTGTGTGTGTGTGTGTGTGTGTGTGTGTGCGTGTGTGCGCGAGTCTCGTCTAATGTCCTTGCATCTGTAGATGAGGCTCCCGCTCTGCATCTCCCTTGAGAGAGGGGCTGTCCCTGCCTGGTTACTGGCAGCTCTGCACACACACATACACACACACACTCACTCACGCAAACCACACATACACACACTCACTCACTCACTCACACAACCCACCCATACGCACACACGTAGTGCAATACTTACACAAGCAGCTTTTTTTCCACAGTCTCCTCCCACCAGATTCTCCTCAATCTCACTTCCCTTGCTTTCCTCCTCGCGTGTCTGAGGTGCCGCAGTGGAAGTGGACGTCCCAAGTCTCTTGGCTGTGTGCCTCTGGCTGGGACTGGTCGGGGGCAGCAGGCAAGTCACTGACTGACCGACTGGCTGACCGACTGGCTGGCGGGTAGCCGGTAGCGGTGATAGCAGGAGCAGTGTTTTGTTTGCTGCCTGGTCAGCGACTGAGATTAGCTCTCTTGTGTTAACAGACACATGGCCAGAGGTCACAGCCAACCACGACACAATAGATCTCCTACTCGTGTGTGTGCGTGTGTGCGTGTGTGTGCGTGTGTGCGTGTGTGTGTGTGTGTGTGTGTGTGTGTGTGTGAGTGAATGTTTTGCCATTGATGATTGACCGTCCTTTTAACATTCTTTTGAGATGTGCTCTCTGGTCATGCTTTATGATACAGAGTGATAGGCTGTAACTTCTTCTACACCAATTAGCTGAAGGAATGTTGTTTTGTGTAGTTAATAGCTGTCTTCATAATAACCTCAAGCTGGGTTCTCATACAACACCCAGTTTTAAGCAGTTTTAGAATACTTAAATGTTTGTTTTGAAACTGGCTTCTCAGTTCTAAAACTGTATATCTCTAAGGATCTAATCTTCAAGATTCTGGTTTTAGAACAGAGACATTCCAGAAGGGAAAACGCTCTTTAAAACTATTTAAACTGCCTTGGCTGTTGTATGTAGTGGGGGATAACACGCCCCCCTCCCTGTCCATCCTGTCCCACCCTGCTTATGGAAGAGGAAACGGTAGTTTTCCATAATGTGTATCTTTCATTTTCACTCAGCCGGGACCTTACACGTTTCTTTGTAGGCAGCGTCTTTCAAGGTCGTCTAATCTTCTCTCCCGTAGTGCGGAGACCCGTTTAAAGATGGAGACGTAGTGGTCATCAACGGGACCAAGGAGGAGGTGGACAAGCTGAGGGAGAAGATGGCGGAGAAGAGAGCCAAAGCCAAAGCCAAGGTACACCGCTGACTTAATATCGCAGAGTAGTTCACGAGCAATTCATAATACGGGCTTCTTCTTATCGAGCGGCGTATTTACCTGTTTTTTGTGTGTTCAGAAATCAAAGAAGAACAAGGTCTCTGAGGCCGTCTCCAAGCCGTCAGACTCGAAAGGTATGTGTTTCTGTAACCCCAAAGTGAGCATACACAGGCCCATCCAATTGGTGCAAGGTGGTAATTTGTCTGTGGATCTGCGATGCTAGCTGGTTAGCGACGACTAGCCGGCTAATGCTGTTCTATTTCGTGGAGCTCCGCCCCACAGGGCTAGCTCCTATTGGCTAGCGAAACCCAGCTAGCTACATTGACTGAAGAAAAAAACATACACGCACCTGTGTCCAACCAGGTCCGGTGCACCACTGTATAAGCGGGCTACGCCCGCACATCTGCTCCTTCGAAATTTTCAGCTCGCATTGCTACTGGAGAAGATCAGAAGATGTCTACTCAGCGGACCCAAGCGGACCTGGCGGCGTCCCTAGATGACCCCCTGCCGGTGCCGATGGATCCGCCGGATCGTTTCTGTGTCTGCGGCTCCCGCTACAGCGACGTGGGACACCACCTCTGCTTCCGCTGTCTGGGGCCGCAGCACGCCAGAGCGGGTCTGGCTCCGTCCCCCGCCTGCGAGATCTGCGCCCTCCTGGACCCCATGGAGAGGATGCTCCGGGCGCATTTCTTCGCTCCGCCGCCGCTGGAGACTGAAGGTCTGGTCCAGCTGGTCGGCGAGGACATCGGCGCGCCCCCGCAACAACCGGCGGCCCCGATTACCTCCCTCGCGCCTACGGATGATGAGGATGAGCTCTCCGGGGAAGACGAGGTTCTCTCTGCGTCGGAAGCCACTACGGCTAGTGGCGCCTCCTTCCCGGGGCGGGGTTCCTTCGATCGCGACCTGCCCCGGCTGCTGGAGAGAGCCGCGCATCACCTCGGTATCTCCGTCCCGGAGGCTGCTGCGACTACGGGGCTCCCACTGTGGAGCTCCGTCTGCTACGGGCGTCCCTCTCAGCCTGCTCCTCGTCTCCTGCCGGCTATGCCTGACCTGGAGGCGTTCGTCGAGGCTGAATGGGAGCGGCCGTTGGCCATCAGAGGTCCGCTTCGCCAGTTCAGCAGAGCTACGAGGGTAACCGGCTGGACTGACGTAGCAGCTATCGGCTCTCCTCCTCTGGAACCCGACATTGCAGCGGTCCTGGTGCCTGGTTCCTCCGCCTGGGGCTCGGCCAGGAAGCCTCTCATGCCGGACGTCAAAGACAAGACAACCCTGTCCTTGGCCGACAAAGGTTTTTCTCTGGCCGCGCAGGCCGTGGCTGCCTCCTCCTCCATTGCTATGCTGGCCATTTACATCGGCCAGCTAGCTACGGAGCAAACCCCCCCCTCTATGGATGAAGACAGGAGAGCGGAGATGGCCGAAGCCGCCGGAGCTGTGGCTCAGCTTGTGAGAATCTCCGCCTCCTGTCTGGGTGGAGTGATGGCCACGTCGGTGGTGCAGCAGCGCCACCTATGGCTCTCCCTGACCCGTCTGCGCGAGGAAAGCAAGAGTGTCCTCCTCAACTCACCGGTCAGTAGGGAGGGGTTGTTTGGGGCAGCTGTGTCTAACATCCTGGAGCAGTGTCGCAGCCAGGAGCAGGACCGGCTCCTCCTCGCCCGCCATCTCGCGGCTCCGGGGGAGCGCAGTGTGCCGGCACGTCCGCGTGCTCCGGCTGATGCTGCCGCGACTGGGAGCAAGCGCCGGCGGACACACAAGACTAAACAACCTGCCACGGGGTCCCGCCCCGCTGCGGCCCATGGACCGGCTCGCCCGGGCTCCTGGACTGCGCACGCGGCTCCTCCCCCGCGACCTCCCCCTGCCTACCCCGCCCAGGGTGCCGGGACCGGTCCGGCGTCTTCAAGCGCGCCCACCGCTCCGCCTCCGGCTTGGGGTAGGAAGAGGCGCACCTATTGACGGTGCGTGGAGTTGCGTGACTGTGTTGTGTCCACACCACGCTCTGTTAAGAGCGGCGGTGAGCAAGTTTCCCTGTTCAATAAAACAAACACGATGCAACGTTATCAAGCTGGTTGTAATGTGCAGTCCGCATCTCCTCCCTTTTCAACTACTGTAATGTTCTCGGCTAGAGCCGCTGGGTCTTCTGTGAAAGAGTCAGAATTGACCACGGCAGGTCTCGCCGCAGCTGGGAGACCGGCTCGAGCCGCGGAGTCTTTTCCTGCTAAAGCAGACGTGACTCACGCGGGGCTCGCCGGCTCAGCTGATGTGATGTATTCGGCTAGAGCCACCGGGTCTTCCGTGAAAAAGTCGGAATTGACCATGGCAGGTCTCGCCGCAGCTGGTACACCGACTCGAGCCGCGGAGTCTTTTCCTGCAAAGAGAGCAGACGTGACGCGCGCAGCTCTCGCCGGTTCAGCGAATGTAATATATTCGGCTAGAGCCGCCGGGTCCTCTGTGAGAAAGTCAGATTTGACCACGGCAGGTCTCGCCGCCCCTGTTCTAAACAGACCGGTTGGGTTTTTAACAGAGGGGATGTGTGCGCCCAGGCCAAGTGCTATGGCTGTACTGCCCTGTTCGAAGTTTTCTCGGGACCGACCGCTGGCGGGGTTTAGCGGCGAAAAAGATGCGCTAGACCCCCAGACGGCGTTCGTTCATTCGGGCCGAGCGTTCGAGCCTCTCCCTGTGTGTTCGACAGGTAGGGAGTTTTCACGCTCACCGGTCAGTGAGAATACTTCCGTGTTTACTGCCTCGGCTGGCTATTTAACACTGCCCGCCTCTCATGTCCCGTCTAGTCGGTCTGCGAAAGACGGCACCTTGCCAGATCATGCAAATGAGAAGGCGGGGCTTCCCGCATTGCAACACTCCGCCGTTTTCTCTCAATGGGATGAGCGACGGCGGCTTGTTAGCGATGCGGACGGTGTCGGCTCACTTCCTCTTTTTGTGAATGAAGTGCTTCTTGACAGGAATGCCATTCATTCTCGCGCTGTTCAGGGACATGGAACTCCCAATGGGGATTTTTCATCTCCCTTTCGAGGGTGGCCCGCCTTGGGCCAGGACAGCAGAGTTTCTCAGCTGTCCGGTGGCGGTCAGGGCCAAATTGAACTATGGCAGGTTCCTCGATCTGTTCCCGCGATCTCCGGCACAACCTCTTTCCAACCGCTTCACAGTCTGGCAGGAGAGATGTCTCCTGGACAGCTGGTTGCAGCGTGTTCTACGGGAAGGGTATCTCATTCAGTTTTGTTGCCCCCCACCGCCCTTCATGGGCGTAGTGGAGACAGTGATACCGCGTCCCGCTCAGGCTGCCGCTCTGTCAGCAGAGATTGCAGAACTGATGGCGAAGGGAGCGGTAACTGTGGTCCCGTCAGGCCAGAGGAACGAGGGATTTTATTCCCGCTACTTCCTCGTGCCAAAGAAGACGGGGGGCGTGAGGCCAATTTTGGACCTCCGCCTTTTCAACAAAACGGTGGCGAATCTGAAGTTCCATATGCTTACGGTGCGACAAATGCTGGAGGCATTCCTTCCCGGCGATTTTTGCACCAGCATAGACCTCAAGGACGCTTACTTCCACATACCGATAGCTCATCGGCATCGGAAGTTTTTGCGTTTCGCCTACCTGGGTGTGGCGTACGAATATACCAGACTCCCGTTTGGATATGCGCTCGCCCCCAGAACCTTCTCCAATTGTGTGGAGGCGGCGTTGAGGCCACTGCGCCGGCAGGGCATCAGGATCCTGGCGTACCTGGACGACCTGCTGGTACTGGCTCCGTCGCCTTTGTTGGCTCTGATGCATACCGCCACGGTGGTGCGGCATCTCACCGACCTGGGGTTTGCAATCAACTGGGAGAAGAGTGCTCTGTGGCCGGCCCGTCAGATTGTTTACCTAGGTATCAATCTGGACACGAGCGCCATGAGAGCACGGCTATCCGATTCAAGGAGGGAAACACTGGAG
This sequence comes from Borostomias antarcticus, assembly GCF_949987555.1. NCBI lineage: Eukaryota > Metazoa > Chordata > Actinopteri > Stomiiformes > Stomiidae > Borostomias > Borostomias antarcticus. Next base: position 2,178,624 of record NC_140266.1, on the reverse strand, counting down.
AAGAGTCTCAGTGTTTGCCGTCCTTCTCGAAAGATCGCGGTTCTGTCGGTCATGCGCCTTCTGGGTCTCATGGCAGCCGCCCATGTGGTAGTGTCACTGGGCCTTCTTCACATGAGGTGCGTGCAGAGATGGTTCGCGCGGCTTCGTCTGGACCCTGTGAGGCACAGACGGCGCCTTGTACGGATGCCGGGGTCGTTGTCAGCAGACCTCGACTATTGGAGGGACCGGCGCGTAATAGCGCACGGTGTTCCAATAGGCAGGGTGTCGGCTCACGTCGCTGTCTTCACAGACGCGTCTCTAAGCGGCTGGGGTGGTACATGTCTGTCCCAGGCCGTAGGTGGTTTGTGGGCCGTCGGAGAACGGCGCCACATCAACCTCCTGGAGTTGGAGACGGTGCTACTGACATTGCGCCACTTTGTACACCTGGTACAGGGGCGCGATGTGCTGGTGCGGTCAGACAACCAGACCACAGTAGCTTACGTCAACCGACAAGGGGGAGTCCGCTCGCCAGCGCTTCACCGTCTGGCGGTAACGCTGTGGCGATGGGCTCATGTCAATCTCCGGTCACTGACAGCGCGGCACATTGCCGGCCGTCTGAACGTCGGGGCGGACCTGATGTCTCGGGGCGGGCCTCACCCGGACGAGTGGAGCCTACATCCTCAGGTAGTGGCTCAGCTCTGGACCCGGTTCGGCAGAGCAGGGGTGGATCTCTTTGCTTCGAGAGAGAACGCGAAGTGTCCCCTCTGGTTCTCTCTGAGACAGCAGGACCAGCCTCCGCTGGGCGTGGATGCGTTCGCGCATGCCCCCTGGCCGGGGGCGCTGCTGTATGCTTTCCCGCCGATGGGGCTGATTTTACCATTGTTGGCCAGGGTGCGGTCGGAGGGTGCATCAGTGATACTGATAGCGCCGGACCGCCACTGGGCGAGATGGTATGCAGAAGTGATGGCCATGACTACTGTAGAACCGTGGCACATCCCTCATTGGCCGAACGCTCTGTCCCAGGCGGAGGGCTCAATTTGCGCACCTCCAGTCTTGGGACGGCCGCTGGTGGCCTGGCTCTTGAACGGCGGAGATTGTCTGATAGGGGACTCTCTCCGGCCGTGATCTGTACAATTCAGAGCGCGCGCGCGGCTTCCACTGCCTTGGTTTACTCTGGCAAATGGGCTGCTTTTGCGCGTTGGTGTGAGGAAAGGGACTTCGCTCCCGAGTCATGCTCGGTCGAGGCGATTTTGGAATTCCTTCAGCACCTGATGGGTCATGGTGGCGGTTTGGCAGCATCCACTATCAAGGTGTATGCGTGTGCTATTTCCGCATGCCATGAGGGGTTCGCCAAAACTACGGTTTTCGGGCATCCCCTGGTTAAACGCTTCCTGGCCGGCACGCGCCGTCTTCGCCCTGTGCGTAAGGCTGCGGCGCCGCCTTGGGATTTGCTCTTGGTTCTGGATGCGCTATGTAAAGCGCCGTTCGAACCAATGGAGCGGATATCTCTCAAGTGGCTGTCGATTAAGACCGCGCTGCTCCTTGCTCTGACGTCGGGCAAGCGGGTCAGTGATCTGAGGGCGTTGACAGTTTTTCTCATCACGGGTGATGGGAGCAAAGCTGTGTTGCGCACGGATCCATCTTTCGTTCCGAAGGTGGTCCGGGGCGCCTATAGGGCACGGGATTTTGGAGCTGGGAGCCTTCTATCCTCCACCTCATGCGAGCGAGGAAGAGGCCCGCCTGCATTTGTTGTGTCCTGTGCGTGCGTTGATGTGTTACGTCCAGCGCACGGCTGCGGTCCGCACCACCCCCCAGTTGTTGGTTTGCCACGGCCCAGGGAAGGTGGGTTCTCCGTTGTCGAAACAGCGTCTCTCCCATTGGATCTGTGAGGGCATCGCCCAGTCTTACGTGACTGCGGGTCGTCCTCTGCCTGGTGCTGTTCGGGCACACTCCACAAGGGGTGTGGCCACGTCAGTTGCCCTGTTCAATGGTGTGTCAGTGGAGGACATCTGTGCGGCGGCGACTTGGTCGTCCCCGTCTCCTTTTGTCCGTTATTACCTTTTATCCATGTCCTCTGTCTCTGTGGCGTCATCTGTGCTAAACACAGCCGCCGGTGCGAGCCAGCGTTAGACAGGATTTTTCATGTAGGTGTTCGGCTCGAGTCGCCGGGTCTTCTGTGAAAGAGTCAGAATTGACCATGGCAGGTCTCGCCGCTACTGGAGAACCGGTTTGAGCCGCGGGGTCTTTTCCTGCTAGGAAAGCAGACGTGACTCACTCAGGTCTCACCGGTTCAGCTAAGGTAGGAGCGGGCCCGTCTAGTGACGTTCCGTTCCTGTTTATGTGTGAGGCTGGGACGGGCTTGTTACGGAGTAACCGCTTTGGTCCAGCTCTCGCCCCACGTACCTCTCCTTGCCCTCGGCTGTGATAGACTGAGTGTGGCGGGGTGGGGCCAGTGCTTGGGTCGGATCAACTGTTAGTATGGTCTCGCCTTGGAGCCCTGGCTTGTGTCCTGACTGGTTTCCCTTACTGGGGCCAGCAAGAGTGTATGGTGCGGTCGTGTAGCTCCGCTTATGCCAATAGGAGCTAGCCCTGTGGGGCGGAGCTCCACGAAATAGAACGATGGTTACGTATTGTAACCCTAGTTCTATGAGTGGAGCGGAGCCCCACAGGGAACAGACTTGCTGCCCCGCAGTCTGCTCGCTGAAAATTTCGGTTAGGAGCAGATGTGCGGGCGTAGCCCGCTTATACAGTGGTGCACCGGACCTGGTTGGACACAGGTGCGTGTATGTTTTTTTCTTCAGTCAATGTAGCTAGCTGGGTTTCGCTAGCCAATAGGAGCTAGCCCTGTGGGGCTCCGCTCCACTCATAGAACTAGGGTTACAATACGTAACCATCGTTTCATGCTCAGTGAGATGAGAGCTTTTCGCTGCGCGGTTCGTTCGGAGCGATCCCTCTGTACGGTGGCAGTCACAGGAAGTGGTTTACACCCACTCAGTTTCCTAAACAGGAAATCTGTAGCTAAAATTTAGGGAAGCTATTTTTGTCTAACTCACTGTTCAGCCGTTTTGTATCGTGTTCAATATTGATCTATTCTTGCCTCCCTGTGATCTGTACACTAAGGTCCTATAATCCAGATTCTATAGCCACCGCTCTCACTCCAAGACTTCACAATAGGTACTGTAGAATATCCGTAGATCAGAGTTTCCTATTTGTTAGGTCAAAACTGTCTATGTTGCGGCAAATTTGTCAGAACACCAACGGACACCAATTACCCCCTCAGTGAGCTTCTTGTCTTTGAAATCGAGAGTTTAACATGTTTTTGAATGATTTTTCAAGGTGCCCACCCACATCCATTGTATGACCAAAACGGTGGCAGAGCAATTATCAGACTTTCTCAAAAGTGCTAGTTTTGTCAACGTTTTGATCTGAACCATTGGATATGATCATAAGTAACCTTAAAACAGGGCGAAACCAGATTTTTCCCTTTACTACTCCTTTAAGAAACAGTGGTGTGTTTTTTGTTTCACGGCCGCTGTTCTGAAAAAGGAAGCTACGCCAACGCAGCGGTTACCACAAGCGTGATTTCAGTTAGGAGGCGAGCTGAGCTTTGCACTCCAGGCCACGCTGACTCCTAAGTAACTAACTAAGGACATCTACCGCAACGTGTGAAAACAACACTTCAACACTTAGTATGCTATCGTTGTTAACGTGAAAACGTTTCTATCAGTCAGAAGGAGAATTAATTAGTGTAATAGTATAGTATTATCAAAAATAGTTAATGATAATTGTGCCCCCTCATGCAGTTCATATGCCCCCCTTAGGACTGAGCCCTAGCAACGGGTCTGAACATTGTGAACAATAAATATATCGATATTGCAAAATAACCCCTCAAATATTGTACACAGTCCAACCGGGAATCATAATCAATTGGATCTGTCACCGCTAAACAGTTGATTCATTCATTTATTTTCATAAATAATCCCTGTATTTATTTATTCTCATAAATCTTGTATTTATTAAGGCCTATTCTCATCAATAATTCCTTCATTTATTTATTCTCACAAATAACCATGTGGACAGTGTAAGCTGTGCGCTCAAAGCAATCACTATGATTCAAATACTGTTGTGAATGACTTACGAACGGCCTTTATATTTACACTGCTTTGTGAATCTCAATTTTGGTAGAGCAACAATCACTCTAGTCGTAGAGAAGCCCGCCTCACCGCGGGGAAAACGACAGTGCCAACATGCAGCCTAGCCTTCCGCAACAAGAAATCTCTAAGTGTGCACTGTCGTGCATGACATATTTACTCAGGCAATGTGTACGGTAGCCTATTATATTATAAGGATAATATCATGATTTACTGCAAGGTGTGTAAGGAAAGGTTACCAAAGAGTTTCAGTGTGTGGACACAATCACCAAAGACCAGGCAGACCTAATTAAAAGCAAATATGTATTATGAAGATTGCAATCGGATACAAGGACAACACCCTACACTACCTAAAACCTCTCCATGGGCCTACTTCAGGAAACTGGGGGTAGGAACTGGCCTGTTACCCTGGCCTGTTACCCTGGCCTGTTACCCTGGCCTATTACCCTGGCCTATTACCCTGGCCTGTTACCCTGGCCTGTTACCCTGGCCTGTTACCCTGGCCTGTTACCCTGGCCTGTTACCCTGGCCTGTTACCCTGGCCGAGGGCTAATCTGTTCCCTAACTTATCTAGAACCTAAAATCGTCCCTATCTATCCCTGACTAACAGCTGTATTCCCTATCCTATCCCTATCACTAATATTAAAACAATTCAAAAAGGGATCTCTATCATTCTCCAGGGCCCTCAACCAAACACACAAAGGCTATAAAACATGAGTGGCTCAGGGTGGCATGGGGGCGGTGGTGTTCCCGCAGCGTCTCTGCGATCGCCCAGCAGCAACAGCACTTCCAGCAACCAACTCTCTCTGACCGAACTCACTTGCCTTTTATAGTCCCACTCAGTAGTTTGGCCGCTTAACACAGGCGCTCTCACTCAAGTCATTATAAGCACACCTCCCTTCTGGGGTGTGGCAGATAAACATTACACACACACTCCTTCCATGAAAGGTGTTACACAGAAATAGGCTGTGTTTGTTGATGGTGTTTCATTGCCTCATTGTTTGACTCAGGAATCCACATTCATAGGGCGCCCATTATTATAAGATATTTAGGCTATTTAGAAATCGGCATGCATATTTGATCAATGAAATAGGCTAAACTGATCCTGTCTTCGATGCCTCAGTCGGGTATATAAGAGTGCTTTTAATTGTCTTAGATGTTATGTGTCATCGATTGTCCCGTTTTCATGACATCCAGCATTGTCGGAAATAAGTGCCCTCGCCTCTACATGTCATCCCTGTATCGTCACCCAGAAATGAAATTAATCAATCACGTGCGTGGTTCATATATTGTCAGTGACAGTCGCACCTGTTCCATATAATCATGTCCGTGGGTGGGTATAAGAAGGCATGCAATTCCAATGCGTAATGAAGCACAATGGCTGCTTTATATGTACTGTTGTTGGATGATGTGGAGGAAGGAATTCGGAGAGAGTGAGTCTTCAGGGACCGGCGAGACCTACTGGCCAATGAGAGACCTACTGGCCAATGAGAGACCTACTGGCCAATGAGAGACCTACTGACCAATGACCACGAGTGGCTCATGAGCCGCTTCCGCTTCTTTGCTGCCACGTTTGCCGTCATCTTAGATTTGGGCTGTATCGATTTCTGTGAATTGGAGGCGTTTCACTGGCCATTTATAGACACGCGCGCTCATGTGCGCCAAGTTTAGAGTTGATTGAGAATTATAATGGGGAACCGGCGTGGGACGTGCGTGCGCACTTCGTTCTAAATGGGAAAATCGTTGTGCGTACCTTTCGGAACTTGCGGATGTCCGCAACCCTGGGCACGCGAATCCTGAGCAAGGTTTTATGAAGGAGTCCTCAGAGCAGGTGCTTATCCACTCGACGCAGCCACTTTGCTTTGGTTTCCTGTTTAACCCTCAGACCCTGTTGCACACAATGCTCTGTTCCAACAGCGGAACAGGGTGTAGCCTGCTGCGAGCCTGGCGGTTTATTTGGGCGAAATCATCAAACGTTGAATGTGAAACAAAAGAAGGCCAAGTACAGTAATTGACCCTTAAGGATCGAGTCATTATGGGATGAAGATCATAATTGTCATCGTGTGACATGGGTTGAAAATGGAGGCCCTTTGAGCATGAAGGATCCAGTTCCTTTTTTTCAATGTATTAGTTCATTGTTGTGTGCTTCTCCTTTTAGAGAACCCAGAGTCCCCTAAAATGGACGCCACAGAGGGGAAGACGTCAACACAGAATGACGGTGAAATCAGTCAGTCAAGATATCTTACCATACCAACACTTCACCACCAGTTCCCTTATCACCGCTCAGTCTTAAGCTTGACGTGCGTTTTCTCTACGTTCTCCAGCAGTGGCTGGACCCTCGGGATCGTCCAGCTCCTCCAATGGGGACAAGTCCTCGGTGGCTTTGGGGAGCAAGAGGTCCATCCAGGCTATGGAGGAGAAATCCGAGGTCTACAAGTCCCTCTTCACCTCCCACAGCTCTGCCAAGCGCACCAAAGCCCAGACCTCCAACTGGGTCACCCACACCCCTTATCATTTCTAAGAAGCCACAGTTAGACCCACGCCCAGTCCAGTCCGATACCAGTACACCCTTAGCCCATAATAGAGTGCAAAAGTAACGCCCTTCCGCCAGAGTTCTCAGGCCTGGAAGTCAGTCATAGTCAAAACAAACTCTAATCATGGCGGCAACTTGTAAACTAGCCACTGTAGCCAGTGGACATTTACCTGGGGTTTGTAGTTTGATTTCATCAAGTTTGTATCAGCAGCATCATAACAAAATGTGTGCCTCTGTAGTAGCTTGGTATCACAAGGAATGATACCTTGAAAGTTCCAAGAACTTTTTTTTTCCAGAACAGAACATTCATTGTGAATTGTTGATTTGTGCTGATGACAAAATAGCTATTTCCAGGCCTCTATACTCTGGGGGAATGGGCAAGACATTTCTATTGTGTCGAATATTGCATGGGCTAACCCCACCTCCGAGGATTAAAAAGTCTCATTTTATCTTATTGTATAATCTTATTTGATCTTATTGTACTCTTAAATGTTTGATTTACAAACATGCTTTTAGCATATTGTTAACAGGCTCTTCAGTGTCCTTTAATAGGCCGAGTAGATTCTTTTCTACTTATTTCATCCATCGAATCCCTCGTCTACCTTCACCAGTGCAGAGTACCTATAGGAGCCGTTCTGAGATTCTGAATGAGTGTAATGATGTGAGAGGGGTGAGGGGTGTCCATGTTTTTTTTTCCAGAAAGGAACTTCACATTTGATTAGAACGATCACATTTAGCCCCTCAATGATTCATGGTAAATGGATCCACTTTACGCACCTTGGAAATTACCTGTGCAGAATATATTTTTTTGTGTTGTAGGAGGAAACATGATTACAGCGAAGTTAGTCTTGGCCATAAGAGGTGTGATATGCATTTTTGTTGTTGATTTTGATGATTTGGAAGTTCACTTTTGTGTGTGCACCCTTTTATATCAATGTTAGGTGTCTTTGAAAGTTTTTTTTCTTTTTTGTAGAATGTTAGTCCCCAAATAAAACACAATTTCTGATTTAATTAAACTCTTAAAAGTGTAATGGGGATGTTCGTGCTTTTGAAAATATATTGACAAATAAATTGGAAGTGAAATGGTTGAGCTTTTGTCTAATTTGTATGTCAGTGAGGGATGTTGGTGATTTTGAAAACGTCTTAACAAATAAATTGGAAATTAAATGATTGAGCTTTTGTTCAATGCACAACTAGCCCTACAATCTGAACGTTAAAGTTCATCGCCGTCGACCTTGAAGAAACCCCACAGTGTAGGTGGCGACATTAATCTCTCTGAAAGATTCCACCTGTGCTATTTTGTGAGGGCTGTCTAATTGCTCAGTCTCGGACAGCAAGACGGAGAGAGAGGGGGAGAGTAATGGGAGACTGCTAGAGCAGTCGGTGTATGTGGTAATTGTGGTCTTGCACAATAACAGGAAGCTGAATTTTCCTTCGACAGTGTGACACACTTTCTGTTTCCTGGGTAGTGTTCTTTCAGGTTTTTCTCTCTTCAACGTAGTCTACATGAGATTTGGTTGTAAAATGTGGGCAGGAGGGTAAAAAGACGGTCATTTCTGGTAAAAGATGGCGGGGGGGGGCTGTGTTTGGCTAAGTGATGCGAGCAAAGCGGTCTACCCAGGGTTCTTGGGGCCCAGTGCTCTTTGCTATCGTCCCTAGTCTAGGGATAACCTTTAGAAGACCCAAATTCAGCATTTCTACCCTGCTAGTCCCACACCTCAGAGAAAAGGCCATCATCACCCACAACTTCATGGGTGTTTGCGCCTTACAAAGAACATGTTGCCATCTGTGACGACACCCTGGCCTGTGCTCGTTTACAAACTGGGACTGAAGATTAAGACACCAAATAGTTATAGTTACCCACCATTCTCCCAATGTTCCAGGCCACAGCGTTACATTTCCTGAACTGGGCTAGATGACCGCAGCGGGACGTAAATATAAATATGATTACGAGAAAACTACTAGAAAGGGTAGCATACTGAATGTCACAATCAATAAATGTGATAGTGATGCATGCCCTTTGACCTTCAGTCCACCGGTCAGTCTGCTTCCTGCTTCAGGAGAGCGACAATCTGGAGAAAGAGAACGCAGCCTTGAGGAAGGTGAAAAGATTGACCGAAGAAGCCAAGTTCCTGTCCTCTGTGCTGAGTAACCACAAGCCCCAGTGCACTGGACTGGCTTCCCAAAAGCTCTAGCCTTCTCTACCCATCTCACCATAGCAGTTTTCATCAACGCATTGCTGTGCCGCACTACCTGCACTGACCACCAGGTAGTGCTAAGATGCCCTGCACAAGCTTGACTACCCTGCATTTCCATTTTATTCAAATTTGGATCTAGGGGCAACCCCTAGACATTGACTGAATTAATCAAAGACAGCTTTTTTTAGACAAAACAGACAGCAGTGATAACCTATTCATTGGCATGATATCACCGTTTTACTCATTTGGAAACAGATTCTGTGTCAAATTAATTGATGCGTAGAATCGTGGCCTTGAATGTGCAAAGTAGTCCATGTTTACAAGACAGAAAGCCAACTTGAATGGATAGTTAATTTTGTGTTAAATGCTTTTTAAAAATATTGTTGTATTTCTTAAAGTATTGTTTCTTGGAGGTCTTGGAGGATTGGGGTTACAATTTGTAACTTTGCAGCAATGGTTTGTGTTAATGTTTTATCATGTGTATGATGGTAATTTTGTAGTTGTACAGTACAACTGAAATGCTCAGTAAAAGCAACTGCACATTAGATCTGATACATAAACATAAGATCTAGGCTACTTCACTTACAAGAAATGTGCTAGTGGCTGACAACAAAAAAGAAAAAAGTGCTTGAATAGCATGTGTAAGATATTCTCTTAAGTCCAAGGTATCAATGTGTACAGTAGGCATATATACAGCTTCCTTTATGTGACATCAGACAACATGTATCATTGAAGTGATTTACCTATTGTGTATCTAACATCTCTAGGTGGCACTATACTATTTCATTGTCTCTGAGAGAGATCTCATTGTCTTATACAGTATAGCCATTGTGTTTGTGAACAATAAAATGACTACTGTGTATTAGGCTATGTGAATAGAAAAAACCTACTTGCCTACTCCAAAGCCTGGCTGCATTATTTGATTTGTTTTACTATTTTATTACATAATTCGACAGTAGGCTAAATCAAATATGAGGGGCATTATTAGCATATAGGCTTGAACCCTCTCTAACAGTAGGCCTACTTTGAGTAAATTAAAACAGTATTTCTCTGAAAGTGAGATCAATAGTCTATGATGTGTGCTGGGTTTCTTCAAAAAGCCTCATTGGAATGAAAATGAAACCATTCGATGTAGAAAAGGCGTTACGAAGCTTGCTTGCATCCAGCCGCAAGGTGGCAGCAGAACCTCGGTGAACTCGGTCTCTAGTTAACTAGAATGGGGGTTTGGCCTATACTTGTATCAAGTGGTCTTTGCATCTGGAAGTGTATGAAAACAGTTTTAGTGAAAACGAGAACGCTGTTACAAAATAGGCTTATTTTCTCTTTGGAAGATGTTTTCAGCCATTGTAGGCTAGGCTACATGGCTTGTGCCCATGTAGTGTGTAGTTTATCTCTCAGTTAGTTAGTTAGTTAGTGGTCAGGTAGGTAGGCTACAGGTATTCTCGTGAAAAAAAGGTTTGAAACTCGATTATGTTGGTCACCCTGAGGCAATGTGTCTTTGAGGGTGAAATTGGGTCTACTTCATCTTAGTCTCTCCTAAAGTTGGGTCTACTTCATCTTAGTCTCTCCTAAAGTAGTTCCCCCCTCGGCTAAAATGAGTGTCCGTGCGTGCGCGCTCCGTGTGCGCGTGTGTATGTGATTCCGTGGGCGCGCGCGCGTGTGCTTGCCTACCCGAAAAAAAAAAAGTTTGGTGTATAGATATTTAATAACGAATGATCACCGAATGGCATCGGTTAGCCTTATAGAGACAACTGCAATTCTGAATTCAGTCATATGACAGTTCTCACAATGATTCCTGTGAAAGCAAAGCGATTCGTTTGATTCTCCAAATGAAATTGTTCAAACAGCGAGTGTCGAGAGAGAGAAAGAGAAAGGAGGGGGGTGAAGGAAACCTGTAATGGGGAGGCGTTCACGCAGGTGTATTGAGAAGAGTGCGCATGCGCATTTCACGGCATCCAGGTGGATAGTCGGACATGTAGAGCACTTGTGAATTCACTCATTCGTATCTCTGCAGAGGAATTACTGCCTTTCAGATGTCTGTACTGGAGAGGCTACAATGGCGGGTAAGTGACATTTTATAATTCCAGTTCCACATCATTTGCAAGATTAAGGATATTTCAAAACATAGGGAATCATTCGTTATATTAGTGGACCTATTGGACTTTAAACAGATGGCTTTACTATGGTTACTATAAGGCTATTGTAAGATCTGAAATATATATTGAACTGATGATAACTAGAACAATATAAAATAATCATAATTGCCTGATAATCATTATCATAATTTATAAATTAACATGAAACAAGATCGTAACAGTATAAGCTACAGCTGCAATCCCAGGCTGGCCATTTAAGTTTTAAGTGAGTTATTATTTAATGTATTTTTTATGTTATTTTTTGGGGGGTGGGGTCTTGGTTAGCCTACTCGTCTCGCGTCTCGATATGATGGCTGGTTGTTGGGTTTCACTATTCATTTTGCATGAATCCATTTATTGGCAATCTCTGGGCTATAGGCTCCATGCTGGGGCCTACTGTAAGGTTTGAATACACATTCGTTTTAGACTACAGGAAAACACGTTCGATCCTTTAAAAAAATGTCATATTTTAAATTAATACAGGCTAATTTCATAGGCCTACTGTAGTTTTCCAGCAAAATTGTAGGTCTGCTTCTCACTACAATTGTTGGGTTAACTTCTCTGCAAAGTAGTTTTACACACAGACAGAGACTAGGCTTAAAATGTGCTCTTATAGAATTGCTTACATTTGCTCATATATATTTGTTTCATTTTCTATTAATTTTGTTTAATCCACTGCTTGCCGATTTTCATTAAGGTTTTCTATGCAGGCCTAAGCAACGCCAATATTATACAGGCTAGCCCATTGATAAACCTGCGACTGTTTCTGTTTTAAATGAATTATTGAAAATAAACCATTGACATAACATGCTGTACAACACAATATTCAAAACCCAAAACCACAACAGTCAGCCTTGCATTTCTAACCTTATTTAATATGTGCGCGTGTAACATAAGATCACTTAATTAGTGAGCATTCATTTCTGGTTCATATCACAGCAAGCCAATAAGCACACTGCGTTAATCCGCGGCGTCCTGCACTGTTGAGCTGTTTTTCTTCCTCGGTCGTTGTGTTCAGAGGCCAGATGATTAAATACATGCAACTGGCAGCGAAGTATCCGTCCATCCCAGATCATTAGGTTAATGATGGCAATCATATTCTCATGTGTCTCTCATGTTTGTCTCTCTTTGTACCCGGGCTGCGCCCCGGGCTGGTGTAACAGTTGGTTGGGGGGCGCATTATAAATAAAAATAACATAACATAACATGTGGACAATAAACCTGAGACTGATAAATGCATTCCTGAATGTATAGCCTAGATAGGCCTATTTCATGATTGGAAAGCTAGTGGCCAAAAATTCGAGTAAAAGTACTCTAATAATAGGCCTAATAGTAGGCTACTCTTAGTAAAAAATGAAACAACTAGTATAATATCGTGAATGTAATCGTCGTCACAAAAGGTTAAAACACCCCTTTGCTCGGAATGTCATGCATATGAAAGCATCAAAGAACAGGCCTTGTCTTGGATATTTTGGCTCCACCAAAAATGGTAATGGGATGTTTGATGAGATCCCTCGGGCTTCCAGTGGTTTGGAAAAGAAAGACGTTACTAAGCCTCGGGGCCTCGGGGTTTGACATAAGCACCGACACTACACTAACTTTACAACGTTGTGTTTATCTTAAAATTAAATGAGCTATAGGCCTAGTTGTTGTTAGGCTACCTTATGGGTGTTAGTAGCCTATATATACCTGTAGGTAGATAGCATAGACTAAACCCACGCAGGATAACACAGAACAGAATATATAATTTTAATCTTATCAGTGAAATGGTGACCTTGGGCTTGAACTAGACATCATTCATATGTTCTTCTTCATAATAAATATTAGCCAATAGCCTACAATTTAGCCTACTAGGAAGATTTTAATGAATGAATGATGGATTTTAATGCCAAATCATGCAGAATAAAATGATAACCACAGCATTAGGCCCTAATAGCCTACTCGCCAATCTTTTCTTGTTTTTATTTTGTATTAGGTATATTATTATTATTATTATTATTATTATTATTATTATTATTATTATTATTATTATTATTATTATTATTGTCATCAGTAGTAGGCTACCCATGCTGCCATGCATAACGATTGATGGTCTATCGAAAATGTAACACAGGGCTGGCTACACATTTACACAGACGGACCGAAACTGGATTGGCCCCTCATTCCAACAATAACCAATCAGCAAAGTGTTACAATACATTCAAAACGACATGGTTATGGTAACGCCCACTGGAAGCGGCTGAGCAAAGAGCAGGCTACACATGTTAGAGGGTTGCAAGTTGAGGACTGAACATCACTACTTTGACCATCAGAGGGAGTCGGTTTCTTATATTTAACGATTCATTCAACCTTCACAGCAGTAGGCCTTTTAAGCTGCATCGGGCTGAGGGAAGCGGTATTGCCTGAACACTGTTTTCCCATAGTTGCTGTTGAGACCTAGACGCTGCAGGTCCGAATCCACGTGAAAACGTCAGTGCGCTCTTCAAATCACCGTCGCTCAACTTGAAGAAACTGATTGGTGATTTCTCGGAAGCAGTTCTCTTTACCTGGATTAAATTGCAGACGACAGTATAGGCGACCTGGTCGAGAGCCTTCTTGCAGTGATCGGTTTTGTGTCTCAGAAACAGAAATGTTGTGGAAGCTAGCAGATAACGTGAAGTACGAGGATGACTGTGAGGTGAGTTTGACAGCAGATGATCACGGCTGTCTGGCAAAGCTGGATTCACCATGCAGCTGGACCTCATCTGAATAAAATAAGATTTCTTTAGCTTAGGTTGTTGAAGTCATCTCAGAAAGTTGCAAAAACGTTAGCCTTTCTTGAAAAACTATCTAGGCTATAGGCCTACACGTCGTTTTCAAGTGATCAAGGACGCAAAACGTCAATGAGTAGTGTCCTAATCATTTTAACCTATTAGTTTTCTTTTATTTTGGGGTTATTGCATGGCCGTATCATCAGAGTTCTTTTATATGACTGAGTCAAAGAGTCACACTTTAGGCTACTGTTCATGTAAGCTAGACTTAGGCTAAGGCAAAATGATAAGCTAAAAAGAATAGGCTAAGATCAATAAAAATAATAATAACAATAAGTAGCATATGATTATATTAGGCTATATACATATTATGATGATGCTAATTATTAGTATTGTGATTATTATTAGGCTATAATAATAATAATAATAATTATTATTATTATTATTATTATTAGGCTATATAATTATTAATGTGTTAGTTTTCAGCTAAATGATGGGATAGGGTTATATAGCTACTCATTTGTTTTTAGCAGGCAATGGACCGATAACTTTCCCCCCAAAAAACAAAACATGAGATTCAGTGTTGTTCTTTTCAATTCATGGGCTTCCATTATGCTTATAAGTTTATAACTTTAACTCAAATGAATGGGCCTGAAGGACTTAGGCTACTATCTGTAGGCTATTGCAATTAATTAAGCTTTGGTTAAAACCCTTTGAAGCCTACCGCGTCACCGGCAAAATTGAAAAAAATATCTAATAAAACTTTTAAAATAAATATAAAATATATCAAAAAAATATGTAAAAATCTACATCCCAACACTTCCTGAAAGTGCGCTTTCTAGTAATATAGGGAAAATCCAATTAATAATCGGAATGTTGGCACTGAACTTTCAGGACTTAAAGGGTTAATAGGCTACTGTAAATTCCATTTGAGCTTGTGCCTCTCGACTGTGGTGTCTGTGTATCTTAAACTGATTGACAATTGCAACGGACACATTATGCTCATATAAATATGTTCTTCCACGTTGTCATTCTAAACATGTCCCATTTTCTCCCAGGAAAGGCATGACGGCGGTAGCAATGGGAACCCCAGGTTACCTCACCTGTCCGCGGTGAGCCAACATCTCTACAGCCCGTCTCCATCCCTCTCCCACTCGGCCAGTTCGGACTTCCAGCCCCCCTACTTCCCACCGCCCTACCAGCCCATATCATATCCTCAGTCTGGAGATCCCTACTCCCACCTTAGCGACCCTTTCAATATCAACTCCATACACCAGTCCCCGTCGTCGAACCAGCAGCAGTCATGGCCCGGGCGGCAGGGTCAGGAGGGCCTCGGACCTCATGCGCGGAGCGGACTAGCGAGTCAGATTCTGGGCCTGGAAGGAGGCTCGTCTGGGGTCAGGAGGGAAGGGTTCCGCCGGCCGGAGCTTCTACCACCTCACGTTCACAGCATCGAGTCTTCCGTCATTGGTGATAATTTAGGAATGCACGAAATGGGTCACGGTCTGGATGATGTTCAAGTGAGTGATTTGATTGAGTTAATTAGCTTTTAAATTGTAATTAGACACGCAGTGTCTTAAAATGATAGGCTACAGCTAAGAAATTGCACTTTTAATTTCGACTTTACTTCTGTAGGCTCAAATTGAAAATAACCATGAAATATTACATTTTTGTAATGAATATAACTGTCTCACTGTCGTACTGCCTCGTGTTTTCCAGCACGTAGATGATCACAGTATTATAATGGCTGATCAGACGGTCATCAAAAAAGGTGGGTTAATTTTATGCTTCTAGATAATCTAAAATTATATCGTTGCATGTGAAAATGTCAAATGATTCACGAGTAGGGTAGTCAATATTACCCTACTGATATGCACGTGGGCATATCTGTTTATCAGATGGGATAAGTAGATGAGGATGATACTGCTAGACTGCTAGAGGACATATAGTACAGTTGATTTCCAGTTTGGGAACCTTTCATTGTCTAGTTGAGTACACTACCTAGGACTGGAATGAGGGCCTGATTAGCACTGATAAGATACTGTAAGGACAAGCGATTACACTAATTGTTACACATGGAAAATTCATTTCTATTCTAGGCCTATGCTATGTAGAAATGACCATGGCCATATGCCTAACGCTTTTAACATGTGTTAATGCTAAAATAATTAGTTATATTCAGTGACATGTTCTAGCATTTATGAGGAGGCACAGGGGAGTGCTGGTAGTTTCATTTGTTTATAATCCTTATAGTCATGGGGTGCACTTAACTAAGCCTATCTGATCCTGTCTGTTGAAGTTGTTTCAATAGTCTACAGGCCCAGAGAAAGAGAGGTTTCCAAAATGGCAGAGTAGCTGACAAGACACTGTTGAGCAACCTTAGAAACTTGGCATGGAGCAGGGGATGGGAAGCTTTGGCTAATCTTTAGTGGGCTAAGCACTAAGTGCTCTCAACTCACTGATATCCATGTTAACAGCAGAGTTGGAGTAGCTCTTGAGGCATTGGGGAGTGGTATTTTGTTGGGTTTTTGTTGGGGTGTGGCATTTTACTGGCATGCGAAGGACATTTCAGCAGTTTGTTGGGACATGAACTTTTTTTTGAATGAGGATTATTACGCCTTGTGACTTTTGATCCTCACAGGGCACACAAGGCACATCAAAATGTATACTGGCCTATGAAATTCAAGGGAAAAATAATGTGGATGCTGGCCCATTTACTGGCTTTTTGTAGCTTTCTTTTGTTGAGGTGTTAAATGTTTTACTAATTTTGGGCAGCCATCTTGGATTTGTAACAAACATTTCA
Source organism: Borostomias antarcticus (assembly GCF_949987555.1). Taxonomy (NCBI): domain Eukaryota; kingdom Metazoa; phylum Chordata; class Actinopteri; order Stomiiformes; family Stomiidae; genus Borostomias; species Borostomias antarcticus. The sequence goes on along the minus strand of NC_140266.1, from coordinate 2,162,075 downwards.
GCAGTTTTAAGTTTGTGGAATGTTTTGATATCCATACCCTTTATGTCTTCTTTTTAGCAGAATTATGTTATTTCGCACACAAGAATGTGAACCTGAAATGCATATTGAAGTAGCAAACAATTTGTTCACCACCATAAAGAAGTAGTACTGTTGTCATTGTTACCGGAATGTGTGATGGCTCATGATATTGTTCTCACGCTCAGAGGCTAGGCTGACACTTTGTTGTTTAGGCCTAGATGAGCTCTAAATCACTCTTGTCCCCCCTGTCTCATTCTTGTCTCAGTATTAGGACTGCGAGGTGGCAGGAACCTCGATCGCTTACAGAGGGCTTATTATGACGGGGGCATTCTTGCGGGTGAGGAAGAAGGTAGCTATGTGTAGTGTGCTATGTTGTTTGTCTAACTTTGGTATGACTTTGCCAGTGCTTTGTGAATTGCACTCTGAACTACAATTCAAAATGGCCCCCTTTTGACTCGGTCTTCAGAAGTGTCTGGAGCTCTTTTGTCACTCATCTGTAAGTCCACGGTCTGTCTGTCTGGTAAGGGAAGGGATCTATTTTGATTATGTGAAGAGCTGTCCGTCTGTGGGAGGCTGTGGGTGGTAGGAATGAGGGACTTTTAGCTGGTAGACCTCAGGAATCATGTTTGGTTCAAAACCATGATCAAGTCATACGCTTCATGGTTTCTGACAGCTACTCAAGGTCTTGCGTCCATGTTGGCCCCTACAAATGGACTAGACATTGTTGTATACATGGAGAAATACAGGGGGATCCAAATAGTGTGTACTGACAGTTTAGGGGAAAACCAGGAGGAATGGTTGAGATGTGGCAATGACAAAAGAGGTCTGGTGAATGTCTCGTAATCTTGGAGTAAAACCTCGACAGCTCAAACTTTTTGGAATAAAGTCAATCAGGGATTTCTTAAACACGGTATTTGCTTTTCTCCTTCAACATCTTCATCTTCTGACCCTGATCTTTCTTCCTCTCTGTTTTCCAGGTCCCATCTCCCTCCCCAAGGGCAACGCCCTGGGCATTCCCTTCCAGAAGGAGTCTCTGCTGGGCATGGTGTCCAACCCCACCGAGGTCTTCTGCTCCGTACCCGGCCGTCTGTCCCTCCTCAGCTCCACCTCCAAGTACAAGGTCACCGTGGCGGAGGTGCAGAGGCGCCTGTCCCCTCCGGAGTGCCTCAACGCCTCTCTGCTGGGCGGAGTCCTACGCAGGTCAGAGTTCAACCTCTAGACGTCGCCAGATTAGACCGACAGTACCTCTGCTCTGCTCTTGAGTCACTACTGTTTCGGCTACTGGTATATCACTTTACCTGGGAGGTTCAGCACTTCAAAGCACTCAACACTGACAGACTGAAACCTGGCAACCCACCAAACCTTACAGTTCTTGCCAGTATCTCTGGTATTCCAGACCTGCGAGCAGTGTCCATACGCATTAAGCATTCGTAGTGCGATAAAACTCAGACCTTCTGGTCCATCGTTCATGGCCAGGGGACAAAGAGCAAGGAGACACGCTCTAATAGCTGCTTACGCCTGACGGCTGTTTCTGATTGGTTGTGATGTGCGAGGCTCGTGACAACCTATGTTTGCGCTGCAATTTGGTCTCGTCGCTTTTTGGATAGGTTACATTCATGCAGTTAGCACCGGTGTGACAGATAACTGTGTGTGGGTGTGTGTTTAAGCGTGTGTGTTTGTGTTAGTGGGGGGTTACGGGGCTGTTTAATGGTAGCTGAGATGGCCCATGCGGTCCATATGTCGGTAGGCAGTCTGTCGAGGGACGATGGGGAGCGACCCCTGCCCAGAGCTCCTGCAATTGTGCTGGGAAGGCTCATTTCCTACTTCCCATGTGTCCCACTAACACACACACACATACACACACACTCACGCAGACACACACACTCACACTCAATCTGAGACACTGTTAAGTAGGTCATGCGAGAGGAGGGAGGGAGGGGGGGGGGGGGGGGGGTCACACACACTCGCCTCCCCAAAGATGCTGTCTCTCTCACCATCAATGGACTGAAGCCTGCCCCGCCAGTCATGCGGAAAAACGAATCGGCAACAGCCAGTCGGGAATTTGAGTATTTGTGCGAGTGTGTGTGTGTGTGTGTGTGTGTGTGTTTGTAATTTCCCTGCTATGTACTTAGGGCACAGCGCCACTTGTGTCAGTGTTTTGTTTTAACGTCAGGAACGGTATGAGAGGCTCCTCTTTCCTTTGATTTGTGTGTTTTCAAAGGTATGTGGTTGGTCTTAAGGGATGCATGCTCTGGACCAGGCTTTCTCTACCGAGCTGGAAATATCACAGTCTAGGAAACAAAAAGCAATGGAGGATGACTGCTCACTTTTGATCCCTCCACTTAATGGACATCATGTACCAATACAGATAATTCAATATTCCGTAATTGTTCAATGATGGTTTTAAAAGAAAACCACACATCTCCCTAAGCGTTCATTTTGAGCGGTGGCCCATTGTAGCTGCCACCATTGAGGTCAACTAATGATCATGAAGCTGAATAGCTGGTTATTTTTCTTTCGCAGAGCCAAGTCGAAGAATGGTGGCCGGTCTTTGAGAGAGAAGTTGGACAAGATTGGTCTGAACCTGCCTGCGGGGAGAAGAAAGGCTGCTAACGTCACTCTGCTAACTGCACTGGTGGAAGGTACGCTAACGTCTAGTCTAGTCTGATCCATACATTATATGTATGTATGTATGTATCCTATACATATGCATACTGTTTATACATATATATATATATATATATATATAGAGAGAGAGAGAGAATTTATTGTAATTTAATTCTATCTATTATGTAATTCTATATGTATATTCTCTCTCGCTGTACTTTTTCCCACTGCTGCTGTACTTTTTCCACTGGTGAAACCACAAATTCCACAGGGATTATTAAAGTATCTTATCTTATCTTATCTATTTATATGGTGAACACCTGACAGCTGACATGTATTGGTTATTTCATCTATGATTTCAATATTGGTGGTATGAACATCAATGGAAGCTAATGTCACTAGCAGCTGTGGTTGCGCTCATTCATTGCCAGTGTAACTTCCCTCCATTTTGGTCAGATTCTTAGTGACAGTTGATGTTTGAATTCAGGGCTGCTTTCATTCTGCCTTTGACTATCGAGGCAGCGCTGTTGACATTATCTAATTCTCTTGGTGACATTTTGAGGTTAGCAACCATCTGTCCAAAGACCTGAAGAACCACAGAAAAGCCCTGAAATACAGATTTATGGATTCTAACCCCGTCTATTATGGTTGTGATCTCATTTGACATTCAAAGAGTGGAGAGAAGAGAAGTGGAGACTTACCACAGTCTTACACTGAAGCATCCCATGCATATCTCAGTAATGTGTATACATAAATAAACTCATTTTGTTCCATCTCCTGAGCTTTTCCATTAAGTCACGATGTCTGTTTTGTCTACTCATCTTTTGTCTGTCTACTCAGTCTAAGCAGACCTGACACCTCAGCTTTCCTTTTGAAAGCCTCCCAAGTTCATAGACTTGTGTCAGTCATACCTCGACTAGACAATGACACATAGATGTACATTACTCCAAATCACATCTAACTGCCTGAGGTCTTGTGGGGCGTTTTTTTTTCTTTCTGAAGCCTAATCACTATACATCATGGAATGACTTGGGGCCAGTGTTATTTAGAGACCTTCAAAGTTGAATTAAGGCTTGTTATCACATGAATGCGTTGCCAAGAGGAGAGAATGACCTTAAAGCCTACGCTTGTGAATGGCTTCATCCTTAAGTGATGTGCGTGTCTATCGAGAAGTGGCTCTGTTGGTGCTATAGGCGTTCTGGTTGTATTTATCCACATAAGCCCATTAGGACCATGTAGCAAGGAACCCTGGAGATGTGATATGTTCATCTCAGTAGCTCTTCCTCCCTGAAGCTAAGACTGGGCTCAGACAATTATTTATGTTGCTCAACTTCAATGTTCACAATCTCTGCCCAGTGGGCTTCTGAATGGACACCGTATTCCTCTTTGCCTTCACGTTTGTATTTTTCCGAATTGAAGTCATCACGCTTGTACGTTTCCTTCTTCTTTTCAGGTGAGGCCGTCCACTTGGCCCGGGACTTTGCGTACGTGTGTGAGACGGAGTTCCCGGCCAAGGCCATCGCCGAGTACCTGGGCAGACCGCACGTCGAGCGCGTCGAGGCCAACTCCCGCAAGAACATGCTTCTCGCCGCCAAGTAAAAGCCTCCGCCTTCTCTCTTTGGGGTGTTTTGCTGAGATTCTGTGATTATTCAGCCCTATTTTCTAGCACCGTGACCGCTGGCGTCACTTGTAGAAGGTTTTACTGACGATAACTGGGATGTATAGTGGGTTCACTTACTCCAGACGAAATGTACTTATTGTAAGTCGCCTTGGATAAAAGCGTCTGCTAAATGATGATATAATGTAAATTATAAATCTAAAAAAGAGTAGTCTGGTGAGTTTACTGTATTCATAGTCCTTCATAGTTGTTGTTTTATTTTTATTTTTTAATCAGGCAAATCTGTAAGGAGTTCACCGACCTGCTGACGCAGGACCGCTCTCCTCTGGGGAACTCCCGCCCGGCGCCCATCCTGGACCAGGGCGTCCAGGGCTGCCTGACCCACTTCAGCCTCCTGACCCACGGCTTCGGCTCCGCCGCCATCTGCGCCGCCATGACCTCCCTGCAGAACTACCTGAACGAGGCCCTCAAACAGGCGGACAAGATGTACCTGAGCTCCGGCAGCGACCCGCAGGGCTCGTCCGAGAGCGGGAGCAAAGCCGACAAAATGGAGAAGCACAGGAAATAACCCCCCGCCCCCTCCTCCCTCCTCCCCCCAAATGGACTGTATAGCCGCCCCCCCCTCCTCCCCTGGACTACTATGACATCAATATCTAGTGCTGCCATTGGTCATAAAATACTGAGCTTAGAGTTTTGCTAATATGTTACCGCAGGGTTGAATTTAATTTAAATCTTCAATCCGTGCTGGGCCATGCGTTTTTCTTTTTAAGTACAGTTTTGGAAGACTTGCCGATTTCTTGGCCCGTTCAACATCGGCTGGTTTCAGTCCGGCTGGTGGATCCACCTCAGCGCTCGCCTAGCAGTAGGTGCTCGGGCCCCAGCCACAGGGTCTGGGCTCTGTTGACATCGGAAGGGAACAGAAAGCAGACGCAGTTTTTTTCCCCCCGGAGGACATCATTTCAAGATGAGTTGCTGTGGCTATGAATTCCTCTAAGCCTTTTTTCTTCCTCTCTGTCTGGAGGCAAATCCGCTGACTCCCTGATTTCCTGTGTCGCGGCGCTGACGTCTCATTGGACTACCAGAGGACACTTCTTACGGGAGACGAGAACATCCTCTTCATTTTGGTTTTGCCTGAATTTTCCATGACTTCTATGGGTCCACTGTTACTGTGTTTGTCCATGGGAACATCTTACATTCTATACGTCTGAATAAGGAAGCTTGATCGTTTTGTCTGTGGTCCCCAGAAACTACAAACCTTAAAGACAATTTGCCTTTCAGTGTTCATGTTGGATGGCTATTCTTTGGCTGGGACTGAAGGCTTATGAATGGGTCCTTTTACTTGTAGTGTTGTCCTGAGGGACTCGTACCACCCATTGATTCCTGAACCATATTAGATATCCTTCACCTTCAATACAAAACTAGCCCCTGTTGATGTTAACTATATTCACCCATAAACCAGCTGTGTCCCTTCCAGTGAGAGTGTTACCTTGTGTGATTGTGCACCTGTGTATGCAAAATGTATATATTACATAAAAGAGTGTTTTTAATTAGACTTTGAACTGCAAACTGCAAATTGTGTCCGTTATCCTACCCTGAATGTAAATATTTTTTTAATTTATGTTGTAATTTAATGGGATATGTAAATAACGGTATCATCCTGGTGTACGGCTTATCTTTTTATGATGTGTTAAACTTTTCTAAATGGGTTTTTTTTTTTTTATCATGTAGAGCTTAGGAAGTGGGTATGATATGCTTTTGAATATGTGTAAAACTGTTTTAAAGTTCTAGGAAAAAAAAGAATAAAAATCCAACCCTGTTCATAATAACCTTGTGCAGATTATTTTAAATTATTTTAATATTAATTCCATTCATTTTGGACAAGGTCTTGCCTTTGTGTGTGTTGCACACAGAGAGAGAGAGAGAGAGAGAGAGAGAGAGAGAGAGAGAGAGATGTATTTGTACTGTACCAAAGCCTTCTCTCTTTTTTTTTGTTGCTGTTTTTAAGAAGTAGGGCAAGTCATGTGTTTGAAAATGTCCCTATTAATAAACAGCAAAGAAAACCCCAGATTGATAGGAACAGTGCTTCATTATCTTCTAACTTAGCTACACAAAGTGGCTTCCTGCATGAGAAGAGCACAAAAACACTCAAATGTTTGGGAAGAGAAACGCTGACGGCAATGACCAGTATTGGTTTTCACTAGTTTATATTTGTATGCACATATGTGTACATTTCTCTGTATCTGTTTGTTGGTTGATGACTTCCTCCTTTCCCAGGCTCTGCCCATCTTTAAAACAGGTGTCTTTTGCGTGTTACCGACTGGACGCTCAGGATTCCAGCTGTTGTGCAACGACGGCCTCTTTAACGTGCGCCCGAGTGACCGCGTCTTGATGTTTCGCAACGGCGGGCGACCTTCGGTGTGAAAAGACGTAGGCTACGAGGAAAGTGCCGTACAACCCAATAGGTTGAGCAACGTCCCGTAATCATCACTTACCCACCCATCCCAAATGATTCATGTGGCTCGTCTCTGTTTACACGCCTGGAATCCTATTCCCCAGCCACCTGTGAAAGGATTGTGTCATACCTTCACGCAGATACAGCAGATCTCGCCACAACCCTATACGGTTGAGGCGGCGTCCACAGAGGGTAACAGACGCTCGACGCCTCAGCGTACAGAACAATATGTGTGACACACCGTCTCCGTACGAGAGACACGGATAGTCGGTGTTGTCATATTGTCTTACACATTCTAGAAATGTTTCCCTTGTAGTTCACTCTCTCCAACAGTGCTGAGAGGAGCAGAGCACCTGGCTGGACTTAATAGTAGTAGCTTGACTCTGTGTCATGCCCAACAAGTAGCAGCCTCTCCCTCAAAAACCTGTTCTTCCAGACCTGTCAGTCTGTGGCTTAGCACCCTGCCAGGAGTCGACTCAAACTGCCTTCAGTTACATACATAATTTTTCCACAGGGCTTTGAAAGCCGAGACGAGAAGCTCCGCTGTGACTGTCTTTGATGACCGGTCGAGCACGGTTTCAGCGACACTTCCTCGCCTAAGATGCATTGACCAGAGGCTCGGTTTGTCAACCTCTCAGTGGCTAGTCTTTGTAGCGAAGCCGTAGCCGAGAGCTACAGTGCCTGTCAGCTGTTTACATAGCTCACCTGGGTTGTTTGCTGATTTGATCCTGGAGATACAGAGAATGTGATAATGTGATTGTGGTAGGTGTGTGGAGACACTGTCGTGGGTTCATATTATCTGAATGATGGAGGGGGGGGGGGTGATATACATTGCACACCTGTACCCCCCCCCCCCCCACACACACACACACTGATCATCAGCCAGGGGACAGTAAATGTTTGAATTGTACTGTAGCCTATTACAAAAATTTCTCACTTTCAACACACTTTATACAATGAGGCAAGAGCAAGCAAGGATGATTTAACTACTCTTTTGCATAATCAACAAATCAGCATCTTAATACCATTATGGGTTTGGGTTAGGTTATCGAAATCTGCTCAATTTAGATATTTAGAGTGCTTTCAGAAGACTCATTGGTTTTGCTGCCTGAGGGAGGATACTGAATCTAATTAATTCTTTCATAAACCAGTAAGCTACAAGTGCACCACTTTTCAAATGCTTGATCAGAGGTATCCTGAACTCAAAGCAGGCCATGGCTTGCTCAGGGTACTTGGAGTAATTATTTTTTTTTCTTCTTCATAACCAATCATAGCTGACGTGCTAATAATCATTAAGACGCCCCAGGCTACTTGTCAACTCTCGAATCACTCAGCCATAGCTATATGTTTAGTGTGACTGTGACCTTTTTATCTAGGTCATAAAGAGTCACATAATGTGTTGTTATTCCAAGATGGAGGGCCAATCATAAGGCTCTCACTGTCTTAAAGAGATGATGAGAATCTTGGATGGTTATATAAGTTTTGTTATCTTACACTTACAGTAACTGTAAGCACGTTCAAAGCAAGAATAGGCCTGCTACTCCTGATGGAGCGTGGCGGTGTTAAATGTGGACACGTGCAAAATATCACGATATATACGCAACATGAGTGGCACTTATGCTTGAACTGTACTCCACACTTATTTTACTCCATCCAGTGCATTCTTAGCACTCCCAACAACTGCTTTGTGAATCTGTTCCACATTAAGAGCAATTTGCAGTCACACTAATCGCCGATGCAATTCCAACCACCAAAACCACTTTATGGGTTCAACCGTGGTTTAAACATTACATGTCACAGGTCTTGCAACTACTAGTTTCCAGTTGCTGAAGTCACATCGGTCATGGGGTCCAACGTGAGGAGACGAGACTCGAACCCCAAGATGACTAAGAGACACGGCTTAATCAATAAAGATGTTCATAGCCTGGGATCTGATTATCTGATTTGGCGGGGTGGTGCAGTTCCATAATCAAAATACCAAACAACGTGTGTGTGTGTGTGTGTGTGTGTGTTGGGGGGGTGGGGGCTACTTGTAATCCCTGAGGAAAATGTGGAAGAAGTTAATTTAAATTACAAGGATGGCTTTAGTCTGGAGTCTGTAGTCGGTAGGGGTGTACGGGGGAGGGGGGAGCGGGGGGGGGGGCATTGCTTTTTTTCTCTGACTCATTCTGTGGGAACGAAGTGGCCTGTCCTCTTTCCTCCCTGGGCGCCCACCCAAACACCCCTCCTTCGCCCACTCACACATACTACCAATTAAACTGGGCTGCAGTCAGCGTGGACACCGCTCTCCTCTCCTCTCCTCTCCTCGGTCTCTCCTCGGTCTCTCATAGACACCAGATGTCCCGGTTTCTCAGGGAACTGGCCCTACCAGCCCTTTAAAGGAACAGAATAAGTCCCTTTTCTCAGATCGGGTCACTAACCGGACAGGGATTTGGTGCCACTGGAGTTGCTGTTCGATGATATCCCTCTCCATCGTCAGGGCCTACTCTTACTATAGCTCCACATAAAAACAGATGAATCACAAGATGGTTGACACCATATCTCCAGCCAAATCAAAAGCATCTGTTGGTCCTGCCCTAACAAACATACAAGCAGTCTTATTCACCTAGCTAGCCCTGGGAAGACTGATAATTGGAACAAACTGTTTGTTCAACAAACAGACCCTACTCATACAGCACAACACAGCAACATCACACAGTCTTACGTATTAATTAATTAATTAATTAATTTATTAATGGTCTAATAGTTACATTATTCAGGGACAGCGTTCTCAGAAAAGCATTAAAATTAATTGCATTATATTTGGACAAAATATGGCCTCAGTTTCAAAAAACATTAAAAAAAACTGCAAAATTCTTAGAAAAAGGGACATTTGTCATCCATTGTTGTCATATTCAATGGATTATGGATTACGAAGGATTATTGATCCATCTCTGTCTCCCTCTCCATCTCACTGCCTTTCCATGGTGAGCACATGGCTGATTCCCAAGCCTACAGTGCTAATGACAGCAGTGGCCTAATACCTTAGTAATGACCACTGAGGGGCCGGAATCACCCAGAAACCACCTGCTGGCCCTGCTCTCTCCCTATGCATCATGGGAACGCTTGGTGAGGCCATCAACTGTTGGTCAGGGGGTGTGACACTGAAGCACACAAAGCCTTAAAAACTACGGCCAAAAGACTTAAAAATAAAATAATGTCAATGGGGAGTAATACATTGTTCCAAAATAGAACTATTGAAGTATCGGCAATACTTAAAATGTGCAACATTTCAGGAAGCATTTGTGAACAATTTGAAATCACAACATTTAAATAAAGATTATTTTTGTGACTTTAGAGGTGAGATGAGATAAGTGAAACATCTCCTATTTTATGTGCATGGTTGAGATTACAATGGAAATCTTTTAAACGTGTAAAAAAAAACTCTAAACCAATAATCAACAGTCCATGAACTTAAAAAGCCCGAAGGAAGGCCTTGGTGTGAAGTGATACTGAAGCATCCAGTAAAGTTGGCATATAAAACAGGATATAGGCTACTGTGGCAGAAATCTAATGGGCCCATGACATGTACAAATCCTTATCTTCAAATGAACGTAAATCCAACAAGACAGTCAACTCATTTATTTTGCTATGATTTAAAGTAATGTATAATAACAACGGCCATGCATTTTAATGTCAGGATGTCCCACATACTTACTGTAAGAACAATCCACTGATAGGCCAACACTATTTGACTAGAGTTTCCTCCACAGTTGAGATATGTATGGTTTCATGAGTGTGTTACTTTATTATGTTTAATGTTACACTGTTCCCAAAAATATTTTTGTGCCGGGGCTAAGTGCTAAGTGCTAGGTTTTGTCCATTGCAAACACAATATTTCTTGCCTCCGCCGAGTTTGCTGTGCAATGAAGACAAACCAAATATGGGCCCATGACTCAAACTGATGGTGCATCATATCCTGTCCATGGATGATCTTCAACGGCGTCACTTCCTGTTTGTGTGTTAAAGTGCACTGCACCTCTAAATGCAGCATGGCACTGTGTCATACAGGACGCACTGTGCTCTGCTTTGGACATGATCTCTCTGTGATCTATTAGCCAAGTGTTAAGAATAGACAGTCCACAATGTGTGCTGTTCATTCCTGTGAGTCCTTCTCCTCAACCACCCCTTGACATTCAACTGCACAACCCTTGAGAAGGGCTTTCCAGTGGAGACATGTGTTGGTCATGACAGTGTGTGTGTGTGTGTGTGTGTGTGTGTGTGTGTGTGTGTGTGTGTGTGTGTGTGTGTGTGTGTGTGTGTGTCTGGTGCACGTCCTATTCAGGTTTTTTTTCTTGGGAATGAAATCACTTATTGATTTATTTATTTATTTATTTATTAAACCCGGCAACAATCTATTGTAGTTTGGTTGAGTGTTGAGTCTGAGTATAACAATAAGCTGGTGGTACAGGATGACTATCATGTGTGTTTCTAATGTTAGAGTAGTTCTATGTATTTGGTTGTTTCTGAGGCGTAGTTGCAGGGCAAGAACACAGCGATGTCGAGAATTACTAGTTCTATGTATTTAGTTGTTTCTGAGGCGTAGTTGCAGGGCAAGAACAGCGATGTCGAGAATTACTGGAACCCAGGGGAGGGGAAAACCAGAGGAAAGGTAGAGTGTGCGTGTGTGTCTGTGTCTCTGTGTGTTTGTGTGTGTGTCTGTGCGTTTGTGCACAAACTTATGTGTGTGTTCGCACACATGCGTGCATGCATGCATGCCTGTGTGTATGTGTGTGTGTGTGTGTGTGTGTGTGTGTGTGTGAGAGACAGAGTTGGGGGATGAGGCTTCAAAGCAGGAATGCCCATAGGCGGGCACCAGCCTTTATGGTTCAGCAAAAGTGAAAGCTCATTACTCCTATCAACAGTCCCTAACCAGCTGCACCGCACGGCTAAAGCACTGGCCTCAGGCTTTCAGACTTTCCACTGGTAAAGATGGCCGGGCAGAAGACCCCAACTCTGGAACCTCGACTTCTGAGGAGAGAACTCATCCAGTACGTAGCTGGATATAAGAACACAAAGCCAGTCAGCCGCTGACTAATGAGAAACATAGATGAGGTTAAGAACAGTGGTACTTTTCTTCTTCACGCTAGAGCTTCTATTGTCTGAAATGAACTAAAATGGGGAAAACGTGTAAGTAAGACTAAAGATGGGATAACAGACGGACCAAAGAAACAACAACGAACAAACGTTAAGTCGGAAGTAAAGTCGAACTAAATGAAAAGATGTGTATCGGGCAAAGCAAGGGAAAACAGCAAACACGTGATGGGAGCTAGCGAGCAGTATTGAATGGATTTCTTTGACAATAAATGCTTCCAGTATGGGGTGATTCAGTGGAAACCACATTCATTTCCTGCATGTGTTTATTCAAAGGGATGAGATACAAGCTGTCCAGACTTGTCTGTAGTGTGCAAGATGGAGGGAGGTAGATGCTTTGAGATCCCAGTGTGGGACCGTGCTGTGGTTGATTAATAGTGCGCCTTAGTCACTGTAAGTGAGCTTTTATGTTATTCCCGTCAGCGCAGTATCGTTTAAGGTACCGTACACACCAAAAACATCAATAATGATGAGGAAGTACTCTTGCCGTCACTGGACTGGAGCTCTTCTGTCACATCTGAAGTCAGGATTCAGTCTCAAACTATTCAGCTTTGTGCTCAGTGATAATTCTGATGATGATGACTGATATGTTGCCACGCCCGCTTGATGTAAAAAAAATAATAAAAAAAACACAAAAAAACAAACCCTTGACATGCTGTACCTTTGACCAGCATGGCAGCTACAGAGTCTCTGTAGGTAGTCAGGTAAGGGTGTATTTGTGTATTCAGACAGAGAGAGAGGCTGGTGTTTACAGTTTGTGCTCTGGCATCCGGCCATGGTGGAGAGTTTCTGCATAAAGAGGGAAGCTGGTGATGAAAGATGTCAATGCTGGCCTGTCAGATTGACTCCCCCCTCTTTAAACAGTGCAGGAGCGAGGGGGAGAGGGAGGGAGGGAGGGAGAAGGAGAGATAGATAGATAGAGAGAGAGAGAGAGAGAGAGAGAGAGAAAGAGAGAGAGGGAGATAGAGATACCGTGCATGATGTCAACCCTCAGATGTCAACCCTGAAAACAGATGCAGGATGAGGAGTCCTTCCATCTGTGTGTGTGTGTGTGTGTGCATGCATATCCGTGTGTGTGTGTGCGGTTGCGTGCATATCTGCGTGTGTGTGTGTTCATGTGTGTGTGTATGCCTCACCATGCACCTGTCTGTCCTAAATGAGCGTGACGACCAGAGACAGGCGTTCTGCTGACGCACCCGCGTCCGACCAAACTGGCACCTCCGAGAGAAAAACAAAACAAATACAGAGCATGAGGGTTAAGGCGAGAATATACACACACCGAGAAAAAGAGAAAGAGGTTTACTGGGGGAAAAAGATAAGGAGACGGGGATAGATAACGAAAGCGAGAGAAAAAAGAGAGAGGGAAAGAAAGAGAGAGAGGGACAGAGAGAGAGAGAGAGAGAAAGAGGGACAGAGAGAGAGAGAGAAAGAGAAAGAGAGATAGGCAATCCCAGATGGCGGAGGTTGAGAGTGTGCTAGAGGTCTTATCTCAGTCTGTTTTCACTGAGGGAAATGTTGCATACTGTCTACTGCTGTGCGATTAGCAGAGGTGTGGAGCTCCTGACATACAGACAGAGACATTCATCGCAAGTCCTTTATTACACCCTGACAAACTTTAGAATGTATGACTGTCTGTGGTTGCGTGCGTGTGTGTGTGTGTGTGTGTGTGTGTGTGTCCATGCCGGTGTGTGTGTCTTTCTTTCCATCTTCCAGTACTTCTCAGTATGTTGTTTGCTCTGTATTTATGTACTATATTATCAATTCACAACGGTGTGTAACAGAGAGAAAGGATCTGTGTGTGAGTGCATCTCAGACATTGTGAAATGATATGTTGACGGTATGACCTGTTGAAGTATGAGGAAACATCATGTCACATAACAGAGCTGTGGCAATAGATTATTAACGTGTCATCAGTCACGGAGCGGGGGAGAGAGCTACCGTAGTTGGGAGACAGGGGGTGAGAGGTGAGACCTACCCTGGAAGTTCACCTGCCCCCACGATGGCGTCATCTCGCCAGACCTGAATCATGCTTTTCACAATTCTCACAAAGCTCCACATTTTTTTGCTTTTATTCGATTTTTTCGAATCATTGATTTGCTTCAGCGGGGCCAAAGCTGCGCTAACCTAAAGATATGTGTCATCGTCTCTCTGCCGACGTACAGCAGCAGGTTTCCAGGTCCGCGGCGGCCCCCGGCTCGGCTCCGCCTCCTTCAGAGAACCAATGGGGTGGGCAGAGGTGCCGACGAGCTGCAAATATGTAGCGCCTGTCAACGTCTGTCCTGTTCTGACACGCTCCGAGCCCCCCCCACCCCACCCCCCCCAGCCAGCACATCCACACAAACACACACCTTCCCAGAAGACGACAACTATATGGAAGAGCATCAGTTTAAGCGGTAGAGTGGCAGTTGAAAGCGGTTGGGTTACATGATGCACTTTATCCGCTGTAGGCCTACAAACATTATGACCCCTGACCCCTAGCGAGTAGGCCTCTCTGTGGAGTCAGAGTTGTGTAGCCGAAACATAAATCAGCTCCTCAGAAATGCTGAGTTGACACAGAAAGGAGACTATTCCCCACTTCCGTCTGTCCACAGGTCATTGGGACCGTGAGCCATAAACTCAGTGCTTCCCTGTAAACCTGTTCACTTCTAAAAGCGACCTGTACTGTTAACTTGTCAGGGGGAAGAGAGAATAATAAATCATGTTTATCGCAGGGGGGAGGGGGAGGGTTGACTACGTTTTATCGTAGCTTAGGCCGCTGTGTGAGCAACCTGGTTGATTTCCACCGGAGATTTGTGACACTTTGAAGGTCATTTTGGTTCAAGAGAACTATGGTGATTTGTGTAGCTATTTGGATTTTTGGGAAACTCATTCCTAACGATTGACACCTGGGGTTGCCTGTTTGCTTATCACCCCATCCGTTTTTCACGCTGTCAGAGTATCTCGACAGTTTCATATGGCGAAAAAGCAATTTTAATAAGCAATTTTATGACAGAGTTTTGTTTTTGAAAGCGCTGAAGTATCGGCCGTTTAACAGACTGAAATGATTGCGTGCCGGCAGGTCCGTCTGTCAGCTGACTGCTGCCGTGTCACCCGCTGTCACTCTGGATCGCGATGCCAGGTAGCAGGGAGGTAAGCGGGGGGGGGCGTGTAAGGCGATCTCTCTTCAATCTGACACCAGTCTGTGTGTGTGTGTGTGTGTGTGTGTGTGTGTGTTGGGGGGGGAGGGGTGCGTTGAGCAGCGTGTACACGCGTAAACATCCTCCGGGGCAATCAGAGTCATCCTGGGAATATTTATCTTAGCTGGTAACGCAAAGAGGCAGCCAATCGCTAATCTGGCCCGCGGCTATTTTCTCTTAAATCAAGGGAGGGGGGGACGAGAAGGGGGGGGGGGGGGGGGGGGCGGATTCAGTACGGATGGAGAGAAGAGTCTTATGGAAAGAGAGAGTGGTTGGTGGCCAGGATAGAAAGGCAATAAATGGGAGAGGACAGAATTGGCGGTGTGTGTGCGTGTGTGTGTTGGCGTGCGGCCTGGCGTTGTGTCCCGGGGGGGGAGGGTGTTGAGGCGTGGCGGAGACCCTGTGTTCGTTGGGGCTGGGAGGCGGTGCTGGGGGGAGGGGGGGGGGTGGAGGTGAGGAGCGCGGTGACGGGACAGCGTTGGCCCCCGGGGGCCTGAGCTGGGCTCCTCACATACGGCTGATTCCATGTGAATGGCGGCGTGCCGCACGGCCCCGTCCGCGCCAAATCTCTTTTGACACTCCTGGCCTTCTTCTAGATGTCTCTGCAGAGGGACACACACACACACACACACACACGCGCACATACTGCACATACCCATTCGTACCAGCACAGAGGATGATGCCAAGATGAGAATTTGAGGGACATTTTAGCGAGAACTGTCACATTTTGGTGAGACAGTGAGACATGCTCCACACAGTGTCGGTACAGTGCGAGGTCGACTGTCGGAAAATGTACATTTGGGAACATTAGTTGTTTGTTCTTGACTTTCATTACATCTATTTATCCCACATGTGTTTCAACTTAGTCTCATCAACATACTCTAATAAGACCTGAGGGAGTGGTAACTGTCAAGGGGCAGAGTACACACACACACACACACACACACACACACACACACACACACACATACACATGCACACAGAGTACACAAACACACACGCAAACACAAACACACACAAATGGACACACATACACACACACACACACACATACACACACACAGTCCACAGACACAAACACAAACACACAAATGGACACATACACACACACACACACATACACACACACACACACACATACACACAGTCCACAGACACAAACACAAACACACACAAATGGACACACACACACACACACACACACACACACACACACACGACAAGAGTTTCCATTCCCTCATCCTTCTTTTGTATCTGTATGTGTGTGTGGGGGGGGGGTCCACTTCCTGCTTAGGTCCCCCTCACACACACACACACGCACACACACACACAAACAAACACACACGCACACACACACACACACACACGCACGCGCACACACACACACACGCACGCGCACACACACACACAACACACACACACTAACACAAACATGTTGAGTTTTGGGAACGTTGCGTTGACTTCCTGTACATCCGTTCCATGTGCCCTTACTCTCACCCTAAAGCTTAACCCTAATCCAACCCCCAACCCCAACCCCAAAACATAATTGGGGACATAAATCCTGTTCCTAATTTGACATGCGGTTCCCAATCAAATGGTTTCATGTCCAACATTTGTCCCCAAATGTGGCCTAGGTCAGGAACACACACACACACACACACACACACACACACACACACAGACTGGGAATCCATACGTGTCTATTCGGGTTTGTCTGAGTCCCTGTCATGTCACGTACAATCTGTTATGTGCTGAGCCTGTCCTTGCCTGGGGGCGGATGTGTCCAAGACGAGCACCAGGTCTGACTTGAGCCATTCTTGCTGGTAACGTTGTCCTATCACCGGGTGCCATGTTGAACCTCTCCTCTGCGTCAGCCTTGGATTAAGACCGACCGAGTCGATAGACGGCCTACAGTAATGCCGTACGTGTCGAGACTCGTCGTGTTACAATCGAGAGCACCTGAAGATCATGCAGGATTTGCAAGACGAGAGAGAGAGAGAGAGAGAGAGAGAGAGTGAGTGACCGCTGCGTGGTGGACGAGCTCACCTCTCCGACGCGAGAGCACCACCCAGGCGCGCTATCCCTCCCTCTCATTGGAAAATCCGCCCGAGCTTCTTCTGTGTGTGTTCTGCTGTTTTTCCCGTGGTACGTCTGGGGATTAGACTGTGTGCCCAGGCTCTTTCCTTCATCAAGACGCATTTAAGTTTCCTCACTGAACCAATTCGCGTAGACGCGACTGTGTTCACAGGACATTCCCCCAATTGAGAACGCGCAGGTGGAACATCGCACGCCATGAGCAGCGAACACAAACACCAAACTACTGTTGGTTTAGATCTATTGTTCTTTTACAAGAATCTATCCAGTTGAGGGTTGGTAGCAGAAAATTGGGGCTGTTCTTACCTTCCCGTGTTGCTACTTACCAGCGAACACACCTAAAGTATAAACCTTTAATACTGTACCAAAAGTATTCAAGTCGCAGCAGAGAATGCGTATTGGGTCGTCATTCCTGAGGGTGGTTTAATTTTGGTGTGAGGGTTACCGCCACTCGACTGTCACGGTCACGGGCTTGACAGAGTCCGGTGGCTGGCTCTCTCTTCCAGATCGCCGACCGCAGGGTTGTGCAACGGACCCTCCACAGCAGTGACAGGGGACAATTGTAGTTGGTGTAGTTGGATACCAAAAATAGGTGAGAATGAGCTAAAATAAAAAAAGAAATGTATACAAAAAAAAAAAGTTTAGATAGAGAAGCTGGATAGTAGTAGTGCTACATGCACCTCGTGAACAGCAGATACTTTCACACAAACTGGGAAGATAATCGCAACCAAACTTGAGTTAAAAGCCTTTCTCTCCCCGTCGTACTACACAGATTATGCAAGAGTGTGTTGTGTTGGGAACCGAAGGCAAATTACGGACTTGTCTCTTCGAGTGAGTGTCACCCGGACCAACGCTGCACACAGCTGCCCTTCCCTCAGGGCCACTATAACCGTCCACAGAGCAGAGAACAGAGAGATCAGAGAGAGCGAGACCGAGGGAGACAGGGAGAGAGAGAGAGAGAGAGAGAGAGAGAGATGAGTCTCTTGCGTACCCTTGCGAGGCCGATCAT
>NC_140266.1:2133968-2138968 GCF_949987555.1 Borostomias antarcticus | reverse complement strand
CAAATGGATTTATGTTGAGCCTGGCCAGATCTGTGTCAGAAACAGAATGTGAGCTTGCGAAATCAGGATGGTCTCATGAGGCTAAGCACACGGTGCCCTTTTTATACAGTAGATACAGATACAGTAGGCCTACGATCTGGCTAAAGTCTTCGGTCCAGTTTTCATGAACAGAATCCGTCTTCACAGTGGATTATTCGGACCCTGACTAATGAGTAAATCTACTGCGTAAATCCCAGTTGGAAATGACAACTATTAGACATGGACTGTAGACACACTCCCTTCCTGCAACACGGAACAGACGAGTCAATCACCTTCATCTGGTTCTAATGAGACTGTTCGTACCCCCCATCCCCTGCCACGCCCCTTCCTCCCCCACCCCCCACCCCCCCCCCCACCCCCCCCCCAGCTCTGTCAGTCCTACCCTGCCCCTCTCCTAATCTACTGACAGCCAGCGATGACGCCACCAGCATCCAACTGTCCAAACTGTCAATTTGGCTCTTGTGAGCGTCGTGGAGCAGACAGACCCTGATCCGATCTCCTCACATCACTCACGCTGTGTGTGACTGGCGTTACGCATGCTATCGGATCTTTAGGTTATACAAAGATAACACTGACATTCGATGCTATAGGCCTACTCGTCATTACTGTTTACAAACAAGACAAAACAGCGCAGTTGGAATTGCAAAATGTGTTTTTAGTTGAGTCTTGGGAGGTCAGAGCGGCCAGCTGGGGATCGCAAGGTCCCCGGTTCAATCCCAGCTCTCGGCATCGTGCCGGAGTGTCCTTGAGCAAGACGCTGAACCTCAAAATCACTCACGTGCAGCATGGAGGTGTAGTACTGTACCTAGTACTGTCGCCTCACAGCAAGAAGGTCTCCGGGCCTTTCTGTGCGGAGTTTGCGTGTTCTCCTCGTGTTCGCAAGGGTTTCCTCCCAAAGAACCCGATACGAAAAACACGCAGAAGAACAGGTGCTCTTCAGTCCGGTCCCTGACCAAGACCTGGACTGAGCACTTGGACATGGTCCCAATGAACTGCCATGAACGATGGCTGCCCACTGCTCCTGGGATAGCTTGGATGGGAGAAACGCAGGGAACAATCTCCACCGGCGACCCCCGAAATTTAACGTGTGTGTGCTGTGTGCCGTGTTTAATGTATGTGTCACGTTTGGTCCAATAAAGACCACGCCCTCAGGTCCTGAAATTAAGAAATAATAAATTAATATAGTTGCTTACCATAAGCTACTAACATAGGTCTGCCATGTGTACAAATACTGCATCTGCTTTGGCGACACTACATGTTGCATTCCCAGGCTATTCATAGATCTGTATCTGATGCTGATATTGTGTCAGGCGCCTTGGCAACAGCGAAACCACATTGATCCGGAGCCAATACAGACATAGAGCGCAGCACAATAGCTTCAGTATACTTGTACAAGAACAGGACATTTATTTTGGAAGTGTTCGTCGGTCATAGGTCTTTAGAAGCAATCA
The DNA here is from genome assembly GCF_949987555.1 of Borostomias antarcticus. NCBI lineage: Eukaryota > Metazoa > Chordata > Actinopteri > Stomiiformes > Stomiidae > Borostomias > Borostomias antarcticus. The sequence continues at coordinate 2,137,478 of NC_140266.1, read as the reverse complement.
TGTGGCCATAAAGAGCCGACCATAGAAGATGTATTACAGAGCACAGAAAACAAAGGGACTGTTGGAAGGGGAATGACATCACTGGTTGTTTGTGAGGACGGTCTGGTCAGGGGGGTTCATAAACTATCCTCTGTGATCACACAGGCCATCGTAGAGCCTGATGGTCTCTCTCTCGGTCTCTCTCTCTCTCTCTCTCTCTCTCTGTCCTAAAGGAAAGAAAGACGTCTTTATTTGTCGTACAGCACACTCCTCCACACACGTGTGTAATGGGCGACACATGGAAACACGCATTTAGGATCGCCGATTAAATGTTTCTCTGCACTTTCAACCCGTCCCTTCGTCCCTCCCCCCCCCCGAGGACAGCCGGGAGCAGACAGGAGACACGTGGACGAGCCGCGCCCGGGGACCAATCCCAGCGCTCCTGTCTGTCCTCATCAGCAGGCCCGTGGCCAGCCTTGTGGACCATATCGTTTCCATTTGTTGACGGGGGGGGGGGGAGTAGGGAACGGGGGGGGCCTTTTGTCATAAATTCTGGACCTTTGATCTGAAATTTTGGACCTTTGGACATAAGAATGGTCCTGGAATGACATTCAGTCCAAGTTAAAGCTGGAAGTTCTTCCTTCCCTAAAGGAATTTAAATGCCTGATTTCCTTTCTTTATGATACATGTTGTAACTGTTTTTAACTAAGTGCACTGTACATTGTTTTGTTGTTCTATGTTGTTGTACACTCAGCAGCTCTGCAAATGAGGTGGCCTCACCTCAGAGCTCACCTGAGTATAAATAAAGGTTTCAATCAATCAATCAATCAATCAATCAATCAATGAGGGGGGGTTCGTTCGATCCGCCCCCTGGTTACGGGCCTGATCAGGGAGGGACAGCTTTAGCAGTCTATTCTTCTGCATGTTTTCCGTATCGGGTTCTTTATGGGGGGAACCCTTGCGAACATGGGGAGAACATTCAAACTCCACACAGAAAGGCTGGGGAGATGCCCCACCTGGGTAGCTGACTCGCCCCCCAGTGCTAACAGCGTCTCAAGTGGCGATCGAACCCATGACCTTCTTGCTGGGCAGCAGCAGTGCTGGGCCCGTGGCCACCCTGCCGATAAAGCCTCATGATGTCTGTCTGTCCTCGTGGTGGATGTCTGTCTCATGATGCTGGTCGGTCTGTTGGTCTCTGTCTGTCTGTCTGTCTGTCTGTCTGTCTGTCTGTCTGTTTGTCTTTATGTCTCTGCTGTCTCTCTCTGTCTGTCTGTCTGTCTGTCTGTCTGTCTGTCTGTCTGTCTGTCTGTCTGTCTGTCTGTCTGTCTCTCTCTCTGTCTGTGTGTACATCTGCCTTTTTGTTTGTCGTTGATTGTGTGTCTGCCTCTTTGTCCATCTCTCTCCCTCTCCCTCCCTCCCTCCCTCCCTCTCTCTCTCTCTCTCTCTCTCTCTCTCATTATTTCAAATTACTTATAGACCACATCTAGACGACAAAGATTAAGACAAAAGACAACATAGGTTACAACATAAAGGCTTTTTAAGATGTCAAGATCCCACTAAAGATCCTTAGAAAAAAGTGTGATATTATTATGGGATAAAGGGACACTGAAATTAAATGAAATTGCACTGAAATTGTAAATCTATAAAAGAAACAAAGCAAGATAAAGTAGTTGGAGGTAATTCGTCCACAATGGCTGACGAGCCCAGTGCAATAAACAAGATGGAAGTCAACTATTATCCACGAAGAACCATATTTTTGCTTGGGGAGGACGTCAAGACAATTCTTCAAATTAACAAAGAAAAAAAGATGTTGAAATTATCCTCCAAACAGTTAAAATGATTCACTAATCCTCTTGGAGATCTTCATTCCCATAAAAAAAATAAAAATTAAAAAATTTAAAAATCTGTCATTACACTTGTCACTTTGTAGCATGTCAAGACTGCAATGTATTCAAGCCCTTGGCTTAGTTTGACCTTTTACGGAATCCTAGGCGAGTATCACTAATTAACCCGTCCTCTTCATGCATACAGACTTTCCGCACACGATGCTGCCTTCTTCATTAGGTAGACACGGAGATCAACAGATTAATTTAATCTGCATAAATGCAAATTTCCTCCTTGAGCGTCCTGCAGTAGTGCATTCAAGACAGCACGCTATATTTGTCTTGTCACCAAAAGCAGACCTTTATAAACCTCGAAATGCCATAGTTTACGTTATTGTATTTATGGATATAAATTCAGTAAAATAAATGAGATTGTGTCACAGCATCATAACTCTAGTTATGGGAATGTTGATTATCTCCAAAAGACAAAAACACAAACAGACGCGGACCTTTACATCCTAATTAGTTTGAGACAATGGACATTTGGTTTCCATTAAAACCGAGAAAGTCGACATGGACCTCATTAAGTAAATACATATACATTGATTATTAATGCAAATTAAATTCGTTATGCCTTTTTCTCGCTCTAGCAATTGGAGATCAAAGCTTGACACATACGGGCAAGAGTTGTGTGACGAACTGGACAGAGATGCGGTCAAAAAACAACAACCGTGAAATGCTTCGATCATTAGACATGCAAATTAACGGACTATGGTTCCTCTCTAAGGAATAATTCATAACGAGATTTATAAACTTAAAATTAAAATGCAGTGATGAACCTGTTACACAAAACAAATGATCCTTGGGGTGTCAGAATTGTTGACGGATAAAATAATTGGCTGTAGGCCTATGACCATACTTCACACTATTGATGAAATACATGTTTCTTAATTAATCGAAATAACTCGTATTTTTGACAATAACGTTTGCTAACATAATACTTTTGAGAGGGTGAAATTAACTGGAATGTCTAATTGTGTCCTGGTGCGTTATGTAAAAAAAGGCCGGAGCATTGGCATTTTGGTGCGACATAATTTAATTGTAGGCCTATTCATTGAATGGTGAAAATGTCACTGACTGTATTAGGCTAACTCGGTGAGTTATTCTTAGGAACCAACATAAATGTTACACAGATTGAAAAGTTGAAGGACATAATAGCCTATAGTCCACTCGGCCTAGTTCATGGATGCCTGACAACAGAAAAAATTACAGTATTTTAGGGCTGACGTGAATTCATTTTGATCTCTCTGAATTTGAAGGAGTTTTCTTTTTTGGGGGGCCAAATCTGGCAGGCTATCATCCTAAAACTGCTCGTTTCATTAAAATCAATGCATTTAAAGATCACAAGAGGCAATTTCATGAACCGAATTAAGCACGTCCTTGACTGAATGACTATGACTGAACAAAAATGCTTTAAAGCAGCTGCGAGGAGAAACATACGCGGAGAGACCGCAGCATCCAGCAGATGCTCCGCTGTGCGGTCGTGTTTAAACCGTTAAAGGGTTTATCATGTGTGTGAATTGACGGGCCGCGCAAACGTGGCCCCGGACCTCTCCGCTGCAGTAAGCTAAGCTCCGGTTGTGGAGTGAGTCTCTAGACCACATTTAACAAGTAGCCTACTCCCGTTTTAAAGAGACGTTAAACAAGC
>NC_140266.1:2011468-2128968 GCF_949987555.1 Borostomias antarcticus | reverse complement strand
GCGAAACCATATCTGAAACAAGTGCATAGTGAAACATGTCCCTGTTGCATGCTACTCTAGCGCAAAACGATAGCAGAGATGTTATAACGGAGTATCAAATTACACTCCCCATATTCTTACAATATACATGGAGTGAGTAGTGGTGTAATGTAAAATGATTCTGTAGTGAGGAACATTATTTAATAGAGGATATTGGTCTATTGAAAGGCCATTACCCCTGAAATGACGATCAAATGATGTTTCACACATTTTTACAGTACACTAAACCCTTTTTGCAATCCAGCAAAAACTTAAAGATGTCTTAATAGAGAATTGGCAACCATGCCGTGGCGCACTGCATTCTGGGTAGGCTTAGTTCTTCGCCCCACAAGGCTATTGGCTTGAGAAACCCTAGCCAGCTACATTGACTGAAGAAAAAAACATTCACTCACCTGTTCCCAACTAGGTACGGTGCACCGCTGTATAAACGGGCTACGCCTGCACATCTGCTCCTAGCCAAAACTTTCGGCTTGCAAGAAGACTGTAGAAGTAAGAAGATGACTAGCTAGCAGCTCACTGTGGAGTCGACGGTGTCCCGCGAGGCGCCCCGGCCGACGCTGCCTCGTCTGCCTGAGAAGCTCTGCGGTTGCGGCACCTTCAACGGCGACGTGGGACCTCAACTCTGCTCTGCTGCATGAGGCCGCAGCACGCCAGGACGGGTCTGGTGCCGTCTCCTGACCGCCAGACCTGCGCTCAACTAGAGCCTCTGGAGAGGCTTCGCCAGGTGCAGTTCTTGGACTGCCTGGGGGGAACTAAGATCCGGTAAAGATCTTCCAGACGGGGGTGAAGATGTCAGCTTTCCGCTTCGGCAGCCTGCGCCGCTGCTGTCCCTCCCTCCGTCTGATGATGCGGTAGGAGAAGGAGTTTTTCTGAGGCTGACGACAACTCGGCCTCAGAAGCCCCGGATGCTAGTGGCTCGTCAGCCGGTGATCCCAGGCCCGGGTCTTTTGACCGCGATCCCCCGAAGCTACTAGTAAAACCTGCACATCATCTCGTCGTTCCCCTCCCAGAGGTTATGGCTGCGACGGGCTTGCCTCTCTGGAGCTCCTTCTGCTACGGATCAACCTCCAAGCCTGCGCTTCGTCTTCTCACGGCTATGCCTAACCGGCGGCTGTAGCTCAGTTGGTAGAGCGGGTCGTTCAATGATCGAAGGGTCAGTGGTTCGAATCCCAGCTCTGACTGTCCACATGTCGAAATGTCCTTGAGCAAGATACCTAACCCCAAATTGCTCCCGATGAGCAGGTTAGCACCTTGCATGGCAGCTGCCACCATTGGTGTGTGAATGTGTGTGTGAATGGGTGAATGAGAGGCCATTGTAAAGCGCTTTGAGTGCCGTTAAGGTGGAAAAGCACTATATAAGTGCAGTCCATTTAACCTGGAGACATCCGCGGAGGTGGGATGGGGCCAACCTGCTTCACTGAGAGCTCCACTATGTCCTTTCGTGAGACCTACCTTAGTTGGGGGGCCGTGGCCGTTGCTTGTGAGAGCCCCCCGCTGCCTGGCCCGATGGGGTTATGGCCACCTCAATCGTCCAACAACGCCATCTGTGGGTTTTCGCTGACCGGTCTGTGCGAAGAGAACAAGAACATCCTCCTTGACCCTTCAGTTAGCAAGTCTGGTTTGTTTAATGCAGCGCTAACGGTCTCAAAACAAGCCCAAACAACCTGCTATGATGTCTCACCCACCTGTTGCCCATCTCCTGCTAGATTAGCAGGCGTGACAACCGCCGGACTCACCGTTGAGGCAGGGAAAGGTCTGTGTTCAACAAGGTCCACCTGTCCATCGCCGCCCTGTTTGAACTTGTCACCACCCTTGGTACGACTGCCGGCGGGACCTAGCCTAGCGCTCTCTCGACCGGCGGTGGTCATGAACTGGAATCGAGCGACAACGTCCTTCCCTTGTTGACAGGTCGATCGGCCGCACGTTTGACGAGCAAAGAGTGTCATCTCAAGGTTGTTGAGTCCCGGGTTCGAGCGGCTGCATGTTTTTCTGCTCCTACGGCAGATAAAACATTCCCCGGTTTTCACTGGCGACAGTGTGAAATACGAGATGGGTCAGTAGCGTCATGTAGTTGTGCAAATGAACGAGCGAGACTCCATTTCTCGGATGGTTTTTAACACTGACGTTCAGCCTTCATTAAACAGTAGGCCTGCTGCGAATGACGGCGTTCTCACTCTAACTCACAAAGCGCATGAGTCGACTAGCTTACATGTAGCCGTTCTGCACAAAGTCTATGACAATGTTTTGTCTAGACCTAGCGATGTCAGCTCCAGATAGATATGCAAATGAGGTGACACGTTTCCCAAGAACTGTTGTGAATGCCCTACTACAATAACACAGTACATAAAACCCACGTTGCACATTGGTAGTAGTTTGGTAAATTGCGCCATTACCAACAGGCCACGTTGTGACAACAGTTCTATACGGTCGCAAAATAAAATAGTACTGTTGCAACAAACATGATAATTAATATCATGAACTCTGGGTAGTGTGCACTTACCTGTCATGGAGGACTGTTTTTTTAGTGTAGTGTACCTGTGCTCTGGGGATAACCCCTTGCCTGCCTGCTGTAGGCTGGTCTCATATTCAACATCGCATGAGAACGGAGAAATTCTACCCTGATTAAAAACACTGCGGAGTGAGTCACTGTCTGACACAGGCCCTGTATCCGCACCCAGCTCCTCTGCCCTCAACAGAAGCCTTGGCTGTTTTTCCTCTCTGAAAAAATGCACCGCACCTCTTAGTCATGTTGGGTTCATTAGAAGGTAGAGTCGTACTTATCGATAGAATCTGGAGCTACTTCTTAATCACCCGAGGCTGCAGAGAATGTTTTTATTTCATTTATTATATCACACATGAATATGCAAATGTCAGCCAATGTCATAACTTCTTCTTCTGTCACATGCAGACGGAGGAAGAGGCAGCTATCAGGGCCGAACACACACTGTTAGAAGCGTTATATATAGTGTGTTATTACACTGTTATACGCGGGTACGGGATGAGAGGAATCTCTCCATAAGAAGACTGGAGGTGAAGAAGATCGGAGGGTTTTCTCAGTTATTGTCCCCAACCCCAGCGGCAGGGACTATAATTTTGGAGTTTGTTAGTGCGTCTTTCTCTGTGAGTCCCTGTAGTACCAGAATCCACCACCATAGGGGCACTGTTTCAATTCATTTTTCCATTGCCGTGTATGTTTTGTAATTCACATAAAAACTATGCTTGGTGTTTCAGTACTAGTATATAATCCAGTTTACTCGGGAAACCATGTACTTTCTACATCTGCAGAGAGGAGAGCTTGAGGTGTTTAGTAGCACTAGCCATGTCATTGTTTCAAAAGTTATTATACAGTATTTGACTGTAGATCCTACAGGTGCCTGGACTTGTTTGCCCCACTAGATGGTAGGGGTGTAACGATACACTAATCTCACGATACGATACGATACACGATATTGGGTTGACGATAACAATACGATACGATACACTAAGGGCAGGTGTGAAGTGTTGCAGTTCACACCAATAGTGCATTTCTCCACATTTCTACTCCACTACACTTTGTGAATTTAGAGCTTAAGTAATATACTGTAGGCTACATCGTGAGCTAAGTGGTAAAATGTCCAAAAGACAGTCACATTTATTGAATTTCTTCAAAACAGTTGGAACCCTAAGCACTAAAGCAGGCCAAAGTCATTTCGGCGGCACAGGGTGGCAATATCACGGGTAGCAAAAGTAATTGCCAGCATGATTAAAAGAAAATGATTGCTAGAACGAGAAGATGAATGATGAGGAGAGCTAGGAATTGGAGAGAGGTGGGGGAATTTACCAGTAGTATGCCGGGCAGTGGTTTAATGCTTTTTGGTGTTATTTTGGCATAATGATTACATTACTGTAAACCCCACAGCCGTGGTGCGGCTTTGACCCTAAACCGACAGGGGAGGAGGGCGCTAAGGGGGATGGGTGGGGGGGGGGGTTAGTGGGTTTTCCGTCTTCCCAGGGCCTGTTTGTTAACACTGCATCCATGGTTACAGGCCTGGCCCCTAGCACTAGCACTGTCACTGAGAATTACAGACAGGCAAAGTGTGTAACCTGCCCTGCCTCTCTCGCAGGGGGCCTGAGGGAGATCACACCAAAGGAATCCTCTGTTGCATTACATATGCTCCAAGGGGCACACGAACTGAAGAGGGCTCCTCAGACCACACGGGCTAACCGCTGTTAGAGAGTAGAGGACTGCAGACATCGAAAATGTCTGCTATCACCTGTCTGCTGACCTGCTGACCTGTTCTACCAGCGCTCCATTGAGAGGACCTTGACATATTGCATCACGGCACGGTTTGCGAACTGCACGGAAGCCGACAGGAAGTGGACTGCCGAAAACATCGTGGGACTCACCCTGCCCACTTTCCACGACATCTCTAGGACCCGCTGCCTACGCCTGGCAGGCAGCATCCTAAAGGACAAAGCACACCCCTCTCACCACCTCTTCTCCCTGCTCCCATCCGGGAGGCGTTAGAGGGCCTTCAAAGCCCGCATCTCCAGGCTGAGAAACAGCTTCTTTCCTAGAGCTGTCATGGAGCTGATCAAACATTCCCCTCCCAGCCCTCTATCACCCTATGGGACTTATAACTGGGACTGAACGGAATATTGATGGAAGAAATATGGGACTGTAAATGAGAAATACAAGACTCCCGCACACACTTTTTCTCTGCTTTAATCTTTTTTTAAACAACGTTTCGGTGTTGCCACCTTCATCAGGACAGATTTATGTCTGAAAGATTTTCATGTTTAAGAAATATGGGACTGTGCAATTTTTTGTGTGCTCTTATATATGCTCTTATGTTGGTCTACTGTATGTGTGTAACCTCTGTGTGTGTGTGTGTGTGTGTGTGTGTGGCTGTGTGGCTGTGAGTATTGTTTTAGAGGAAGCTCTTACAACGTTATACTTGTATAATGACAATAAAACTTTCAATTCAATATTGATTAGACATTACATTACAACATGTAGAACATTAAGCCGTAAATTGCAGCTATAGGTGATCACAAAAAATTGCGTTACCCCATGCCTGTCTCAAAGGAGGGAGGGCTGGGACCGGGACTCATGAGGTTTCTGTCCTCTGTCCAAACCCATGTCCTCATACGCCACCCAGAGATGAACGATTACAGGCTGTCACAATTTTGGTGGGGCTTGTAATGCAGGATCATCCATTCAGTGAGTGCTTGAGAGGACTGTCTGAAGCAGGAGTAAGCTCTCAGTGATGAAGCTATCCTGTATTACTGAAGGGTGTGTGTGAGTGTGTGTGTGTGTGGGGGGGGGGGGGGGGAGGGGGGGGGGGATGGTGAAGGATGACAATATCAATATAATGGGTTCATTGCAAACAAGTCTACAGTTCTGATATGAGTCCCAGAAACCATCTCTCTGCTACTTATCATTCCCTCTGAATGTGAAAATCAGAAACAACAGACTTCCTACTGTACATCCTGGCTACGGCGACGAGCTACGATGATTCAATCTATGAAACATATTAAACTAGTCTTTTTTCTTTAGTTTTATATGGCTTGCTGGATATCCGGCCTTGCTAAAGCATGTGCTTCAGTAGTAGTTGTTTATCCTTTGGTGCAGATCTTCCCCATTCATTACGAAAGGTTCATCAATTAATGTTAGCCACAGGGATGTGTTCAGTAAAAAGAAAATAAAACTATCTGTGGCAGCAAGCTACTGTCTCTTATCTTATCAATGCTAATTTGAATTGCTTCAATACTCCAGTCTCTGCATAGTTCAGATATGGAGACACTTCTGTACCAAGCAAGGTTTAAGCTATGTTTATGGCTCAGAAAAAAGGGTTGGATTTACAATGGAGACTTACAGAGTCAAATTTCACTCAACTTGGCTAACGGCTGAATTCAGTTGTTTATAAACATTTCTAAACATTTCTTGGAACTTCAGAAACATTTTCTACATTTGTGGCACAACATATTCCCTGGCATCCAAAATGTTTGTCCTTTAAAATGACATTCAGAGAGGATATTATAAATGCATCTGTTTACCTCAAAATATGTATTATTTTACATAATATTCATGATCAGATTGTGACACGTAATCTCCATGGTTTGCAGTGCCAAAACTGTCAGGCAACCCAACTTCCCATTGCAGAGGAGCAAGAGAGAAAGGGGGCCCTCTAGTGGTAGTCAGAATCCTGCACCTTCCTCTCTCTAGCATGTTCCTCCATGTAACAATGGACCCATGATTAAATAATTATCTTGTCTTATTCAATATCTTTGCAAAGCTATTTGAATTGTATCAAAAATAGATTCATTTTGATTAGATATAGGCTATCCTTACTTTAACTTTATTTCTTTGTAATTTTTTTTGACTCTTAGACATAGATGAAAAGTAATAATACAATCTCACAACATACTTTACATACCTAACAATAACAATCTTACTCAGTGAGGAGAAAAGAACGATTATCTTAATGACGGGGACCGACCCACTGGGCCGGTCCAGCTGACATTCCAGGGTGACGGGGTCAGAGGCGGGTCACAGCGGAGGGTCAGTAGTGGGCGGTGCCTTTATACCAGGGAGTTCAGGGGGTGTTGTCCCTGCCCCCCCCCCCCCCTCCCCCACACACACACACACCTGAGAGGCTAAAGAGAACCCAGCATGAGCGTAATCACTGGCTCCATGGCCCGCCCCATTGTCATGCATAGACGACAGGGCAGGACCGCAGCGTGCAGACAACATGCCACACTAAGTGTCGGGTGTGGTGAGGTCACAGAGATCAGCATCTCCTGTAATTACCCATGCCCCCACATGCCGCCACAACCCCCCCCCCCCCTCCACATACACCCCCCCACTCTGCTTCCCACAAAGCTATGTGGCTCAGGGAGCCATTGCAGAGCTGGTCAGTAAGCCCAACTGTACCCTGGGTAATCTGCCATCTAGGCAAGGTCCTGAGATCACCTTCGTCTACCCATGCGCCGACCTTCACAATAAGAGGGACGAAACTGACCACAGACCAGAGCCCAGGGGCGACATCAGCTCTACGCCAGACCACTAATGACTCATCCTTACCTCATCCTTTCCCTTAACGCTCAGGGGCACAAGTGGTCTCCTTTGATATCCGACAAAGTTACCCTGCAGCTTGAGAATAATCGTGTTAACCGCCGCAAACTGAATGAACTCCATTAGACCGTTAACCCTTAGAGTGGTCGTCCGTTGAAACTCGTCAGTGATGTCAAATTGTACATTGTACATCTAACAACTTGGTCAGACGGCCATCTTTGACATGCTTTGACATTGACTTCAAAGTGTGAGATCTATTTTATTAATTCTTGTATAATCTAGATAGGTATTGAGTGACGTGCGAAACGAACGTCTTCTGTAGCTGAAGGCTTAAATCACTCACAATAAAATGGACATTAATGGTCCCAGTACAGTTTCATGACATTAAAAGATATAAAGATTTATAGTGTGCGCAAACCACAATCAGTCTGGTTGGCCTTGGGGCTGCACCTGTAGAATGTGCCGTCATCTAGAATAAAGAAAAGTACACAAATTAAATACACTGTGAATCATCTTCACAAATTCACATCTAAAGTTTAATCAGCGACTGCGATGTTATTTTGTTGGTTTTTTCTTGACTTTGGCTTAAAATACTACCTGTTCCTCCCTGCTGTGCCAAGTTTTGTATTAGTACAAGTACAATTGTACAAGTATTTGGGCAAAGTCCAAAGTTTTTTTTTACCTAAATGCAGGGGAACACGCAGGCACCCACACACACATACACACCACACACACACACACATGCATGCACACTCGCACACACGCTCACACACACACACGTGTGCACACACACACAGACACACACGCACACACACACACACACACACACACATGCATGCACACTCGCACACACGCACACGCTCACACACACAAACACACACACGCACACACGCACACTCACACACACACACGCACACACGCATACACACACACACACGCACACACGCATACACACACACACACACACACACACACACGCACACACACACACACACACTTCCAACCCAAACAAAAAAGGCAGAGCACATTGAAATCAGACATTTGCTTCATGTTCATGCAAGGCTTCTCATGCAAGAATACTCATCTGGTAAGGATTGCTTTGAAACGCTCAATTCATGATTCTGAATAAAGACAAGAAAAAAAGAAGGAAAAAAAAAGAGAAGAATACAACAATGGACTCCTATACACTGTTTGGATTTCCAACCTTTTTAAGTTCCCTTTTGTGGTGGTGTCTGTCCAAAACTGGTCGTGAGGTAGGGGGTAGCAAACAACATTTTTCTTCCATTTTGTTTTAATTACGGAAAGAAAGACAGGCCGAGAATGAGCCCTTCTGCTTCTTCTGGGACACTCTCATGGTGTACTGTTCTGTGTTCCTCTCATCCTATCAACAGTGACATCTGAGTGCACCCCGGCCAGATAGAAACCCTTTTAGCTCTTGTTTACCATCAACAACATGATAGGCATCACAGTGGAGAATGGCTCCAGGTGGGAGAGGCTATAGGGTTAACAAAGAGAGAAAAGCAGCCATATTAAAACCCATGCTTGGGTTACAGCTAAATGAGCAGCCCTGCCCTAATCAGCAGCCGTGTGACTAATGGAACACGTTTGAATGACAAAATAATTCAAAGAAGCTTTTTCAGGTGACTGAAAACAAAAGCGTTTCTTTGATGAGGGTTTAAAGCGGGCTGCTGCTGTTGTTGATGACAATGATGACGATCTTTGGGTCAAAACGATGTAAATGCTTGCATTGAGTGTCCTATACAGGGGTTAGGTGCTGTGGGCTATAGCGTGACTACACTGACTACACCAACGGTGACTGACAGGTTGAATCTGTTCGGGGTCTCGTACGGCAGGGGGTCTGCCGGCGGTCGGAGCGCCGTGAGAATCCCACCAGGAGAGATGCTCTCTTATCTGCGTGCGTGACTGACAGGTCGGCCCCCTGGGGGGGGGGACTCCGGACACACTCCTTGCGCCAGCCTCACACATCACACACTCCGGTTGAAGACGGGCACCACTGCAGGTACAGATGTTCCTCTGATGTGCCCGTCTGAGGGGGACTACCAAACCTCTGAGTCTTCATCATCAATAAGACAGATCAGGCGTTCCCCTGATGGAGGGAGGGAGGTAGAAATTGTGGCGCCGAAATTGTGGAACTACCAGTCTGCAAATTCCCTAGGGACTTTTAAGGCCTTGCTTAAATCCCACCTTTTTGGCCAAGATGGTCTCTTAAGTTAGTTTGGTGCTGTTGTGCGGCTGAGGTGTCATGTTTAAATGTTCTGTCTGTCTGATTGGTTGGTTGTTTGAAATTGTCATCCTAAATGTTGTCCTGTACATTTGTTTTTTCTTCCCTCGGGCTGCGCCCCGGGCCGATGTAAAGGTTGGATGGGGGGCGCATTATAAATGAAAATATCATATCATATCATATCATAGAAATATAGCGTGGCTCAAGAAAAGAACAAACACCTTTCATGTTAAAGAACACAGTTTCACAGTTTGTTAATGAACTTCAGTTTTGTTGAAGACAATCTAAGGCACTGTATCCACAGTACATCATACTGTATACCTTCAAGAAGTACAACAATCCTCCCGCCTAAGCACTTATTGTATTATATTATATTGCACTGTACTTTAGATTGCTATTCTTGCACTTTGCCTTCAGCACTAGATTATGCTCTTAGTCACTTGTTTTAGAAAGAAGATGCACTTGTGAGTTCTGGCAAGTAGTAGTACATTGGCTCTTCCTACGTTAAATGCAATTATTGTTAGTCGCTTTGGATAAAAGCGTCTGCTAAATGACTGTAATGTAATGTACTGTATGCCATCAATCTGCAGTGAACATGTAGAATGCCGTGAGAGCAAGGGAGAGTTGATTGACGGCTACAGTCAGCTTTAATCTCTACGGCAATGGGCGCTTTACATCATAGACTTAGATTCTCATGTCTCTGCCCAGAAAGCGACGAGTCACAGCTTCTCTCTGAGACTGAAGAGCCAGCAGGCTCCCAGGTGGTCCTGTGGACTAGACTTAATGGTCCTTAATGGTAATCAACAAAATCAACAAGATGTCAATGGAAGCAACTCAACTGTCGACTATATTGAATGTAATGTATTGACTTTGTCGTATGCAAATCTGACTTAAATTTGCAAAAAAGCGCATTGTGTTGCCTCTGGGTATGAAATGCGCTATACAAATAAAGCTTTGATTGATTGATTGATTAAATTCTTGCATGTGAGCCCGAAACAGTGTTTCTCAATGATAACATGTTAGATGTCCATAATGTATGTGGGTTACCATGTGTTGATATATCAATATAGTGTATAGGCCTATATATATATATATATATATATATTCATAGTATATAACCATCATACTTCTCCTGCACCTGATAATGTTCAGCGTGTCTCGCTAGCAGCACGAGTCAACGGATGTCCAAAGAACACGGTGACGCAGCATCTCCACCCCGCCGGACATTCAGTACCAACGCAACGGGTCGAGGGGCGCGGGAGCTCTCACACGGGCCGACATCCTGACGAGATCACGTCAGAGGTGGTAGGAGAGGCCAGGTGAGTGGATCGGGTGACACCCAGCCAGGTGAACCCAGGGTGGAGGAAAACCTGAGCACAGCAGGATGCAAATGATCCCGGGCCCCTGAGGGCCCTTCGGCATTTCTGACGCACTTACAGCAATTAAGCAGCCCTGGCTTCTGCAGCAGGGGTCACATTCTTTGAAGATCAACCCGGCACAGGCAGGAGAAATCCCACGAAACATCGGAACGTGTCAAAACTAGACCTGATCCCAGTTCAAGAAGAAGGTGAGTTGAGGGTAGCCACCATCGTTACAGTTGCCAAGCGCTTTTCATCAAACCGTCTAAATCCCTGCATGTGAATGTAAGCCGCTGCACTCTCTCCTTAAACACAATACTAGACAATTACGTACCGATGATTCGAGAGTTTTTTATATACTAAATAACCAGTAGTCTACCGTAACAGTACTGCTTATAGAGTATACCCACTTATTTTTCCATAGACACCAGAACATCCTTGTATACTCTGTTCTTAAGTCCTAAGTGCACAACACTGCCACTAATGAACATCACAAAGCTACTGTAGCAAACTATACTCTATAGATCTTAGGAAAGGGTTTCTGTTGGCCAACATGCTTACAGGCTTCTCCACTGTAGTAGGCATGTTGTAGGTTCCCTATAGAGCACTTACAGTACAGCAAAGCAAATCTTATTCTGGAAAAGTAAAAAGAAAAAAGCTCAGTTGATTAATTATAAGCCTTCTAAAACACCATGTGAAGTACAAGACACCATCCTCACACACGCACACACACACACGTACAGTACACTCACACTCACACACACACGTACAGTACACGCACACACACACGCGCACGCATGCATACATGAACTTATGCAAGGTCCCACACATCTCAGTCTAATTTGACAGTCAAGATTCCTCCCTCAGGGCAGACATGAAAAAATGTCTCTGTGTTCGAGCAGACGGACAGGGCAGGTGAGAATGTGCTATGATGGTTATTGAATGGTTATCGTCATTTGAAAATCTGAAAATGAAATGCCTTTCAATCACACATTCCTCCAGACATGATTGGTTTATTATGTGCTGGCTAGTTGTCGTCCCCTGCTACACATCTGCCTCAAACAGATGGAACAGACTGATGCCTCTTCATATTGGAGGTCATTAGTTCATTAAAAGGTAAGTGCACATTTGGATAATATGTGCATGAAGACCTATAGAGAGAAGTTATGTAAGTATCATCCATCATCTATCACCATCGACAGTAATTATCAATCATATTTTCTTTTTCATAATTTAGTTTTCTGTTCTTTTTTTGAGTCTCCACAGTGTAATATTTAAAAAAAATAATTTCAAAATCTATCATACATCATCTATCACCATCAACATTAATTATCAATCATACTCTTTTTTTCATAATTTCATTTTCTGTTCTTTTTTTGATAGTCTCCACAGTGTTATATAACAAAATACATTTCAAAAAGGTCAAAAACAAAGTCACACAATTTATTTAGCAAGCGTTGATTTTTTCCCAATTGGAAATTAACTATCTCTGTGTTGACATGATTAGCGAGCTTCTGTTTTGTTCAAAAGCTTTATGTGAGCTGCAGCGTTGACGTTGATTAATCTACCACTGGATCCCCTCAGGCAATGACTGTGAAATGTCATTCTCAGAAGTCTCTGGCACGCCTGTCTTCTTCTTAATGCCTCATTTCTCTTCTTACAACAGCACTGAGCTTGAAAATGGGAAGACAGCAACATGTCAAACAAGAGAATAAATACTTTGATGAAATATATCACAATTACAGTTTCATATATATATCTATATACATGCATACATACATACATACATACATACATACATACATACATATATATGATATATTCTTTACTCTGTACTAATTCTCACTGCTGTAACGAATCCAACTCTAGATTTAAAACTCGCAATAAGCATGATAAACAATCACAACATATTCAAAAATAAACAAAACATGAAAAACACTTCTGATGTATCCCTCAGTAAAATGGTTCAGGCTATCATCGATGAATGTAGAATATGAAACACCAACTACTCCAAAAACATTACCGAAGGCTCTGTCTCACTGATGCCACATGTAGTGACTTAAGACCTTCGGGGCTGAAACATTCCACCTCGGTTGTAAATGAGGGTGATGTAACTATGGGTGACTTTAATTACAGGGATTATGCTAATTACCAAATTGTGGTCTGCAAAAAAACTCACAAAACAAACAGTGGCAAGGGCTCAGTCAAGAAAAATCATGCTTTCCGCTCCTTTAACTCCTAACATTTACTGATTATTCCAGCAAACATACAGCAGGGAGACTGATTTGCCAGTCTCTTCAACCGATTATTATATTAGCGAAATACCTGTAGATCTCACATGAAAATAAAGTGTTTGACCTCAGCATGACTCGCACCCCCTGGATAAAACAATCAAATCAAAATTAATGGAATGTTAAAGGTTGTCCTTTTGTTCATTAACAACCTGGCCTGATGCAATCACAAACTAGCTCCTAAAAAGTAAATTGATCCTTACACAATCTCAACACCAAGTCACTCCAAATAACAACGTGACCAGAAACAAACTCAAAACAGATGAATATCACTTTGTCGTGTATGATTATTAGAGAACAATTCTCACTGAATCATGAAATAATCGTGCGGTGCGATTTAGCCTCTGGCCTAGACACACTAGTGGTTATGAGGCTTAAACATTACAGTATCACACTCCACCTCAGCTATACAATCACATCACCACAATGCATGAACGTCTTTGTAATTATAGAGACGACAGGATGAGGCTGATTTAAACGTAAAGCGTCTTCCTGTGGGGTGAGTTGAACCAGATCCATGCAGTGTTTCCGTCAGGTCTCAGGCTACAGTTTGACCCCCACAGCAGAGGCCCCGAGGTCGGTGTGCCAGTGTGTGTAAACCCTGCCCTCTCTGAAGCTCTGGTCCACCAGCTCCAGGGGGAGGATCTTTCTCTCAGCCCCCTAACAGGGTCATATCTGCCTTTGTGTCTGGGTGGACACGGCTCCTCAGGGGCCAACATGCAGCTAATCCAACCCAACAAGGCCGGGCCCTGGGGCCCTATACGGTAATGATGCCAGAATCAACACAACAGAGTGACTTGTTCATCTCTCCATATATCACATACTTTAGCATGTACAGTAGACAGAAGGATTGCCACAAAGTGTGTTCTGTACTGTTGCTGGATAGAGCTGAGGTTACACGCCTGATCTATTTCAACATTTTCTCGATGGTGATCTACTGATAGACAGTAGAGATAGAAGTTTTCGTTTTAATATAAGCACCGTATAGTAGTTCTGTAGGACTGAACCCAGGATGCAGCCTGAATTAAAACATGCGTGACATCAACGTTCATGAGATTATTTGGCATTTTTTTCTTCAATTCACACAAAAGTCTATCATTCTCAAAGACTCACAAGACCTTTAGCCTATCTGTCAAGATCCTGCAACATTCAAAGGCCGGGGAATCAAACCTCTTTGTCTAAGCTGCTGAAAGATGTGCTTCATATATGACCAAGAATGCAAAACAAACCAATCAGGGTCCGGGAGAGTTAATTAAATGTGTGAGACTGTGACAGGTTGTTCAGAGAAGACGCTGTCAGCTCTGACAGATAATTGGAGCACAATTATCCAAGCACTTGGACACTTGAGAGGCGGCGTTGAACGCAAACTCATTAACACGCCGCTCCTAATAAAGATTCTTTACGTAGCGTGCCGGCGCTGTTCAGACGAGTTCGACGGTGTGAGGCTGACACTCTTCCTTCTTATCGAGGTGTCTTTACATGCGGATGGATGTAGGTGTTAAAGGAAGAGAGACAGGAAGACAGAGAGAGACAGAGACAGAGATACAAGTAGAGAGAGCAGGTTAAAGCTATATTTGTATATCGTATCATCAGAATCTGCACTATTCATATACATATTCATGTACAGCTCAAATTAATCAGCTCACATTTTGACTACTCAGGATTTAGATTTCATAAAGCTGAAAGCTCATTGAAAACATCACCTGTCAATCTGATTACTGTACTGCCACAGTATAGCGACGCCCAACTGGCATAATACACAATATGACAGTGCACACATATATGAATCACGTGACGAATCAAGAATCACGAATCATGACGGTGTCATACCTCACTGGGCCTCGTACCCTCCATGATCACAACCGGTGGGATGGTCAAGATCTTGAAACTCACTTACTGTCTGTTATTTTTTATTTTTTTTACCACTTAGAGTAGCAGTCCCAACATGCCGGCCTGGTTGGCACACACAGACACACTAGGCCGTTGCTTCAACACCCAGAGAAGCATATTTCCAGATTAGAATTTACGGCCCAGTAGTTTTTGAGGCGTACTGCCTATAACGTCACCTATTAATTGTAGAGTAGACCGACTGATTGCTAGTCAGCCAAGCCTGATGTGGAAACCTCTGAAACAAATGCATTTTTATGCATTATGGTCTTAACGGGGAATATAATCAATAATCAATGGTTAACGGGATGAAGCAATGTGTTTCACCAACTCTTAAATGAACCCATGCTCCCCCAATGACGTGCCTCCCCCTACCTTTTCACTCCTCCTAGCTCCTAGCTCCTAGCTCCTAGCTCCTAGATCCTAGCTCCTGCCCCCTTGCCCTCAGGGCTTTTCCACTTTCCACACGTTTGAGAGTATGAAAATGTGGTTGCTTACATGTTCCCAATAAATATCAGGGCTTTTAATGATGCCTTTCGTGGGTGATTCATGGCTCGGCTGACAGGTCAAATTGCTGGTGTGAATCCTTGGCACGCCATGAAATGAACGGCGCCGCCCTGAGCCTCGGGCCTCCCAGAAGGGGGGAGGCGGGGCCAAGACACACTAGGGGTTAACCCTCTCCTCTACTGTACCTGCCGTGACCTGGAACCAGGAACCATGTTACGCTCTCACCGAATATCACTATGGTAGCTTTCTAGAAGTTCTATCTGTTTTATTCTCTGCTGAGTTTATTTGTATATTGTATTACTGTATGTATCCCAATTATTGTGTTTTTATCTCTTTTCTGTTTTACTTGTAATGGTGTGTGTTTTGATGTGTATATTGTATATTGTATTGATGTGTTGCTTATCTTTTTTATAGTGCAGGCCGCATTTCAATGATTCATTGTGCAAATAAATCTTTGATAAAAAAGAAATAAATCTGTGTGGAACTTATCCAGTAGAATATTGGAGTGAGTGAATAAATGCTTTTAAATGTCACGCAGAACATTTGTATAAATATTTCAAATAAAAATGACTTTCACACAGATGACTTACTTGAATGCTCAGCAGATGAAATTACCAAAGGCTCTTTAATCCGTCCTAGACCGCAGCTAAGTCCCATCTTCAAACACTTTCCCGCCACACACACACACACACACACACACACACACACACACACACACACACACACACACACACACACACACACACACACACACACACACACACACAAACATACACACCACAAGTCTCACTTGTTTCCTGCATGGCTGATGTAATGTATTTGCACCAAACGAGCCAATGACTCCCAACGGTTAACCCCTCCACAGCTTCCTGTGCGGGAAGATCCATTTCCTGTGGTGGCACTTCCATTTCCAGTCCAGACTGATGAAGCAACAGTCTTAACGATATGGCACTTCACGAGCCGCTGACACGAGCACTTGTTTACATGCAATAAATGAATGTGAAAATCATACCCAGACCATGTGGGAGCCATTAGGGGAACACTTATATGGAAGTGTCTTTAGAACCCAGATCTCTTCTGGCTGCTTGGTAATGACCTCTGGTGAGTAAATCAGTGTTAACATTGGGTAAAGTCTTTGTGGGGAGGATAGTGAGGGTAAGTGGTTTAATATGTGTCCCCGTAACTATTCGGCAGTGAGCAGCTCAAGAGAATAGTAGCCTAGCCTACTCTTGCAAGTGAAACTCAGGTTAAACCTATGAAAATACAGTACTTCTATGTTAGTGTTGATATATTTGACAAAAGATTATGTAATGTTATCAGCAGCATGCAGTTCTAAAGGGATTATTATTATGAAAGAAATACAGTTTTGTCCTCTTTTTTTTGTTCTCTCTCTCTCTCTGTCTTCCAGATAGAATGGTTTTGATAGTTTTGTATATAGCGTGCCAACAAGGTACTTAATCACAGGATTTGTTTGACCCGTTCCCTATTTGCATTAACCTCGCGGAAAAACCCCTCAGGAAACAAAAGAGCTGTATTTGTGATAGAAGAAGAAATGCGCTCTTTGTTAAATCCAGCATTTCCCCCTCACATTTTTCCAATTACTGCTTGTTCTCAAGGATGTCAGGCTCACACTGAAAACATGTTTCCACTAAAATCCACCTCGTCTCTGCAAGAGTGTACTTTGCGTTTGGCTGCACAGACAGCAGCTTTAAGAACTTCAGTCCCCTTGGGCTCTGTGGTGCGCTTTCCCAGAGTGCAACAGAGTCGTTCGGTGACAAACAACAGGGACGGTCTCTGTAGGGAAGCTCATATGCAGATGGGAGCTGATCAAGGTCCCCAGTATGTTTGAATCTGTTAAAACGACGGCCTCTTAGCACAGATTGAAGGTAGCGTGGTTTCTAGATGGTACGCCACCCGGACTGTGGACCACACAGTCTTACTGTGAAGTTATTACTGTCTAAAGTGATGTGCATGACCATCATGAAACAGTATGATCTTGTTATAATGGACATTGTAATCTTGGTGGTACAAGGGAACTTTGAACTGCACAATGAAAAGCTGCTTTGTGTTTTGGTTTTAATTTTTTATGTGCACAGTTGGCAGCTTAATGCTGCCTATAATATTATAATGAGGTGCAAATGTATTCTCATGAGTGGTCCTCAACTGAAATTCACATAACCCAATCTTTTTTCATAACTGCGTTGTTTTTACGTTCAGAACAGTCATTTTGTGTTTGTACGGAGATGGACAATGAAGCAGTTCAACGATGGGATAACAACAGCCTTCAGAAACTGTTCTGATTGGTTACACATCATAATCAACATCTGTCACACACAACAAGGAATAAACTCATGAGGGCTATACAACATCTCCCAAAAGTCTGTATTCGTAGTCATATCCACTTATGTCTCTGTGCCTGTCAATGATTCTGACTACATGATGGCATAATCGAATGTAATGAATCAAACGAGAGCAGAAGAAACCCTCTGAAGAAACGGTTACACATTTAGCTCTCTGTGTGTTCCCTTTCTTCTGCTCCTTTAATTAGCGGGATCTTGAGGGACGCAGGCAACAGCCAGAGACGTTTCGAGGACGGGATCCGAGGGAGAGACAGGAACCACAACCGCAAGCTGTCACAGAGCAGAACCATGAAGCCCCCCCCCGTCCCCCGTCCCCCCTCCTCGCTCAGAGACTAAATGGGGTGACGGTTCAAAAGCTGGGATGGATGCTGAAGCACAGCCCCCTGGCTCTTTGTCTTAGGCTCCCTGGAGGTGTACAAGGACTTAAAACATTAGGACAGAGCTTTGTTTGTATGGTGGTATTGTTCAGGGAAAATGAAGTCTGTCAGGCTTTTTAGGAGGTTGAGACTTGACAGAACAGAAAGCCGCAGAAAGGAAGACTTACGAAATAAGTTGCATACTTGGCCGCTGTAGAGACAATAGCAAAGTCTATTTTGAATTGTATCTACGGCAACAATCTTCACAGAGTTTGGTCGTTGGCATTGCAGAAAATACGAGTAGAGGGCGACGATTGGATGATGGTTTAGATAGTTTAGAAGTGAATTTTGGGACGTTGTCAGGTGGCTGTTGGAAAGAAGACATGTAAAAAAAGGCTCCTTTGGACCCAGACACTTCCAAAAATGTTGATCTGGAACATGAGCCGTCACTCTGGGTGAGGTAAATAAGATGACCTGCCACTGTGTCCACTCCTTACACCTGGTAATCTTCTCAAGGGGTCAGCAGGGGAAGTCCGGACTGGAACTGGACACTGGAGACAGAGGAGCCTTGCCCAGGCCTCAGGCCACAAGCTTGCTGATATGAGAGACCATGCAACTCCTGGGTCAGGACACATTGTCCTGCTGGTTCATACAACACCACTTGTGACCTCCACAAACACCAACAGTTCGTTAGCAGTGTCCACCACATTAGTAGAGGTCATTATCCTAAGAGGTTGCCTACAGTATGGTAGAGTGTGTGTGTGAGTGTGTGTGTGTGTGTACAGTATCCCAATGTACAGTACTAATACTGTAGACTAGAGGCAGAGACACGTTGAGTTTGAGTTCAAAATGTCAGCATTTTCCATTATAGAACACACACATGAAAGCGAATGCGCGCGCGCACACACACACACACACACACACACACACACACACACACACACACACACACACACACACATAAACACACATACAGGCATACAGACTATGAGGACAATATGGTTTCAATCTGGAGACATTTTTTTCAAGCCAGTCACAATGTACACAAACCATAGCAAAGATTTCTCTGGGGCAATGCTGTTCAGTGAGAACGAGAAGTGAACACACTCTGAGACAGAGAAAGAAAGAAAGAAAGAAAGAAAGAAAGAAAGAAAGAAAGAAAGAAAGAAAGAAAGAAAGAAAGAAAGAAAGAAAGAAAGAAAGAAAGAAAGAAGACTAGTCAGTCGCTAAAATTTCACACTGTGTTATGATTTGGCAGAATCCACCTACAGTAGGCCTATCCATAGCGCCCACCAAGCGAGAGGCCAATCGAGTTCACCCCTCACCACATGTGTTCCCATTCCTTTAGCCCCGACTCAACCTCCACATCTCTCGTCCTAACTGCTATAGACAGCCAGTACACAGGAACGTAAACACAGACATTCTGAATCCAAAACGTTTTTTGATAACCGACCGCAGAGCAACCATGACCGTCCTGATGTAGGTCCGACCGTCGGGAGAATCCTCGTGTGCTCTGTAACGCCGTGTAAACAGGATGGCCTTCAAAGGAAACAACATCACGCACCCTTGTGGTTCAGACCCAGACTCTGTTGGTTGTGCAGACTGTCTTTCTCTCTTATTGTAGGGGTACATAGGCCTCCACTGGAATAGTTTCCATGTCACATGGCAGAGAATAAAGACATTGGTGGGTGTGTTTACAAGAACCACACCAGTTAGAGATAGCATAACTAACTGGTTGTGACATTTCACTTATGATCTCTTACCCCTTTCAATTTGGTGAGATTGAATTTAAAGTGACACAGTAAAAACGACACCTGGTTGGTATAATTGAAGATGACATCAACTAGTCTTCTTTCAGTGTCACAAAAACCCCAAAGTGACAGAGGGAGAGAGCAATATGCAAATTCAGTTTACAGTAGTTGATTGTTCGTTAGCTTTGTTGTGGGGCTGGGCTGAGCCCAGCTGGTTTGGGCAGGGCTGGGCTGTGCCATTTTTTTCTTTGTTGAACTGGTGAGGAAAATACTGAGAATCACTCCTATGTAAGTGTCTGTGTCTCCTGGAAGTGTGCAATTCTATGTGTATTTCCTTGACTGATTACTTAGGCCTGCCTACCCTTTTATAACCTGAGATAATGAAGTTATCTCAACTTATTCAGTTATCAGATTGAGCTTTATGTGATATTAGGTGTCAACAAGGTGAACAGTGCATATTTAATTTTCTGTACATGACCGGTCAGACATTGACCCTTTTACAGTGTAAATCTGCCAATGTTTCACTATTGGTCCACCAGAGGTCAGCACTGCCATCTAGTGGTTAGTCAGAGTCATTGTTGATGATAATATACATCTCATGTGACCATAATACTTCAGTAACAATGCTTCTATCACAGACAGACGACAGACGGACAGACACACAGACAGATGACGGGTAGATAGATAGATAGATGGATAGATAGATAGATAGATAGAAAATAGGAAAAAATATTTTTAGATAGAAAAAAAAAAAGTTAAAAGTTTATTATTCAGAGTTCTCTGCTAATAGTTTATGAATTGGGCTTAGCAAGACCCAAAACATATTTTTTGTAACAAGACCGCAAGACCACATGAGACCCTGTGAGTTCATTATTTTAGAATTTCAATGTACTGGCCAGTACACTGTAGCCTACTGCTAGTATACTACTAGTGTACTACTAGTATACAGCAGTTTTGTATCACAACCAGAGAGGCCGTTAATGTGCCGGGTTACTTTATCTCATACAGCTTTAAAGGCATGGTTTGCATTCTAAGCCCTGTTATAAAGTTATTTACGATCATATACAACAGTCCATGTTAAAATGTTGACAGACTGTGCGCACTTGAAATATTAGTGCTCATTTCACAGCCAAGTACGCAATGGATCGCTATGGGCCCATAAAGATCCATTGTGTACTATGACATGACCAATGAGCACTAATATCTGCTGCTAGCATGCCATCTGGAGGAAAACTCAAGCTCAAAACTCATCTCTTCAAGAAGTACTACAACGATCCTCCCTCTTAAGCACCTATTGTATTTTAGATTGCTATTCTTGCACTTTGCCTTCAGCACTAGATTATGCTCTTAGTCACTTGTTATAAAAAGAAGATGCACTTGTGAGTTCTGGCAAGTAGTAGTACATTGGCTCTTCCTACGTTAAATGCAATTATTGTTAGTCGCTTTGGATAAAAGCGTCTGCTAAATGGCTGTAATGTAATTTAAAATGTAATGTAATATCTCAAGAGTGCATAATTCGTCAAAATTTGTATGGATCATTGGACCGGCTGGGGATTGCAAGGTCCCCGGTTCGATACCAGCTCTTGGCATTGTGCCAAAGTGTCCTTGAGAAAGACACTGAAGCCCAGAATCGCTCATGTGCGAGTACTAGTACTAGTACTGTCGCCTCACAGCAAGAAGGCCTTCAGAGTTTTCATGTTCTACCCATGTTTGCAAAGAACCCGATACGAAAAGCATGCAGAAGAACAGATGCTCTTCAGTCCGGTCCCTGACCAAGACCTTGGATGGGTGAAATGCAGGGAACAATTTCCACTGGCGACCCACAAAAATTGCATGTGCTGTGTCTCCCCTCACTATTTGTGTCACTGTGTGGCTGAATAAAGACCCCCCCCCCCTCAGGTCCTAAATCATTCAGAGTCAGAATCACCACTACACCCCTGATAGTATAGTCTCCCTAATATTTGCAGCAGGGAGGAAATGATAATGGTGTAACCTGAGTTTACTATTTGCCATTAAAACTGACCAGGGACTTGCACAGATAGACACGAGGTGGTGCTAGAGCACCTGCCCTTTGCCCTCTGGACCAGGCAAGTGCCCTTTTGAAAGTTACTTTTTTATTTTTTACAGTGTAGGCCTACTGTATGTGGCCCCCATGGTGACATCGATCAATTCTCGATTAAAAGCGAGTAATAATAATGCCCCAAAATGCGTCGTCATTTTTCACTGAGCACCTGCCCCCCAAAATGTCTCTGCACGCCACTGATAGTCTCCCTAATATTTGCAGCAGGGAGAAAATGATAATGGTGTAACCTGAGTTTACTATTTGCCATCAAAACCGACTGTACTGTAAGCTACTGTATGTGGAGTGAAGTTTGCTCTGAGACATTTCATTCGGCCAACTTTTCAAGGCTGAAGTAAACCCAATAGCCACACGGTGGCAGCATTGTCACAGTAATGGCTTTTCAGATTTCAGAGGATGGGGGGGGGGGTCTTGTATAGGCTATTACGTTCGTTTGATCCAGCATGTCACTTCACTACTTGATATGGGCCAAAGCAGTCTGGAAATACATGCGCAAAACAATATTGAAGGTAAACATGATAAAAGACACAAGTGGATAGAAGCATTTTCTTCCTGTTTTTGTTCTTTCAAATTTTAAAGTTCAAAGTACCACCTGTGTCCAGATGGCCGTTTTAACCATCTGTGATTGGAAGTGTAAAGGATGATCGATATCCTCGGCTACATCACTTTTGTTCCTCCAGATGGCATGCTTGTCTCTGAGCGCTGCGCTGTCTGGCGTCCAATCTCCTCGGATAATATAGGTCTGTTTCCATAACGATACACTCTCTAGTGTAGGCCTAGTGTTTCCAAGCGAACACTGACATCATATGGCTTCCAGTCATAGAGCCTGTGGCTGAAGGTGCTTCCCATCTCTGCCATAGTCTATGGCCCATAGTCCACGACAATGGTTTTCTATATAATTTCCATGTCAAAAAGTATTATTATGATTTGATGGGGGAAATTATTTTCCAATTTGTGGCATTCACATCTGCAAAATGTCAGTTAGGGGCCACTGGCCCTACGCGTTTTTCTCCCATCAGACAACGGCGCCATATTGCTACGCGTAGA
Organism: Borostomias antarcticus; assembly: GCF_949987555.1. Lineage (NCBI taxonomy): Eukaryota > Metazoa > Chordata > Actinopteri > Stomiiformes > Stomiidae > Borostomias > Borostomias antarcticus. The sequence goes on along the minus strand of NC_140266.1, from coordinate 2,105,993 downwards.
GTCATGGAGACAGACAAGCGAGCAGGTGGGATGTCGTCTGCTTCTTAGAGGATCTGCTAAACGATCTCTCCAATTAACAAAGCGCTCAGACAGCACGCTTCAAGCATTCCTCTCTCTTTCTCCTCAGTTGTCATTGGCTCCAGTCAACCGGCAGGTTGCTCCAGTTGAGGGAGGCAGGTGATACCGTGTCTCTAGTTATGGGCCTGACACAACGTTAGCAGTTAACCCAGAAGGGTAAAGTTTGGAGGGTGTGGGTAATTGAATTCACCTGAAAAGTATGACAACCGCTGTGGTGAATTACAGTAGCTTGATGATGTAGCAGTATAGGCATGCCTGGAGTCTGACAGCTATTTATTGGACGGTGGTTTGTAGAATAGTTTAATATATTTTAGTCAGCAGGGTGACAGAACACATTGCCACCTCTCTGGACCCCCCCTCTGTCTGGAGACTCCATGTATCAAAGGAGACATTCATACACCCAATGCAAATTAGTTTGTTGTCATTCATCTGTTGGTGGCATTTGTCTTGTCTTTAATTCGTAGAGGGAAATGGACACCTTATTTGGCACATGCCAGGATCACAATCTCCAAACAAAAGAATTGACAGTTTGTTGCCCACTGTCTGACGTGTGATGATTGTTTTCCTCTTTATTTTGTTTTTGTCAGCGCTGGGTTTTGACATTTATCTCACAACACCACTAAAAATTACTTGGTTACTTTCCATAAAAATCAGGCTCTGGATACAAAGCTTCTAGCATAAAGCAATAACACCAATATTAGTATTCTGTTTCCCCTGCAAACAGAATAGCCCAACACTTCATGATTTGATTTGATGATGCAGCCTTAGAGCAGGGCTATCGAAAGGCCATTCTGATCGGCAGTGTCCCCCAATCCACTCAGAGAATATGAATCCATTGTGAGTCTTCCTTAAGCTAGACATGTTCCAAGGTCCTGCACCTTGATCTAACCGAAGGTAGGTCCCTACATAGGCAGAGGATCACATTACTGAAGAGCTTAAGAAGTGAGAGATTCCCCTCAGATTCTTTTCAGGCATCTCCCTTGCCGCCTCGCTGCTCAGAGGACGGGCCAGCTCTCTTCTATTGTTCTGCGGAAAGGGGAAGTGAACCGACGTTCCTCAAACCTGAAGGGAATTGTACCTTCAAATCTCTGCTAAACGGAGCGTTGGGAATTCTGCTATCGGGAAGCTCTTTGTTATGTAATGGGATCCTCTCTCTGCTCTCGTGGAGGGGTAATTTGACAGGGGAAGCGTGTCGTATAAAAGGAGGCCCTGCAACAGCCCATTGCAGCTTCTGGAGTAATTCGATCCATGCACCGGGGTGAAATATTTTGGTACATTTGCCCAGTATTCTCTGGAGGCCTTGCATGGTACTGGTCTCACTTGTAGCATGCCACCGACTCCATATTAGCCCATTCAATCTGAAATCAAATTATAGGCCTATAGTGTATAAGGATGATAAGAGATAAGACAAGGTGAACTTTAGTAATCCCGGGTAGTGGGAGGGGAGAGGATGGGATGGGGGTCGGGGGGTTGGGCGTTTCAGCAGTGGGAATGTACAGCATAGGTTAGAGTAAGGAATTTACAGAGTAGAGAATATACATAATGGAGTACAAGAAATATATACAGATACAGTATGCATACAATAATAGAATAGTGGCACTGCATTTACTTGTTTGAAGACGTGCCACTTGGTATAATCAGTCTAGCAGATATGATTTGTGGGACGACAGGACAAGATAACTTAGTTTGAACATTTAATTGTTAAAAACAGAAAATTACACACATAAACACATGGTCAATAAACAGTTGCTTCCACCAATGAGGGCCATCCATCAAGTCACGCAACCACTAAAAAGCCTACCACTAGACAGTGACATCATATCCATAGGCTATAGCTTGAAATCCAAATAGTACCGAAACATTTTGATCATATATACATGACTGAAATTCTGCATTTTAAACCTTAACTCATAATGAAATGATCATTACACGTGTAAACTGTTTTAAAATAATTATTAATCAGCTAGTTCTATTTCGTGCCCACAGGGCAAGCTCCTTACTGGCTTAACCAATTGTAGCTAGCTACATTGACTGAAGAAGAAAAAACATACACGCACCTACAACCGGTCAGAACAGGTGCACCATTATAAAGTGCGCTGAAAGCCACACATCTGCTCCTAGAAACTTTCAGCTTGTGTATGACTGAGAAGAAAGAAGAAGATGAGTAGCCAGTGACTCACTGTGAAGCCGACGGTGTCCCTTGGGGCACCCCAGCCGGCGCTGCCTCGTCTGCCTGGGAGATTCGGTGGTTGCGGCGCCCTCAACAGCGATGTGGGACATCCACTTTGCTTCCACTGCATGGGGCCACAGCATGCCAGGGCGGGTCTGGTGCCGTCTCCTGACTGCAAGACCTGCGCTCAACTAGACCTTTGGAGAGGCTTTGCCGGGTGCACTTCTTTGACTGCCTGCCGCCGCCGCTGCCGGGGGCTGAAGACCTTGCACCCGTGGAGGACGGCTCAGACGAGGGAGAAGATATCGGCGTTCCGCCCCAGCAGTCGGCACCCATGCTGTCCCTTCCTCCGTCTGACGAAGAAGAAGAAGGTTCTGAGGCCGACGGCGACTCAGCCTCCTAAGCCCCTGATGCAAGTGGCTCTTCCTCCAGTGATCCCGGGGCCGGGTCCTTCCACCACGATCTCCTGAAGCTACTAAGAGCTGCGAACCATCTTGACAACTCCCAGAATTTGTTGCTGTGACAGGGCTATGGGTCAACCTCCAAGTCTATGCATTGTCTCCTCCTGGCAATCCCTGACCTGGAGAGGTTCGTGGAGTTGGGATGGGGGCAAACCTGCTTCCTTGAGAGCTCTGCTACGTGAGAGCTACCAGAGATGCCGGGTGAAATTAAGTGATAAAGACTGGCTACCCGCCACTGGAACCCAACATTGCCGTTATCCTCGTGCCTCGTTCTCATGCCTGGCTCCTCTGCCTGGGGCTCCGCTAGGAAGGCCTCCATGCCCGACCCCAAGGACAAGACCACTCTGTCCCTGGCAGAGAAGAGCTATGCGCTGGCAGCACAGGCTGTTGCAGCCACCTCATCCATCACTATTCTTGCCATCTAAATTGGCCAGCTAGCGAAAGGTCATGCTCTGCCGCATTGGAGCAGCAAGCAGAGACGTGCAGAGTTGCCCAGCTCAGGAGAGTCTCCCCTGCCTGCCTCGGTGGGGTTATGGCCACCTCTGTTGTCCAACAATGCCATCTTTGTGGTGGTGAACCATCTCACCGGCCTGGGATTTGCTGTGAATTGGGAAAAGAGCACTCTATGGCCGGCCATTGATGATGCTCTCGAACTCCCACATTATTGTCTGAATACAATCGTTATTCACAGCTTGATATTTCAATAGGGAGCTGAGGATTCTTCACACTGTACGAATTTGTCTCTGCCAAACCCTGCCTTGGTGGTAAGCGGCTGGACTTGATGATTCCCTTTGGTTGCAAGACTCTTTCAATCATTGTCCAGTAGTTGGACTGCTTCTTTCAAAGTTTTCTTTAGTTTTAGGATCCAGGCCACTGACCTTTTTAGTTTGTGCCAGTGACATGCAGTGACATACAGGCTAAATGTCTTAAGTCAATTAGTGAAATCAGTAGGAAATCAACACAGACATATTCAAAATTGCACAGCCGCTGCTACTGAGGTGCCATGTCAGTATAATCATGTTTATTATGATACCTTAATGGTCAATATATCTTCAATCTTCCTCTATTTCCGTCCTCTGTGCCATCCACCCTTCTCATTTTCATCACAGCTGGACTCCGAGAGCAATCACCCTGAACAGAAATGAGAAAGCCCTTCCATTGTGCAGGTAAAGGACTCACCGAACATAGATTACTTCATTTTCATAATTCATCTCCGCATTGAATAATGGAATATGCATAAGCTCTTAACAAGATCCTTTTGCCCAGGTCTTCCTGTGTGACGGGCGATGGCAAATGTGTTTTCTATATGCCACAGGATCCTTTAAGGATATCAAAGCAAATGGCGGTCCTGAAGCGCCCGGTGTGCGTTTCAGGACTGCCTCTCTTTTCTATCTCGCAGCACAAAAGATGCACAAAAACGTGATGTGAAAGCTGCTCCTTCTAACCCGCTTTGACAATAGATCGACTCCCATGATATGCAAATTTGCAACATGTTTGAAGGATTCTCCGTTTATGGGTTTATTTATCAGAGACGATGCACACCAATCAAGCTGTATATGAGGCAGAGTTAGCCTCAAGGCTAGTTTTCACCTGTTGTCCCTGGTCAGACATTTAAAAGGCAACCTAAAATTCCAAAATTAAGCAATAAACCACGTGAGGCCGTGTGTTATAGGGATTTTATAACAGCTAGGGGGCGTTGTTACGCACGACGCGAAGCGGAGATTTTATAACCCCCATAGCTGTTATAAAATCACTATAACACACGGCCTCTCGTGGTTTATTGCTTTTATACAACGGTTACTACAGCTATTAGTGTAAAATAAACACACAGCAATGTAAAATATTAACATTTATTCAAAACGAAGCATCATTCCCTCAATTCCGCGGAGCAAAATAGTTCCCCTAACAAATGGGTTGCCAAGCAACAACAACAACTACAATGCATTGGATCAAATGGGAGGTGCATTAATACTGAAAATTTAATGATATGCGGTCCCAGGTGTGTGTTACAAAGTATTTTAACACGGCTTCCAGCCAATCAGAATCAAGAACCAGAACTAACCGTTGTATAAGTAAAATCAAATAAGATAGAATGATGCATACTGTATGTTATCGAGTAACTTGAGAGACAATAAAACATGAAAGGACAAATTACTGTAGTAGACAATGACATGTAGACAAAACAGATGCACATGTAAACAAAACAAACACACCTACAGTATACGGCAATAGATTATTGAAATGTTTCTCGGTGTCAGTATGGTTCACTGCACATGTAAGCAGTTGAAAATCAAGCAATGCATTTGCATTGGTTGCGGAGGAGCACATGGCAGCTTTCTGATGGATATTTATTAATGACATAATTGATGTGGCATTACAGCGATTCTAACTAGTACAAATGGTATTCATAGGGGATGTTAATTTTGTTTTATTCAGTAGCTTAAGAGGCTGTCCAAATCCCTTGTGCTTGTGAGACTTGTGCTTGTGAGAATGTTTATTCAATTGCAGCATAATTTGCCACAACAATAAACTACAAAGGGTGCTCGGAGAGCACAGGCTCCGCCCATTAATACATTTTGTTGGTGTAATCGAGTTGAAATGGTTAAACTCAGTTCTCAGTATAAATACAACACTCTTGCACCATTGAAGAGTAAGCTTTTTGGTGGTGTAACTGATAGTGGTTTTATTAGAGGTAATGTATGAACACAACTGAACATACTTGTGTACTTGTGTAATTTTTTCAGCCATTACAGACAATAACAGAAGACTTTGCCAATAAGCCATAAGTTACAAACTATATACAGAAATTAAGTCCAGTGTTCATTCCTCTGGGGGTAAAAAGGATGGGCACTAGCCCAGTGTCCATGCCTCTGGGAGGGTTAGAGGGGCACTAGCCCAGTGTCCATGTCTCTGGGAGGGGTAGAGGGGCACTAGCCCAGTGTCCATGTCTCTGGGAGGGGTAGAGGGGCACTAGCCCAGTGTCCATGCCTCTGGGAGGGTTAGAGGGGCACTAGCCCAGTGTCCATGTCTCTGGGAGGGGTAGAGGGGCACTAGCCCAGTGTCCATGTCTCTGGGAGGGGTAGAAGGGCACTAGCCCAGTGTCCATGTCTCTGGGAGGGGTAGAGGGGCACTAGCCCAGTGTCCATGTCTCTGGGAGGGGTAGAGGGGCACTAGCCAAGTGTCCATGTCTCTGGGAGGGGTAGAGGGGCACTAGCCCAGTGTCCATGTCTCTGGGAGGGGTAGAGGGGCACTAGCCCAGTGTCCATGTCTCTGGGAGGGGTACACAGGCACGATGGTCCATGTCTCTCAGATGGGTTCTAAGTTGGCTTATGCTACGTCCCACCATTGAGTTTAGTGAAAATCGTTCTGGTAGTTTTTGTATAATCCTGCTATGTATTATCCTATGAATAATACAGATTTTTTCATTTGCTTCAACACTCAAATTAAAAAGAACACAGTGAGTGAAACCTGACACTCAAGGGGCAAAACCTCAGCCACATGTGTAGGTAGCTAATGATTTATTATGTAGGCTAATACCACAGGATCCAGGGTAAGAAAAGTAACTTTTCCTAATACAGTGTTTATCTGATTGATATCTATGCGACGAGCGAACGAACAAACAAAATAACACACATGACTGAAAATACATCCTCTGCCAGCGGTCGCTGGGCGGAGCCAAAAAAAGTGGATTTTGAAAACAGAACAGGGACCTCTTTTGTCAAATAAAGTAATTATCAATATGACATTGTTGGCTAATTAGCACAAGTCTTTGTTTGTTTTGATATTTACATTACGACATCGGAGTTGAGACACTGGAGACCCTGTGTCCCCAGGTGGACATGCCCGTCCCAGCTAAGTGGTCCCATTGGGAGCATAGCGGAGGAGCCTAGCTGGCTATGTTAGTGCCTATGGAGAAGGAGAGCAGGGTAAGGGACATCAGCAGTGGGACCAGGCACTGAACAAGGCAGCCTTAGGGACCTGCAGTCTCCCTGATAGATGGTCTACCATGCAGCACCACCAGCATTGTGCTGCTCCCCCCCATGTTTCAATGTGTTCCCCCGATCTATTGTGTCGGACTGTATACAGTAGGCCTTAATGTTCTTTTGCTTTGAGAGAGAAAGAGAGAGATTGAAAGAGAGAGAGGGAGAGGGAGAAAGAGAGAGAGAGAGAAAGAGAGAGGTGAAAGAGAGAGAGAGGGAGAGAGAGACTTGGTGAAACTCACTTTCACTGGGAATAAGGAACCAATTCCCTTTGTTAGTTTGTTGTGCACGGTTTCACACCTGGAGAAACACGATTTTGCAGTTGGCTGGCACGGATTCCAAAAATTCTGCAAATAAGGGATTTTGCATCAAAGTCCCTGGTTTCCGTCATTGACTTTAAATGAGAAAAATACAGATAACATTCCTCCACCCTGTCAGTGTGGGAATGTGCAGAAAAAAACACAGCTACCTGTAAATGTATCAAAACCTAACCAACAGTAGGCAGATATACTATTGCATTCCAGACTACTTTGATGGAAAATAATGTCATCATATTTTACTGTATATCTGCCCTGAACATTTCAAACCCAGTATCGTAGTATTTCTTCTTCACATCTCGTCTCGTCATCTGAGGAAATAAAATGAAAGAAGAAAGCAGTCAGTGTCCTTGGGCAAGACACTGAATTTGCTCCCAATGAACAGGCTAGCACCTTGCATGACAGCTGCCGCCATTGGTGTGTGAATGTGTGTGTGAATGGGTGAGTGAGAGGCTTTCAAAAAGTTCAAAATTGGAGACCGAGTGTGAAGTCGATCGGATTAAATCTGTAGGAGGAGTTTGTTTAAGTACGAGGGATGGAAATGTCAAAAAGGAGCAAAATGGCGGACTTCCTGTTGGACTTAGGGTATGGCTCCAAGATACTTTTTTGTGTGTGTGAATAAATTAGCTATGTCTATCAACTTTCATTTGCCTACGAAAAACTGGAAGGTGGGGCTCGCCATTTTAAACTTTACTCTGGAGCCGTTTTGCCACGCCCCTTTCCGGCACCCATGAAATATCAATATTTTTACCGGGACTGACGTATTTGCAAAGTTTCATGCGTTTTCATCGATGTTTAGGCCGCCAAAAAGGCATTTGTTTGGGGAGAAGAAGAAGAAGAAGAAGGGAGAAGGAGAATAATAATCCTTACAATTTCAATAGGGCCTCGCACCGCCAGTGCTCGGGCCCTAATAAACAATGCATCAATATAAGTGTATTCAGCAGGGGTATATTCTCTATTCGTAGTATCCAGGAGCATCAGAAAGAGATCAGGGCAAAGCACATTTGCATCTCAATTGTTTCACTCACAGCTGCACTAATGTTTATGGAGAGGTCCAGACTGGAGATTTAGATGTGTGAAGTAGTTGTTTATCATAAAATAAAACTCACACACACTCTCTTCATCTGATATTCACACAAACTGAACTCATTCCTTCACACACACACACACACACACACACACATACACACACACACACACACACACACACACACACACACACACACACACACACACACACACACATAGTCTCTTGTTTGATTCTCCACACCTCATACATGCATTAGGGTGCGTCTCCACCAGGGAGCTGTATTTTGTTTTGCCTGTTCTTTGTTTTGTGCTCAGTGTTTTGTGTTAACATCAACCTGCCGAGGGACTACAGATGGAAATTAGCAGCTTGCTATAATCTGCCGTATTTACGATCACACTTGTGTTTTTGTCCATTAATATGCACCGTCCCTATTAAAAAAACCCTATTGGGTTTAGGTGTGACGATAGCGAGGAGCAGTTGATGTTCGCGCATGAAAGACAGTGATATCAATCAATCAATCAAAGCTTTATTTGTATAGCGCATTTCATACCCAGAGGCAACACAATGCGCTTTACAGAGAACAAGGGAGGTGGGCAGACGTCCCACTCTCTACATATTCCAGAGGGAAGCAAGATAGACAGTTGGTTCATTCAATCACCTGACAAGTATTTTTGAAAGTGCCTGCCCTTTTCCAAACGGTCTCCAACAGGTAGTTGCTTCACAACCATCTGGCGCATCAGGTTAGAGTCCAGTGGAATGCAAAGGAAAATCCCGCCCAGAAAATGAGATTCAGATCCACATCTGATGAAATGAATTATGAATGTAGAATAAGCAACAAGTGTCCCTTTACGGCACCTAGAAATCCTATTACATTTGCGTTTCTTTAGCTTCTGCTTGAGGGGATTTCTGAGAATGACTTGGAGTGATTGAATCAACAGTCATTCCCTTCTGCTGCGGTTTGTGGTCAAGGGTATGAGTAAAGATGACTGCTCTTGACAAGTTGACTCAAATTATGTCAGAATTGCACCCTTATTCCCTGCAGACTAATCAATTGAACATTACCGTTTAAAACAATTCGCTTTATTCACCTCAGCTGCCATATTGGTCAGTCTGACGTAATTGTTGGTACGGATGCGGATGTTCCCGTTGACTCCAATGTTAAAAGTTCACTATAAAAACATCACTTCAAGAAACAAAATACTCAAATAACAGGCTGAATACACTATCGGGGTTACAAACTCATTACCAGACTCGGATTGTTTTTCACTGCCGTAGTTTTCACGTTTGGAAATACATGGAATGAGCCATAGTTAGCCGTCAGCTGCATTCACTTCCATGTATTTCCGAACGCTCGCCAATGCACCTGACACAACCCCACCTAAACCATTATGCTGTGGAAAAGTTGTCGAGCCGAGGGCGCGGATGACCGGTATTCATTCTGAGAAGTGACATCTGTGCACAACCCTGTAGTTGCATGTCCTTACATGGGGTCAGCGGGGAGTTAATTGAGCCAAATTATTATTTTAAAACGTCATTAATTTGACTTTACAAATGAGCAATCGACGCGTGCGGCATCAATTCATTAATTTCCAGCACTACGCCCAGGGACAGCTCCACCTAACGATGTATCTTACCAGCTCGTCTAAGGATCTAAGGCGCCCACTAAGGGATAGTCTGGGAAAACAGCTCCTTCACTAAGGTACACCTTAAAAACCTTTGTAAGCGCTAAGGTACATTGAAACTCAAAAACGTGGCCCTGGTTCTGGAAGTGAATTTCCCATTCATTCATCATCCATACCCCCTATATAAAGAGTTTCAAGCCTGGAACCAACGAGCTACGATATGAAATTCCATTCCAGAAGCTCACTGCTGCATTCTGAGAGCTGATTTCTTGGAGAAGTCGGCTGTCGACAGGTCCTGACAGCTCCAAACAGGAGCCGAAAATACGGACCCACCAAGCCGATACTGTACCTCTCAATAGTTAAGACCCCCACTGTTTTCGTCTGACTGTCGGCTTGGTGTATTTCCAGCTTAAAACAGGTCTACTGTTGAGTGAATGGACAAGGACTTCATGTTTTTTTGTTTTTTTTTGCAGTATTGAACATAAATTGGTTTTGTGACTATCGTACCCTGCTGCAAACAGCATGTTTTATGTACTGGGCTTAACACAAGTGTTTGCTAAGCTGCAGAATGGTTGAGCTATTGCTTATCAAACATGGGAATTCTCCAGACAATGTTGATCCAATATTTGCCCCTTTCTCTTTTCACTATGACGTTTAATAGAAATAAGAATGTAACCAGCCATGAAACCTTGAAAAAAAATAGATTACTTTCTTCAAATTTGCTGTGTGGAGATCGTATTGCCAGTCCTTAAAAAATCTAATCAGAGCTTGACAGTGCGGTAAAAAGTCTAAAAGCTAATTCATTAAAGCTACTGACCCAAATAAATTAACGAGTGGGCCAGAGTAACAGGTATGTGTGAACCTTGAAATATTAGCGAAGGTAGACAACATAAGAGTAGTTCATTAACCCAAAGGTATTCTTAGGACTGGGGAAGCATTGTAACATTTTAACTACAGTATTGTATGCTATAAACCAAGCAACGGAACAGTTCTGCAACTCTCTCTCTCTCTCTCTCTCTGCCGTCCTCGGACGGGCCCTCCATTGGCCCTTCCAGTCACCCCCAGCCTCCATACATCTGGCTAGCTCGCTACAACTTCCCTCCCCTGCATCTTTCTCAGAGTAAGTACGCCCTCATGGTCCAAAGCATCTGGCAGTTCAAAATCACGAGTGTTGAGAGAACGGGATACAACTGTGCTGAGCCAACATTCTAATGGGCCGTACTGCAAAACATTCATCTTCATTCAACATAAATGGGGATTGTCTAAAACATGTTATTAATCTATTCCATCATCAATGATACATAAATTCCTTCATCCATATCAATTATAGAGTGAATTTAAAGAGCACTGGGAGGATGTACTAGAATGAAGTTGCAACAAGTTAGGACACAGAACATCAAAAAGCCATGAGAGTGATTTCATTAGATTCTCTCTCTCTATCTCTCTCTTTCCCTCATTCCTCTCTCTAGCCACTTTCTTTTGTCCCCCCCCCCCCCCCCGGCTAAATGATGACCTTGGTGGTGTTTGTCTTCTGAGCTGCTGACTGATACATGCATTCTGGAAGATCATTATTAGAGAGCTCAGTTGCTCCTCCACTCCTCTGCTACACTATTCATCACATCAAGACTTAATTGGATTGCTAATTGATGTGTAAAACCCCATGTAATTGCACTAAAAGGCACTATCTGGTCGCTTGCCCTGGAGTGAGGCTGGGTATGCACGAGCTGTCAGACATCCAAGTCGTCACATGGACAAACTTGGCCTTTTAGCTAGCATGCAAGTGCCTGGCACACTCAAGAGAGAAACCTTGATCATGTTTCTGCAATACGAGACAGGAAGAAATAAAGACAACATGGCCATCTAAATCTCCTTCAGACCACCTTAATGGAGATGTTTATCGATAACTCAGTATAACTGTATATCATTAGGTTGCTATCACCTATACTCTGGATCCTACTGAAGATTATTGTAGGTAACAACCATGTTTCAAGATTATCTCCATACCTGTAGAAATGCTCAGGTAGTCACAAGGGGGTCATCCAATCCTCTGCCAAGTATTTTTGAAAGTGCCTGCCCATTTCCAAACAGTTTCCAGTGGAGAGTTCCCAGATGGTTTTGCGAAGCAAACCGTCTAGTGCGTCTGGTTAGTTGCTTCCCTCTGGGTACCTGGTGTCCCACAAGATTGAAAAAGAGGTTAAATTCCCTTCCTCTCAGACACATGTTAATACCAAAGGGTTCTGCTTTCTCAGAATTACACTAGTGAACCCAAATTAACGTGGTTGATCAACCAGGTAATGGGCCACAATGAAACGCCATTACAACTGGGACTGAAGGCTCCTAAATGTGGCAGATCAAACAGAAATCTAAACCAGATGAAGCCAAATCGGCTTCATTAAAGCCATTACTCTAGTCCCACAATCCCAGCGGAGCGCCTTGGCCTCTGATAAAGCTGCTTTGTATTCTCTCCCGGAGTTTCTGTGGGAAACAAGCAACAAATTAGGCTATGAAAGAACTTGATCGAACAGGTAATGATGACAGATTTGAACTTCTGTATTTGTTCCTCTGCACGCGCCGTGCGGATGGAGAACAGCAGGGAGGTGATGCTCGTAGACGCTCTGGTTTACCTCCGGGACTCATTTATGTCTGTAGTCCCTCTACATGACACCTCTTCAAACACATGAAAGGATGTTTTTCATGCTCTGACTTCTTGGTAACTAGGGGGATCTCCGCGGTGTCTTATCATTAGAAACAGAGGTTTGTGAAGATGTTCCATAATGTATGCACCCCGCTGTGTGCAGCCTTGACTGGGCTTTGTACATCATGACTATGAAAGAGCCAAGCCACACACCTGGCTCTACAACACACATCACCTGTCTGAAGCTTATTAAATATGAAATAAGGCGACTTTCACAGGACCACATTGGGCTGAAATTCACCTCACACAACTGCCTCCCCGCCGTGGTCCAGAGTGAGGGGGATATTTGAAATGACGGCCGACAGCGCTATAGTGAGTGGGTGAAAGAGGGAAGGAGAGACGGACGGTGCATATGCCGTACAAATGTCAACAATGTCCCCCATGCCCGATCCACTGAAAATCACATCGTCAAATATTTGTTGTCGAGGATTTTCCTGTGTGTCAGTTCTTACGGTCGCCTCTAGTCAGTGTTAATGTTAACGATCAATCAATCAATCAAAGCTTTATTTGTATAGCGCATTTCATACCCAGAGGCAACACAATGCGCTTTACAGAGAACAAGGGAGGTGGGCATACGACCCACTCTCTACATATTCCAGAGGGAAGCAAAAATACAGTAATCACCCGGGGGCCAGATAAGTGAGCTGTAAAAATTCTTCCCTGACCCCTCTCAACAAGGCGATCGAGCAAGCTCCAGGAGTATGTTTGTCTACCGGCTAAGAACATTTATAAAGCAATACATTACATTAAAGTAGAGTATTAGAGTAGGAGAGGCTAAAAACAAGGCAGGAAAACTTCAGCCAGTGTTCTGACTGACAGGGGCAGCATTTTGACACCTAATGCAGCGAAAAGGTAATCCGAGAAGACAAATGTGATGAATAATGAATTGTTTACAATGAAGCTAGATGGGTTACCTTCAAAGTAGCTACAGTACATGGAGTTTTTCAGTTTGTGTTGATTTTAGCAGCACCTGTGGAAAAAAGCGGTAGTGTTTTCCTGGAAAGATGACTGTATTTCCCATGAGCACCACCGCTTCCTGTCATAAATATCTCTTGCCTAGCCCAGCATTTGTTTTGGAAGCCAGCAAAATGATGCTACTTGTAAGGATAACTAGCAACGAGGTAAATGGATGTTTTCGTCCTTTCTGGACAACTCGACCAGCTGAGCAGATATCTATAGACATAGACACAGCCAATCTTCTCGTTGATGGCCGCATTTGCTGATGTAGGTAATGTAGAGGCATCAGTATTAAAATTAGACTTTTATAACCAGTCAAAAACTCTTGTAGTTGCTTGAACTATGAGACTCGGGACACAAGGTGACAGGTCATTAGTTTAAGAAACGGATAGACCTTCAGACAAGAATATATACTATTCATGTTTAAGTGATATATTATTTATTATACAGAATAGTGGCATCAACTTGTATAAGTGAGGAAGTTTCTGTTTTGTCAAAATGTCAACTGCCTTGAATGGTCTCCATATAGGTTATTCAATAGAATGAACTTCTGGGAACTGGCGACATTTTAAAACTATTGAAATACTGTATCATGTTGTTGTCTTGTGGGGGAGGTGGTGTTCCATCGTTGCTGGTTCAAGTATATTAATGAAGATCAAAATAATTCTGTATTTTTCCACTGAGCCACGATTTCAGGCTATCCCACAATTTTAGTTTTAATTAGGCTGACATTTTGTAGAGGCTAACAACATGAGTAGTAGGTTTGCTAGTTCCTTGGCATGTCTCTCTCTCTCTCTCTCTCTCTCTCTCTCTCTCTAATGTACGTGCACATTGTCCTATTGAATAAACTTAAACTAAACTAAACTCATGACAGTTTTGCTGTGGTTCAACATCTCCAACTATGCTTTCAGAGTAAATTTAGCTTCCCTAACACTACTGGCCTATATCAAGGCCTACATCATGGCTTTAATATAATCAATATTGATGGTATGATGATTAATACATACATCAGCCTCTGGATATGCCTGGTGAACAAGAAACCGAAAGCTTCTTGACTCCCGCGTACAGTAGCCTCTCATCCATGCTGTTTCACATCAGTAACATTACTTCCTTTGTGAGAAAAACAAGTGAAATGTTCAAAAACTTCAGGAGTTCCCCTTCTCACAGGCTGCTGAGTGAGTGAATAACCACATACTGTAGAAGAAGGATCTACTTCAACAGCCACAGTATCTCTGAACCAATAGGGACGTGATTAAAAGAAATGTGTGATATACAGCCTAAGGAAAAAACATGGCCTTGAAGATCTCCAGTCTGCGATTCTGATAAAAGACAAGCCTGCGAGTCTGAAAATTGAGAATATCAAATTTACTCAACAGCTCTTAGTATTCCTTCTATTATGGCAAGTGCGATGCTCCCGGTAGGTGCGACGAGTGGCTTGGTGTGTGTGCGCTGGATTAAATGTAATAATATCATTTGCTATTTTTCTCCTCGCAAATTGTGGCATTTAGAATGAAGTTTGACCCAGAGGGAAATTTGCTAGAGGATGACATTGAAGTTAACAGTGCACATTGACTTGGCCCAATCCGCCCATAAATCATTCATCTGAACTCACCCCCTATCTCGCATGGATCCGACTGACAATAGAAAGCCTATTGTTGGTGTAGCCTCACTGGCTGTCTTGTGATAGACATCATTTCATTATGATACAGTAGCCAAACTGGGGAATTGTAAACACAATCTCTACCCGTTGGAAATGTTGCATCGATTGTGTCTGGAAGACATTTAAAAATCTCTGTTGAATAGGGTTAGGATTCTGCTCTGTAAGCTCTTTGAGATGATGACATTCACAACAGTGGTTGTATGTTCACCATGCTGTAGAATCAAACCAGATTAAGATCAGTATAGAGGCAGAGTGAGATTATAGGTCTGTGTGTGCTGTTTGAAGTGAGCACGAGTTCTGTCAGTTGCCTATATGCATGTTTGCATTGTCCTTACTGTTTTTCTGGATCCATTTCTAGGTCTACGGTCCTAGCCTCGTGAGACCAGACTGATCTTGCAAGTTCATGTAGTATATTTTTATACTGTATTACATCAATACATCTGTATTACTCTCATGTAGTAATCGATTTACTAAGAATAATGAATAAACTTCACTTTAGGTAGAACTCTGTAATTACAAGCAACCTAACATGTAGATTACAACAGAGGCCCTGTCCTGAGTAAACATTCCTTTGTCCTCTGGGTCAATAAAGATAACACCTCGTCTACAGTTGAAACGTGATCTAAGCAGGACACAGGAAGAATCCTTGATTGCCCCCATGTCCAGAGGGGGGCAGAGCTCAGTGACCTATTGACCAATTACAAGACTAGTTGACCAGATCTGTGTTAAATGTACATCCCTTGTATGCAAATTTGTTTGTCATGTGAGCTTGGCCTGAAGCCAAGTATATAAGCTCGCTACCTCGTAAAAAGAACTTAGTATTGCCG
The DNA here is from genome assembly GCF_949987555.1 of Borostomias antarcticus. Lineage (NCBI taxonomy): Eukaryota > Metazoa > Chordata > Actinopteri > Stomiiformes > Stomiidae > Borostomias > Borostomias antarcticus. The sequence continues at coordinate 2,090,196 of NC_140266.1, read as the reverse complement.
AAGTTTTGACCTGTGTGGCGTGCTCAATAAATATTTGTTTTGACCGCATTTTGCTCCTGAAGTCCATTCATTTTTTGCCCAAAAGTCAAGAAGAAAAGAAACCACATTCACATTCAGTTCCTCTCTGCAGATCAGTCTGAACCCCCTATCTCAAACAATTATTGTGGGCGGGAATACTTGCCTTAGTCCTTCAGCCAATCAGCGTAACAAAACAAAACTTTTTGGTGAATGCCAGGGGAACGTTACCTGCCTGACTGCATTGTGCCAACTGTAAAGTTTAGTGGAGGAGGGATTTTAAGATTAAGATTTATTAATCTTAATAAATTAACTGGATGAAACAATGATCAGAGAATAAAGGAACTTGAACTCAAAGTGAATGGATCCTTAACTCAGGACCAGGATATTATAGCAAACACTTTTAACAACTTTTTTTTAATAAATTGTTGAAAAGCTGGCCCATAACTCCCCCCCTAGAAGTACAGTGTGCTCCACCATCAATGATGGCAAACCCATTTTTAGCATAGCAGAAATAACCGAATCAGCGGTTATTGAAATAATGAGCTCCTTAAGAGACTTAAAAGCAAAGGATGCCTACGGTCTAGACACCATGTTCTGTTCTTAAAATTGCACAAGGATGCCATAGTCTGCCCCATAACTCACCTGATTAATCTCTCAGTCAAACAGGCACGTTTTCCAAGTTCCTGGAAATCAGCTGTTGTGACACCCATCTTCAAGGCTGGTGACCAAACATCTATGACAAACTACAGGCCCATTAGCATCTTACCTGTGGTATCCACGGTGGCCGAGAAGTGGGTGGCTAAACGGTTGACTGACCACCTGGGCCGTACACCTTTACACCCAACGCAGTTTGGATTTCGTACCAACCACTCAACAGAGACAGCCAACTGCTTCTTCCTTGAGAGTGTAAAGTCTAAGCTAGACGAAATTGGTGTAATAGGTGCAGTTTTTTAGACACGGAGAAAGCCTTTGACACGGTGAACCATGAGGTGCTCCTGTCAAAGCTACCCACTTTTAACTTCTCACCTGATGCCATCAAATGGATGCACTCATACCTGACAAACAGAAAGCAATGTGTACGCATTGGAAACGCTCAATCAACTTATCTCAATTGTAACATTGGAGTTCCTCAAGGTTCAATACTGGGGCCAATTTTATTCAGTCTGTATATCAATGATTTACCCTCTGTCTGTCCATCTGTCAACATACAGATGTATGCTGATGACACAGTCTTATATGTACATACTAAGAACAAACAAGCTGCAAACAATCTAACAGCAGCTATGGTTCATGTATCTTGACTGGTTAAATAACTCATGTTTACATCTGAATGTCAGCAAAACTGTCTGTATGTATTTTTCACGCAAAACCTCTGAGACTCATCAACCTGATGTTCTGGTGAAGGGAGAGAAGCTCCAGCGAGTGTCCGAGTTCAAATATCTTGGAATCTTTCTAGATTCAGACCTACCCTTTAAAAAGCATGTGAAAAAGTTGGCCAACACTATTAAGTTCAATCTGGCCAAGTTTAAGCATATAAGGCCTTATTTAACAACGGAAGCAGCCATCCTCTTTATGCATGCTATGATCTTCTCCCACATAAAATACTGTTTCACCAGCTGGTCGCCGGCAAAAATCACAACTTTGAAATGAATTGAGTCACTCTACAAACAGACACTAAAATCCCTGGACTGCAAGAACAATATGTACCACCACTGCAAGATAGTCCAAAAGTCCAACTTTGGACAAATTTTGATAGTTTTAGACACTATGTAGATGCCTGCCTCATCTTTGGGGTCCTACATGGTCCTGCACCTCCCCCACTCAGCCAGTTCATAAAGCAGAGGGATGGTAGCAGCAGGGTAACAAGGGCCACCATCAGAGGGGACTGCGTTGTTCCTTACAGACGCAGCACGTTTGGACAAACAGTCTTCTCAGTTAGAGCCACCCACTACTGGAATAATCCTCCTAGCGAACTGAGGGAAAGCCCTACCTTTCCAACTTTTAAACATAGACTTAAGACATGGCTTAAAGCAAACCAGGTTTGCAATCACTGAGTAGGCTATCATATTTGTAACTCTCTGTTACATCTTTGGATTCTCTAGTGTATTGTATTGTGTTGTTGTGCTGTATTTTATTATACTTTGTTGTTTTGTAGTACTATGTTGACCTGTCGGGGGACTGCAGTGTGATCTTTTCAATTGAGGATGTACAGTAGGCAATTTTACCAGAGGTGGCCATCATCATGAAGAGATTACTTAATTTCCTAAAAAAATGATTTAGGTCATTATTTTAAGAATGTGATGATATTACATATGGTTCACGCCATGATACCTACATTATACAAGTCTGCAGTAGTCATAGTAACAATGGCAATAATTATGGTACATAATTGAGGTGTCACCTCCTTTATTTACTGCATACTGTAATTGCAGTCTCAAACCAGTTTCTCAATAAGAGAGAAACTCATTAATTACAGACAATGAGGATTACACTTATGTAACATTACAGTAGCTGCAATCTCAGAGCAGAATGTGTATTGGTGCTAGCACCAATTGTGCTCCTAACATCCTCGTCTGCATCACCAGCTCATATACAGTATATTAGCTCCAGGGTTAAAATGGATCATACTCTATTCTTGTTTATTATTACAGTATGTTTCACTGTGTCTTCTGCTAAGCACTGTATTGTAAGCCCTTGATCAGGAGGGAAATCTACTATTTTGATGCCTGTCCATGTTAGCATTTTGTCAGGTGTATTGACACACAGTAAGCGGATACTTACATTTAATATTTTGTGTATTAGAAAGAAAAATGCCATAGGGTTGGGAGTCAAACCCATGTTTGCAATGGATCCCAAGTTCAGTCCCAGCAGAGTGCAAATTCATCATTACCAGACTCTGATTGTTTTTCACTGCCGTTGTTTTCACGTTTGGAAATACATGGAGGTGAATGAGCCATAGTTAGCCGTCAGCTGCATTCACTACGATGTATTTCCAAACACGAAAACAACGGCAGTGAAAAACAATCGGAGTCTGGTAATGATGAGTTTGTAACTCCGATAGTGTATTCAGCCTGTTATTCTGACTATTTTGGTTTTTGAAGTGGTGTTTTTACAGCAAACTTTTAATATTGAAGGCAACGGGCACTTCCGCATCCGCACCCCTCATTACGTCAGACTGACCAATATTGCAGCTGAGGTGAATAAGGCGAATCAAATATACGTTATACATAATATACATACTTTTAAAATAGTGAGGAAAGCACACCATTCTACTTAAGAAGATTCACTTTTTAAGATTCGTTCACTACCTGAGATTCCTCAAACCCGATCTTTAATGCTGCTTTTTGCACCTTTTGCTCGATTTGTAATGAAGCAAGCAAAACCATAATATGTTCATGTTTGAGATAAACTCCATCTTAACTGTATCTTAAATAGTGTCAGTGTCAACTGTATCGTGTCGTAAGGTAACAAACATACAAACACCAGTACCCGAATGTGCTTGGCATGCAGGGTTCCTCTGGAGACGAATGTCTTCTCTGCCAAATGTCCCAAAGGGAAACGCATATACTATCCAGAGTTTTTCTTTCAGATCGTTCCTCAAATTAAATAAGTGGGTGCCGTGATACTGGCTGTAGAGTAAAATGGGTGTAAGATTAATCATCCAAAACTCTATTACCGTGATGGGAATTAATGTAATGGGAAGGCACGACATGATGAATGGTTAAATGAAATATAGACCAAAAAGAGGCAAGAAGTGAAAAGGGGGGGGGAGAAAAAAAAAAGCCACCGTGACAAAACAAGTCAGCAAATCTTGCGAGTGTCCCCGCGGTCCCTTAGGAGTCACTTCTTCTTCATTTATTTACAGCTGTCTGAGGGAGCGCGGGCCCATAAACAACCGCTGCTCTCCTGCGAAAGGGTCCGCTACTCCGCCAGGCCTCGGCTAATGATTATGAAATACATGATCAAGCCCAGAGAATACTGTCTACACCACTAGTCAATGTGTCGCCGGACTTTAATTTTACACAGACAGATATGCGTGCTCAGCCTTCTGCTCCGCCACCACCCTGCACAGATGGAATTTCCTGTTAACTCTCGCACTTACGCTCTCTGACATCTGTCGAGTATTCAACTAGGTAGAATAGCCCGGCGGAGGTTGGGGGATTAGTTATCGTGCGAGTTGTACAAAGAGAAAAGTTCAGCATCGCATCGTAAATATGATTGAATCCCAGAGAGATAGTTATTCTCGTCAACACAGGGACACACTATAGCAACTGTGGGATCCTATTTTTATATGCAGAAAAGTGTTTGTAAAAGTTACTTGTAAGAAGCATGTTCTAACTTTTTTTTACTCCTAGCAGCATCTTCTTTCCCACAAACTGCTGGTACACTGTGCAGAGTCAGGAAGACAGAACTTCAAACTATCATTTGTTCTCTTGCCGGGGGTGAGAACACAGTTCCTAAACAACGGGAAGTCCTTGAATACCTGTCAACCCTCCCGTTTTTGTCTGGATTCTCCCGTATTTTACCCTTATTTCCTGTCGTCCCGTTTTTTTAAATAAAGGTTAAATACGGGAGATTTACAGGAAAATATTGAAATGGGAGGATGGCGGGAAAGAATGGTAAAATACGGGAGAATCCTGGGAAAAACGGGAGGTTTGACAGGTATGTCCATGGGAAGTCCCCGAGGACTACCTACACAATCTTTATTACTATAATGACAGAAGTGGATGGTGGCGTCTGCGTGTGTGTATCCCTCCACAATGCTACGGTACAGGACGGCAAGCATTGGTATCTTACCCAAACCATGTTGCATTGTTACTGCTTTACACAACAGACCTGTGAAACGAGTCGGGAAGATATAGTCAAGAGGGCGTCATGGTGGTGACGCAGCCTACATATAGACACGAATAAATAAAACAAGTTGTATTGTTGATTTGGGGGGAGAATATCTCTTGCTAGATATGTAAAGTAACTAGCTTTATGTTCTATGTTCAACTCTATTGACTTATGCTAAGACGGTCCTCACAAAGTGTCAATGGCTCAATCAATCACGGCTCGCGACCGCGCTGCGCCATGGTAAAAACATTAGTGATCAAAACAGTATCAGGACTTAGAAGATACAGAAGAGGAAAACAAACCCATTTCAGTCCATTGATCTGCCCCTGGTGTTGTGAGTAATGCTTTCTGCACATGTGCAGCCCCGCAGTTTGCTGCACTGATAATTAATAGATGGATAGATGCACTGTTGCCTCACAGTCCTGGGTTCGATTCCCGCTTGGGACGATCGGGCTCGGGCCTTATTGTGTGGATTTGCATGTTCTCCCTGTGTTCGCAACGGTTTCCTCCCAAGAACCCCAAAAAACAAACATGTAGAAGAACAGTTGCTCTTCAGTTCTGTCTCTGCCTTGGACTTGGTCCCCGGCTACCACTGAGGTGGCTGTCCACTGCTCCTTGCTGCCCCTGGAGAAGGACAGCTTGGATGGGACAATGCAGAGGACAAATTCCACCGGCGACCCCTGAAGTTGCGTGCCGTGTTGCCATGCAGCTATGTGTGTCCTCGCGTGGTTGATTAAAGAGCCTGTAATTATATAGAAATGCCACAACAGGCATCATACTATAATGAAAAGGGGGCCACAATTACAGTATGTCACAGAAAGTGTATTTTGAACAGGCCAATTCAAAAATGAATTGTATGAAGTTACTGTACAAGACATGCAAACATGTGGCCTTGCATTCAGCGATTGTCCAGTAGCCTGTTTAAGCATGCATTAAAGGTCTGGTTCACGAGGTGGCTGTGGATTGTTCAAACAGATGGAATAGCGTCAACATGATTTCATTTCATTCTTCCATTATTCAGATACAAATCCTTGAAGCATGATAAATTTGCTCAAGTGAGCCGCACTGGATTAAAGATTGGACGACTGCATTCTTACATATTTACATATGTATAGGAATACATTGTCATGTCTATCCATGGTAATAACTATCCCCGGCTACACGTGAGGTTATTCTCAAATCTGTGCTGGTATATCGTTGCTTGAAAATCAACATCCGTTCTACCATGTGCCGTACATATTTAATATTACACTTATAGTGTATTAGAATAAACGCGGTCCCCTAAACTCACTTCTGACATTCTAACTTTCGTTCAGTTCTCTGCCTATGCATGTCACCCCTCTCGGAGCTGCGGGAGTAGACAGCTGTGAGGTGAAGCAGTAAAAGAGTGTCATATTGATCCCTCCTACCGACTTAGCGAGCTGTAATTATCCAATGTGCAATGGATGAGTGCCTGGTGACTGAACAGTACAGGTCACAAAGCAATGGCTGGGTGATTATAAACACCAAGCACGGCACATGCCTATGCCCCTGTAGACTGACTCGCCTTATCCTCTATTCTCTGTGTAGACACCAGAAGTGTCATCTAGAACTCCGCTTTGATTTTTCCCTTTGGGGAGGACTGGCTCTAGGGACCATTTTTTGGGGGGTGCACATTCAAAGCATGCCCTGATGGGCGGTTTCACAGCACCAGAAGGGCGTTGAGCAGTGGCATTTTTATATGTAAAAAACATATAACACCTACCTACAAGAAAATGACAGTACCTGGTTGCGGGTAATGTTTTTTACTGCCGCTGCCGCCAACACTGTACGCCTGCAGACGCGGGCGTATACTTCTCATAACTGTAGAGGCAAACTGTCACTTAATCAGATTATTCATGCTTTAATCCCTTTATTTATTTTCCAAGGCAGATGCAATTTTGTTCTGCTGTGCTGAGGATCGATCCTCAAGGCATTGTGACTTAGTGCTGCTATCTGGCTCGCAATCCTGAAAACCTGCTTTTATTGATTTATTTTTCACAACTTTTGAAGGGATAAATAATTTCTTCCCTCTGTTCTCTTATCTCTCAGTGATTTTTGCTTTTGCATGATACAGTATGCATGGTGTAGATGAAGGGTAATCACCTTGGCTGTACTAAAATCCTCAACCTTTTGCACATTTCCACTGGATCAGAAATAGCACTTTTTATTATTCTGCTCCTGCCCTGAAATCACAGAGACAACCGTGCATCAGCAAACTGGCCGTAGGAACGCTAACTCTCGAGTCAATGCGTGGTACTCAGTGACCCCTGACCCCCAAGACCCCTGAGCTGGCCCACTAGTGCCTGTCAGAGTATTACTCAAAGTAACAATCTATTATCTTACATTACAGATTATATGAGTGGACCATATTACAATATATATTACAATAGAGCAAAGTCTAAAATAACAAAACAACGCAATGTGTTTTTAATGTGCTGCACCTTTTTTTAATGTGTTGCACTTTTTTTGAGGTGGTGTGACATTTCAGGGCCACCGTACGATATAACACTCTTGACACTCACATAATTGTCTCCAGCATAATGTGAAATCATCACAGTCTGTGTTTGAGCTCTCATTTCCCACAAATCAAAAGTTCAATTAAAATAGTTCGTTTCTTGATTAATTATCGTCCCTTAATATCATCAAGGGTGACGTACTCTGCTCAGTGCGGCCATCAAGGTTTTAATTTTGAACCCTTTTCATTTCGTCTTCTTGGTATGCAAGGAGCATACGATCATTACTCTGTCACTTGTAGCTCTCGCTATCATTTCCACTGAAGTGCCTGCACTGGCAAACCATAATGGCCCTTGTCTCTCCTCCTCAGTCTTTGATCTGCCTGATTATTCCTTGCTTCCCAGACGAATGCCAGTCTGCTGTCTTTGCCTCATAATTAACTAAATGTCCTTATTTGAGGAGTAGGGCATCCAGGCTGAGCGCTGAGGTGGCATGAATGTCTTGCTGAGTGGGAGCGAATTGAACAGCCATCCTATAAAGAGAATGTCACTGGGCAATGGAGGCTGGCCCCGTCCCCAGTGAAGGGCAGGCCAGCGTTATTCTGATGGCCGGGAACAGACGTTATTCGGATGGTAGAGAACATCCCGCCGATCATTGGTAATCTGAACTCCTGAAGCCAAGTTGTAAATGGCCCATAAAATGTACTTACTATTTGATGCAGTGCAAAGGGTATAGCGTGTTGGCTGAGAGGCAGACATGTGGATAACAGGTTGTTCATTATAAGGTCTGTGTTTTGGCCTTGGTTCCATATAGGACTGTACCCGACTCTGAATTTTGTGAGTCGAATCAGATTTGCCTGTTCAAACCAGAGATTTGACGATTTGTTCCTTCTTTTTTTTTTCCTCATATGCCTAGGCTGAGGAGAGACCGCAGGAGTCGGGACAGCTGTCAAACTTTAAACTCAAACTCGGCACAATAAAAGACGCCTATTTTTCTTGATAAACATGCATCATCTAGCCCACATTGTCCATCTACTTCCGATGTTTGTTTTTATGCAGCGTTTCCCATGGCCTACATAATAGGGTTGGGCAATTTGACTCAACTCCGCATTTCAAAGTGTGTGTGAATAGGCTCTGCGTTGCGCAGTCAACAAGGAAATGTTTCGGCTGTCACTAGAGCATTTTCCCGGACATTAGAGCTCTGTCTATGGGTGGAAAAATCCAGTGGTTTTGTGTTGTGATTCCACATGATTGCTGGTGCACAGTAGGCTAGATGCACAGCGAATTCCCTGCCTTCTTCCCTCCGCTATAACAGTATTAAGTCTCCTTCACTGCACAACAAATAGCTACTGTAATAGCCTAGGTCTAAAAAGAATGATTGGCCTGTCCTACATGAATCACAAGGCAGGTGAGTGGTCTTAGCTCACCAGCACATGTTGACAGTTGAACAAAAAAACAACTGCTCGATTTATAGAATCTGAGTCATAGACGGATTATGACATGATGGGCCTCTGGCAACTAACACGTAACCCCGCCCCCCGCCGCCATCTATTTAATTTAGCGCATTTTTGAATTTCTCCAATGAGACGGCATACAATTTGAAGATCATCTGTGGGGAGATGAGGTGCTTGCTTTTTGAATTTCTCCCCCAAAAGGGTAGAATACCCATATTGAATGGAGTACTCAGCCCCTCTAAAGTACTATAAACACTCACTTGAAAAGTATCATGATGGTTTCTTTCTTGTGACGTCTTCAAAGTGAATATTGTGAATGTTGCGAAAGCAATGCACACCTCTTCAGCATGCACAATCCAGTTACCTAAATGTAGAGGATATAAGACACAATTTACAAGTATAGCTGAGTTACAAATCAATCCAAGCAGAAACTCTTCAAGAGGTGTGATTTCTTCATGCTATAGAGCAAATTGATTTTTTTCCCAGTTGCTTCACTTGAAGAGCTTCGCTCCTCATTTCCATTTTGATTCAAAAATAATACTGAAATAACAATTGAGCTCTTTATCACAAAACACAATTTCTAATAGTACTTTGCTACAATACAATTTAGTTTTAGTCACTAATGATAAAGCGATTTTAGATGTATTTGGTAAGGAATTTCTTAAAGTTATCTGTTTGCAGCCCAAGGTACACGGTACAGAAACAGAAACATAGCTGAACTTATAATTATAATAATGGTAGCTTACAATATCTAGCAGCTAGCTAACCAGATCGAGTTGTTACCAGAAAGTAAGCTTACTAGCTACCTAGCTTAGCACTTTCTTCACACACTAGGCTAACGGCTCTCGTTGTCATGGTTAATGTGAGACCGCGGGCAACTGACCGACCGTCTCAGCTAGCAACATAGCTACTCTCACCTTTCTTGTGGAAAAAAATGCTTATATGCTGGGCTCCTGCTCTGCTGCCTTTTCTCCTGGCATCTCTCTCCACTCTTTTCTGGTGCCCGGATTTATGTTTGGGCATGATGTTCATGATTTAACGTTAGGCTATTAGTGCTAGTATTTGACAACCCGCCGGTATAGTGACGTTAATTTAAAAAGAGGTGAGACTTGCCAGCATGAACCATGGCATGGACCAAACCATTTAAGAAGGGGGATATTGCTTGCCACAAAGGCAAGGAAAAGAAGCATTGTAGTGTTTATGTAAGACGGAAGTGTGAAGGCGCTCGGTGATTTAGTAAAAAAGTTAAACTAACAGGAGCATGTGTGACAGAAGGTCAAGTGAAGGCAGCAGTCTTCTAGACATGGCAAAATGGAGATCAGGAGAGATCAATAAAACAGACCCACCCTGGCCAGATTAGTGGAGTTAAGATAAAATGGAGTCATTTCATTCCACAGAGGAAACTATTTATGGGAAAGGCCTCTCCAGCCTCCAGAAGGGCAGAACGACTGTTAGATTTCCATAAACCCTGAGACAGGCTTTGTGTAGAAACACAAAGCTTGATTGATTGCCTAAGAATTATTTTCGCCATTATGCTACGAGTATTTCACGTAATATAACAGTAGCCTTCAGTTGACTATGAGATAAACAAACACTTGTCAAACGAGACGACAATAATCAAGTGCCCTTTGCGACAAGATTATCTTATTTGCATTTTTTTTCTTTTACAAATTCATGTTAAGTCAGTTTAGATAATGAAGGTTCTCTTTTTGAGATGTTTTTCCTTCATTCTTTCTTTTTTAGTTTCCCTTCATTCATCTGGAATAATTCCATTTTCTCAAGTGGCATTATTTTGCATTTCATTATTGATAGGGTCTGTCTCTCCTCGTCCTCCACACTGTTCTACGCTGTACAGAAAATAATGAAACCTACAGAAGGTCGCTCTGCTGGCTGACCTTAAGAATGCCTCAATCAAGTGTGCAATCTACAGAGATTTAATGACCTTCTCTCAATTTTCTAACGTCAGTAATGGGACTGCCTGTTTCCCTTTCCGGATCCATATAACCATATAATCTCCTGCTTCTCTGAGGTCACTTCCAAGACTCACCACCTAATGGGAAGAAATGCTGTCTGATGTACCGTCCACCCAGGCATACTCGCCTCCTACTGTGTGATCAGGGACTTGGTTATTAAACTTTCTTTAGACCAGGAGGTCTTCACATCCAAAGCCTTTTACAGTAGGTAACTTGACAGAAGCAGAAGTGTGGGTGGATGCTCTTCCAGCAAAGTACTCCTTTTCGAAGGCCTCCAATTAGTGTGTGAGTCAAATGTGCATGTTGAGAGCACGCACCGTATGATGTCATAATGGATTTACTAAATTGCAGGTGACCCCAGCAAATACTGTTACCAACGTCTGTATCTTCCACTCCATCTGCAGTGTTAAATTCTGACAGAATTATGCAAAATCATTGACCTGGAGACGATTAGAGCTCCTTTCTCTGGTGAAGATAAGAGGACTCAGAGAGGAATAGAACAATGGCCACCATGACACTTGTCCTCCAAGCTGTGGAGGCACTCGCAGAAGAAGAGCAGAAGGAATTGTGAACCAACCCATGACAGAGGCACATTTCTCTTACTTTAGTGGAACACACACACACACACACACACACACACACACACACACACACACACACACACAAATAAAGGTTACATAAAATGAATGGAGATTTAAATCATTTGGAGGCCCAGTCCTACTTCTGACACTGATTTTGCTCTTGGGACCCAGAAACTGGGCATTAGAGGATGCAAATGCGGTTCTCCACCATCTGTAGAACCGGAGCACATAAGCTGGAGAACAGCATGCTTCTCCTCGCTCTTTCTGACGAAGCATCCACACGATATTGCTTGTACTCTCAAACGTCAACAATAACATCCAATTATCACCTCGTAGCTATGCTGTAAATGCATGTGTAACGTGAATATCGTCCAGGAGCACTTAAAGCAAACCGTATTTCGTAGTGTCTATAGTGTCTTCATGTCTTATTTTGTAGACGTCTCCTGTCATATTGTTGTAATGTCTTACTGTCTTATGTCTTAAGTCATGTCTTGATGTCTGAGAGTGCCGGGCACAGTGCATTGCATTGTATTTTATAAATACACATGACAATAAAAGCCTTGAACTTGAACTTAAACATTTGCATTCCACCTGCAGTATCGCAGCTGGTTCTGTGTTCGTACAGTACTGTACAGTACGTCTCCGGGCTCGAGGGTAGACGAAGAGAGCAGGAAATGCAAACCCTCTCTATTACACATTAACGTCCACGGGCCGTGGTTTACTGAACACGAGTCTACATTTCTTGGTGTCCTTGTGGTGAAAAGCAAACTTTGCCCTATGTTCTTCAAGCCTGGAGAGGGGGGAGATTGTTGCGCTCGGCTGTGTGGGCGTCCAGAGGAAGCATGCTGTAGGTCGGGTTATGTTGGCACCATTATCAGGTTTGTGTTGACAAAGTACAACCCCCCCCCCATGAGGGATTCAAATATAGTGGATCATAGCTTTGATGAGAAGCTGCCCGAACTTGCTGTGCATGGCCTACATATTGAGTGTGATGCTGCCAATATTGGGGAACCTGGAGGAATGGTCTTAGTGCCTTCAGAATGTAGCAGAAACAATATGAAGATATGATACTAGGTGTTATGAACTATTCGAGAGCATGATACTCAGCTGTAGGCACTGTTGTGCTGTGGTTCTGAGCAACATCACATAACGCACTCTTTCCTCCCTCAGCTTTGTCGTTTTTTTCATCCGTCTACAGAAGTTGGCAGTTCTGTGTGGAGGGCTGGCAAGATAAAGAGGTCATATCAGAATTTGACATGATGGCTTATGGGAGCAGATGCAATGCTGACCATTTTCTTACAGTAAAATATACTGTATGCCAAACATCAACAGTTCAGCTGCTTTAATAAGATGGTAAACTTTGTAAAATATTTGTCAAACATCAACTGACAGTTCAGCACTATGCTTTAATAAGATGGTAAATTTATTCCTGTGGAATGCCACGTGTTATCACTTTACTGCACAGATGAGCACTCTGGGAATGGATTACATTAAAGCATTTATCAGTTGGGTTTTCTTGTACTAAAGCAATGCCTTCACTATTACCAGTAGGAACCCAATTGGTTGCATTCAGATACAGTTTATGGTTTTCAAGTCCTAGTGGTTGGGGTTACGGGCTGCTCACACGTACGCTTTGGAAGCTTCAGCGTTGGCGCTTGTGAGTGGGCGGGTCTGACGCTCGCGACAACAACCAATCACATTGTCCAAAATGACTTTTTTGGAAAACCATGGAGGACAATATCTCCGATAGACAATACAAACTACACCACTAGCCTATCGGTAGCCTAATGCCACTGACCCAAAACTATTTAGAAAGCTAATAAACTGCAACAACTGCTAAAGGTGCATCATCATTGTTGTTTCTAAAAAAGCTAGGTTTGGACACAGCTGACAGCCATTCGGCTAACGTGACCTAGCTAGCATTAGCTATTATCGCCTGAAAAACTGTTAACATTTTAATAAGTGATATAGTACCCGGCGTACAGACAAAACATCCCCGACTCACTGGGGTCTCTAACATGCAATATGCTCTTTAAAATGTAACTTGCAGAGGCATAGAAAGTCATCCATTAACATATTTTGTCCTAATATGCATGCGATACAGCATCTTCAATGCCGAGATGAGGCCACAATGACTAACCCAGCATATAATGTATACAGTATAGCGTCAATGATCTTCAACAACATACTTCTGTGCATCCTATCTGACCACATTTCAGAGTGGACCAAGAGCTGCATGGCCAAGCCAAATATATATTGGCAGTCTGCCCGGACAAAAGAAGCTTTCTGGACCGTGTTCAGACTCCGAGCAAAGGAGATCAGAACACTTTATCAAGCTCTGGCCAGGATGTTGGTGCTCCCTTGGCAAAAGCCTCTTCCTCCACAAGAGAGCCATTGTACTCCAAGTTGATCGAATGCCTAATGCCCTCGCTACACAAAAGATAAGTTGTTTAGGTATCTTCTCACAGGAGAGAGTAAAAGCTATCGTGGTGGGCTACTGTACAGACCATTGTAAGCTCACTGAATACGGACAAAGTGAGGTTTTGTGTGATCCCCCACATTTGCGGAGGCTGCAGAAAAACAAACGATGCACAACCCTTCTGCACCCTCAACTCCTCTACACTGCGTCCTAACATAATATTATGTTTATCAATGTTGTTGATCCATTCTGTAGGCTATCTGAAACTGTTTTTCCCTTTTTGACCCTGCTGCACCTTTGTCTTTCAGAGTGGAAAGAGCACAGATATATTATTGGCAGACGAACATTGTTGAGACTCTACACTACTGTATATGGTGGTCTGACCTGTTGGTGGTGGTGTGAAATAAGTTGGAACCTTCCGACATAATTTTGTAAACTGAGTTGATTGAAGCTGCAAGAACCAAGTAGGCGCGTTGAATTAAAAATGTGAGGACTTTTGTGTAAAAAGCAAACAAAATATTATCATATGGTGACTGACTAATGAGATTAATTTCTGTTTGGACAACAATTGAGGAGGAATCCTTCTCTGTCCTCTAAGACAGAGATGTGTATGGGCATGTATGGTCTTATTGATCTCTGGTGTCTCCTTCCACTGCTCTCACTGGTGTCTTTGTCCATGTCTTGCAAGGCGCGTGCAGTTGCCATGGTGCCATGTCCGAGAGAGAGGGGGCTCTCAACACTGTCAATGTTGGGCGGAGATAAATCTCATTATGGGAACATCCAAGTAGTCACTCTCTATTGATCATTCATCCCGTTTGTCGTGAATCTTTGTTAGAGTCAGAATAGTAGTTTTACTACTGTAGCTTTAGTGACAATGATAACACAACACCGATATTAATTAATTGTTGGTGTCTTATTCATCTAACTGTAAAGGCAATAAGGACATGGTTTCACCAGAGGTCTGGCTGAAAGAGCAGACTGTAATGTGTCTTGTACACATTTTCACTCATAAGCAGCCAGCCAGAAAAAAAGAACAAAAAGAGACACGGAGAGAGAGAGAATGTGTCACCTCTTCAGTTTTCACACTTTCTGAAATAGAGGTGACAAACAGTGAGTGCCATTTCAGAGCCAGCGGATTCTGACAGGATTTCTGTCAAGTATGGCCGGTCTAATTAAAGGGTTAGAATTGGCCTGTAGAGACGGCGAAACTTGAACTGGAGGGGTCAACAGCTGAGGATCAACAAGTCAACAACAACTGTCCATGTACTGTAGTGTTCAGTAATGTTCAAGCTCCGCCCACTATGCATGTCAAATACCTGTCCGTTTCTGAATGCAAACGCGTCAAAATTTGAGGGTTACAACTGCAACTACTGCATTTCAATAGTAACCCTAGTAGGATGCTAAATGTACAAGTACAGTAAAATATCAGGGTAATTGTTACGTTTTGTTTGCTCTGGACCCAATTGTCAACTCGAGAGACAGGGATTGATGTAAAGCAGTTTAATGGCAGATGGTGGAAAAATTAGAAACAGGAAAAATGGCATAAAGGTATGCAGGGAAGGTGGACAGCAGCGGGCAGACACAGCTCTGGGGGTCCAGGCTCTGGAAAAGGCAGAGGAGAAAAACAGTCGGTTCACAATCACAGGTGAAGAAAAATATCAAAAATAATCCACAACTGCAAAAACCCAGTAGGCTAGAGATGGCTATACTTTACCACAGGAAGATATGGTAAGATCTGGCGACGGTTGGAGTGCAGACCGTGCAGGTTCTTGTAGGAGGTGGATGTGATTGCAGATGGAGATCAAGTGCATTCGTGAGGACGTTCAGAAAGACAGATTTAAAGTGGTAATCTCAAACTTTTATATAAATACATATAGTTTCGCTACTATCCGCCAATTGTTAAAACAATGAACCTAACAAAGCCTGTTTCCCATTCATGAAAGCCTTTCCATTGGCAGTTCGAAGAGTTCTGAGAGGAGATGGTCACAGGTAGTGAAGTATTTTCATCAAACAGCAGTGTTTGGTCCGCCAGAAAGGATAGGTGAAACTGACACTCTGGCGGCCATCTTGGAGGAGTGTCCTCTATTAGTGCATTTGCGTTGTTAGCTAGTCTTAATCATGGCTCCTCCAAGCCACATTTCCCCTCAAAACATGCCTCCTGCACAATCAAGGAGTGCAGTCAGGTCCAGACCAATATTTGACTGAGTAGTGTGTGATCACTAAAGCGTGTCAAAAGCTATAGAAAGGTCAATAAAGTATAAATAAATAAATACATTTTTACCCAATACGAAAAGAAACCAAGGAGGCAGCACAGATGGTGCTATGAAACCAGACTGATGATCATTTAAAATACAATTGGCATTTAAAAAGAGTCTTAACTGATCACCAATTAGGGATTCTAATTGATTGATAGTTATTCAGTCACCCCCTTTGTTAAACAGGAGTAGCTGAGTCTGGCTTTCTGCGCTGCTCTTGGTGATGATTTTCACTAGCCTATGTTTTTAGCACTGTTCCTGTCTCAGGATAAAAGACTTGGAAGGCTGGACTATATTTATCGTATCCTTTGAAAACTCCCCTTTCACATCTAGGATCAAACGTCTTCTTATCCTGCTCGTATGCGTAGCATTCAGAGCCAAAAACTCTCATGTTGGACAAGTTAGGTGTTTTGGCAGTGAAAACATAGTATGGTGTCTGCTCTAGATGTTTACTGTAACACCTGTTGCATATCTGTGCCGCTGTCTGTGCTGCGTATGTCCCCAGCTGCTTTGGGAGGTTACTCTTCAATAGCATGCATCTTGACATCTCAAATAAGGTTCTCCAACCTCTCTCGCCGGTTCCATTCCGGTGAGGTGAGTGGGGCGCACTTCTCTCGTGCTTTATCCCATTCCTCCTAAGAAAAGATTGGAACTCATGCCCTGTGAATTCAGTGCCGTTGTCAGATCTTATACACTTTATCTTTCCACAGGGCGCGGTATCTGCTATTTTTCAGTACCCTTCGCAGTATCACTCTTTGATTTGGGTAGGGAAACATCATACCACTATGATCATCAGTAAATGCTATTGCATATGGATACATATCCATATGATAGATACAGATCCAGTTTTAGTGTGACAAATGCTCTCCTCTGCCAACCGGAGGCTACACATCCTCCGCAGGCTTATGCGTTTTGGTGTAGGCCGAGCAGATCCGAGCAGACCATCTTCAAAACATACATCCGACCCTCCATTGAGTACTGTGCCCCAGTGTGGCACTCCTCTCTAACACTCCTCCAATCAAACCAGATGGATAAAAAAAAAAAAAAGAGCCCTCCGCATCATCCTTGGCCGAGAGCATGATCACTACCAGCCCGCCCTCGCCATCCTTGGCATCTGCCGGCACTCAGAGCGAAGGGAAGACCTGTGTCGGAGTTGCGCTCAACACGTCCAAAACTCCCACTTGAGAGAACTCGTCCCCCCCTCTAACATGTCCGTTTCTGGGCGTTTTACCAGACAGGCCAGTCGGCTCCAGACCAGCATAACAAGAACTGAGCACTACAAGAACTCTACCATCCCCTATCTGACCAGACTGCTTCATGAAAATGTAGAGCTTGATACCCCTCCTTTTAAATTATGTTTATCTTAATTGTTGATTACTGTACTGTATTTTCGTTTGTTTTGTATTTTTAAATTGTAATAAGACATATAATTCATCCTGTGTGAACATGATGCAAGTTTTTCTAATAAAACTCAAACTCAACTTCTATTGGACCACATAGTCTGTATGTATTAGGTTCAGTTCTGTCTTAGATTTAGCATCTGCCTGTCTGTTTCTGCTATGAGTAAATTTGCCCTGCGTACATATTTCACAGTTATAGTTGGACTTATGGTGTTTCCCTTTGATCGACATTCGTTCAACTACTTTTTCCAATTTTGACACATCATCAAAATTATAGTGACCAAGTATGTTATGCCATGTCTGTATATAATAGCAGCCATTACATTCATCTGTGTTTACATCCTCATTCCCCAAATTCATATATTTATATTTTACTCCCTCTCTTCTCTCCAAAAACTGAGGAGGACTGTCCTCCCCTACCTCAATGGACGGGCCTCCTCTGGTACACATCCATTTTGAACTTGGTACCGTCCTGGTGGACCAGCCAGTCATCACCGTCCTTAAAACGGAACTCGGCTCTTTTGGCTGTCGCTGCTTTTACTGAAAAGACATCTTGTGAAAAAGATGGGATGTAGAGTGGCCTGTTTGAGTCTCGTTTTCGCTCGTCGTCCCTCGCTGTCGAGCAAACAGACTTCAGCTTCTCCTCTCATGGTCGCTTTTGTTCCATCTGCCAGTTCTATCTCATGGTTCTCGGGTCTAAAGTTCTTATTGACTGTCTTAAACTTCAAAGTTATTGATCATGTGCGTTGTGGCACCGCAGTCGACCATATCACCACGCTCGTTATCACCGAATCTGCCACAGCGGATCAGGGTTGCGGTGGTCACCCCTGTCACCGTGACTCAACACAGGAAACAGGCACGCGTCTCTCCTGTCTAGGGGGGTTCGGCAGCTGGAAAAGGTTCACATGAGTCCGCACGAAACGCAGGGATTGGGACCCGAATGACTGTGCTCAACCAGGGGGATGTAATGCCCTCTGCCCCTGCCCCCCCCCCCCCCCGCCCCCTCCTCTCAGCTGATATCCTTTAATGGGAGCCCCAGGCATGGGAAGTTTACATATATCCAACTTGACAGGCGAGCCAGGAGGAAACAAGACCAATGACGCGTATGGATCCACTCCGATTCAAAAGGCTGCAGAAAGAGAAATGTCAAACTCACCTAAACCCATTGTTTTTCTCATTAGCGTCGCTACTGATTGTGCAAACTCGGCTTTCACTGTTGGTTCAGCTACCTGTATTGGATTTTCTAACACCTATGTGTGTACATGAGGTTTGATGTAAGGGTTGATGGAACCCGACAACCAATTAAATGCATTTTACTGGAGCAGTTCAGTCTGAGCTGCAGTAGGCAGAGAACTGGACAGAGAGAGGGGCGGTGATGACAGCTGTCAGATGGACGGCGAAGCAAGGTTTCCTCCGACCTGGGTTGGACTATTTTCTCGATGGACCAATGAGAGAAACATTCCATTTCATTTGAACATATCTCTCTCTCTCTCTCTCTATCTCTCTCTCTCTCCCTCTCTCTCTCTCTCTTTCTCTCTCTCACGTTTATGCCAGAGAGAATGTGGCTTGATCCTCACAAGTAGGTGCTAAATGGCCCCACCCCCCAGTCCACCTTCTTAGTCAGGGGCCCTTTCTGTGTGTGAAAGAGACTGACTGGAGATCATAGCCTGGGTGTCAGACTTCCTTGCGAACCCCCTCCCCACAAAAACACGACACAGTCTGGACTTCTAACCGCCCAGAACGATTTAATAGCGCGCCAATCAGGGACTGCCTTTTAACTGCTGTTCCGCCCCCTGGCGCCAGCGGGGACGTAGCACCAGATTCCCGTATTTGATGCGTGAAAATGAAATACAGGCTTCTGGCCAAGCATAGTAACAACACTATAAATGAGCCAGATTTAGCCCTAATGGCTCGTTTCCGTCTGCTGTCCCTGGACAGATATTTAAAAGGCAACCTGTAGAAAAGCATATCAAATACAGTAGATTTATAATATATTACATTAGCCCATACAAAGGTTAAAAACAGAATGACTCTTAAAGACAATATTAAGACAGATAGCATGCAGACAGAGCAATAACCTTAGCATTCAGGACAGACAACAGACATGCATGCATGTACAGTAAGACAGAACAGACACCTCGGTACAGTGCAAAATGACATTTACAACGTATGCGCAGCAGCACAAGCTAAGCATGAACTGACAAGATAAAAGCACACCCTAAGGGCATGACAAACAAGCAACATAGTGTACACATGTCTGGTTGTTAAAAAGCCATAATTACAGCTGCTCAGTGATATGTCTATATATATATATATATATATATATATATATATATATATATATATATATACACAAATTAATATTTGTTGAATTGTCTGTTTGGGCTGTCTTGGCCAGGGCTCCTTTGTAAAAGAGACCTCTGTATCAATAGGACTTCCCTGGTAAAATAACATAAATTTTAATTAAATAAAATTAAAAAAAAAAATAATAAAAAAAAATAAAATATATATATATATATATAGTTGTATTCATTCAGTTGTGATTATATGCTTAGTTTTATTTTGATGTCTTTAAATATGGTAATAAAACCGTGAAAAGACATCCGACCTCCGGTTGTTTCATCGGTTGAATCATGTGGTCCCTATTCACTGAGGACAAGAATGAGACTGATTTAAAGTTATTATTAAGGTTATCACTTTTGCCTGTGTTGACAGGATGGTGCCCCGAGGTCATTTAACATAGTGAAATACGCATTTTACGATATTGATAACCCTCTTTTATAACTAAGACTTGAGTTAAATACTCTCCTATCTAGTTATACCTCTTCTGAGGTCCAAACTCCCCATTATACTCCACAATATAAATCAATTTCTGCAGTAACACATTTAACTTCTATTTCTCCTAATTTGTAATCACTGCCAACATACAAACCTGTCTTCATTTATTCATGCATTGGCAAGCAAAGTGCAGTGCATTACTGGACCTTGGTGAGATCGTCTTTATTAGCCACACGATTACATTACAGTGATTTAGCTGACGCTTTTATCCAAAGCGACTTATAATAATTGCATTTAACATGGGTCAAGTGCAAGTCAATGTGTTACAGTATACTACTACTCACCAGAACTCACAAGTGCATCTCCTTTCTAAACAAGTGACTAAGAGCATAATCTAGGGCCAGAACAGAAAAGAGTCGTGACCGTGTCAATCGACCACAGGGGCTGTGGAAAGACGGGGCAACTATTCACCCTGAGGTAGCAGAGCGGTCAGGAGGGGGTGTAGGGCTTGACCATGGCCTGGACGTAGAAGGGAGCTGTTCCTTTCATTGCCCTGTAGGCTCGTACCCGAGTTTTAAATGAGCTTATACTGGGAGCCAGTGTAGAAAACAGAGAAGGGAAGTTGTGTGGTTGAACACCAGGCGAGCGGCAACTTTCTGGACAAGCTCCATAGGTTTAACGGCTAACACCGGGGCCCCAGCAACGAGGGAGCTGCAGTAGTCCAGGCGAGATATGACAAGGGCCTGGATGAGCACCTGCGTCGGTTACACACAACACATGCGTTAGCGAGAGGCAACGCACAACACACAAACATGCTTTGGTCGCCATTGGAATTTATGATCTGCTTTTCTCCCATCCAAGCTGTCCTCTTCTAGGGGGCAGCCAGGAGCAGTGGACAGCCGCATAACTGGCACTTGGGGACCAAGTCCAATTGGTCAGTCCAAGACCTGGTCAGGGACGGGACTGAAGAGCATCTGTTCTTCTGTATATGTTTAGGGGGCCGGTCAGCCTCAGCTGCCAATCGCTCTTGTATTTCCCAATCTCTGAATCGTCTTCTTCCTAAAAAGTCTGACTTCCCATGCATGAAAAATCACCAGACTTTGCACAGAGGTCCAGTCCTATGCTAGAAGTCGGCAACTGGCATTGATTGGCAATTGATTGAGCACAGCCACAGTTACTCTGCAATTAGGAAGACAAGCCAAAAAATGGTTCAAACTCCAGCCGGTTTGTCACTCATGAAGAGAATGGAAAATAGAACTTTTAGTTAAGGAGCTTTATAAAAGATCAAGCGAAGGCCAAACTTTCATCTTCTCACTTAACTCAGCAAGAACATGACCTTCCCTTGGTGTCTCTGGTTGTGAGTTCACGCCCCGGGTGATGCAGGATAAACATGCTAATGCCTACTCAGGCATTGTACTATTTGGATTTCATACACACGGTTTTAAAGATATTTTTTAATTTAAGAACGTTTAAATAATTAGGGGTAGAGACCCTCATGTATTTGTCATTTGTCTCATCCTTCCTCTTCAAAACGCCCAGCGCCGATCCAGTGCTACACAGCAGCTAAAATTCATATTGAGTTCTTGGTAGGAAACCCTTGTGAACACAGGGAGAACATCCAAACTACGAACATAAATGTCCAGGACCTTCTTACTGTGAGGCGACAGTGCCGAGTATTGCGCCGCACGTGATCAATTTGGGGTTCAGTGTCTTGCTAAAGGACAATTAGCCGCACTGCTGGGATCTTCTAGGCTCTTCCCAGCCCGCCGTTCCACCTCCCGGATCACATATCTGTTCCTATCCTTTTTCCACTTGAAGTTAAGCCGACCTTCTACTCCCCAATTATCATGGAAAGAGCCTTTGGGATCCTCAACCTATGTACATTCCCCTCTGGGGCCTCAAAGTCTATCCCCTCGGCTTCCCCACAAACACTCAATTAGTCTAATGCAAATTAATGTAGCTATTAGCCAAATTGAATAGTGCACCTTGACTCCCACTTGCACTTGACAGTTAGCAAACCATGTTTTCAAAGGCACTTCTTTTACAGTGAGCTATTTTCTGGGTGAAATAGTAGAGTGTTGGCCTCAAATATCAGGTTGTGAGACACAGGTCAGGTCTCCAGATTTGATAGACAGTTTTATCTGTCATAATGAGGGGCAGACCCTTTAACCCAGACTGCGTATGCTAATTGCAGGCTGCCTGCCTCATCATAATGTACAAATTAATTGTAATTATTGAGCCCAACTTGCTCCAACTAATTAAATCTCACCTAACACATTGTAGCCTTTCTAATATGGTGCTTATTCATCTCTAGATTATCTCCACTGAGGGTTTTATTAAATCTCACCCCTATTGCGGTTTTTATGCTGTGAAGTTGTCAGTTTCAGAACAATCACCTGTCTTAGTCTAAAACAAAAACGAGTGCTACCTTGGAGGGAGTGGTATTTTTATATCTGGAATATGATAATTTTGTGGCTACTTTAAGTAATAATAACTTTATGTAAATATAGCCGACTGTAGCAACAGTGATGCTGAATGAGGTTGAGGTAAAAAGTTAGACTTGCAGGGAACTGCTGATTTGTTCAACCAAATAGGCCCCAAATGCTGGAAACTTTGAGGTATTCACATCCAAGGACAAACTGCTCTAGAGGCTAAAGACTCTCAATACCTCTCTGCCTTCTTTATACACTACATACATTATGAAAATAAACCGGTTCTGATACAATATGCATTGTGTATTTTGTGAAAAGTTGATTATGTACTGTTGTTTCTATTCTAAATACAAGATCAAATTGTGATGATTGAGCTGATCGATCAAGAGCCAAAAGCAGCTTGTAAGATATACAATATTGAGATTTATGTTACCCACATGGCTTTGCCAAATTATTTCCAAGCCATTTTAATCACGCGGAGAAATTGGAAGAACCAAAGTTGATAACTGTGCTTCAGAAATGCCATTCCCAGATAAAGGCTCACTTAGCCTCCCCATGCGTTTCCAATAGGACTCTCAGCTCAGTGGAGAGGATCAGGCTACGTGAAGATAGTGGTGGTAGGGGTGGCAGTGTGGATTGAAAACCTCCCCGTGCAGCTCATACATGTAGCACCTTCTTAAAGGGAGAGGACAGCTTTCTGCCTCTGCATGTGTAACCGAGTGAACCTGGGTTCTTGTGAGTCCTCGAGTAGGTAGCGAATTGTTGGTTAAACTTACTCCCCCAGTATAAATACCATCCACCCACGCCAATGAAGAGCTTTTCATTGGCGCAGCTGGTTAAAACGGTGTCCGTCACGTGGGAGACCCGGGTTCGATTCACACCCAGGGCATGTCGGAATGTATAGGAGTGAAACTGGCTTTTCATTGGCGCAGCTGGTTAAAACGGTGTCTGTGATGATTAAGTAATTACAATGAAATCAATCAAAATCTCCCTTTCTCTTATCACAAGTGTCTCACATTTCCTGCGTGCATGACTGATGAGTATCGTAAGAGGATCGCACAAGTTATCAGTTCCCTTACACTCACATTCTAAAAGTCTCTATCAATAGAAGAGAGGGAATGAAAAGAAGATGGGAAAAAACGAGGAGGAGAGAGGTTTGTGAGGAGGGCTTAACTGCTCTGGAACTGGGGCTGATTGAAATTGACCAGCGGACCGCCGTTAAGATCTCCCACATTGGAGGAACTGGGAGTCATCGTTCTGATACGGAACATTCCAGAACATTCCAATCACAGAAACTCGTGACGATCCATGGATACAGTATGTGGCTGTCAATCAACAGGCCAGACGGGGAAAGATGGTCAATAATCTGCCGGAATTTAACTAATGAATTTGCATTTCCTGTCCAAGTCTGGCTGTTAAAATGTTGCAAACAGTAGGTACAGTATGTGTGCTGATAGCAAAAATGTATGCCACACAGTATGATGAAGCTGCACTTCACAATATTAAAATAAATATAAGAAAGAAAAATATACATCACAGACTTGCTGTTATCTGGCCATGTGAAATAAATCCATGCTTTTTATGTATTTTAAGTTTGAAATAAGTAGTGCAATAAACAGACTCACAAAGCTCACTGGGCCTACTGTGAATGTAGAAATCTGATAGCTAATAATGCTACTGTAATGTATTAATCATACTTTAGTGTGAAAGTTGAGCCCTGATAATTTGCTAAGTTATGATACACATAGTCTAAGCTTTATGGCTATGTTGAAGCAAAGGAACACACAGCATTGCATCATCCCATAATGCTTCTTTTTTCCACCCAGCTACAGAATTGTAAAGACATTTTTAGTGTAATTATCTCTTTCACATTCAGTGTGATGTAAGTAAGTACAATTTTATTTATATAGCACCCTTCGTAGCACGAGTGCACAGAGTGCTTTACCATGGGAACATTAAAAGCAACATAATCCAATCAGATACATACAAGTGCACTCAATACAATAAAGAAAAAGAGTGCACGTAAACATAGTGACATAAAAGAGGTCCGTATCAGGGGAAAACAGGCAAGTCGACAGGAGAGAGTGCGTCAGATAGAGACGGCCGAGCACTCAAAGCCTTGTCTGGATAAGTGTGTCTTTAGCTGCCCTTTAAAACTGTCCACAGAAACAGCAGCTCTCAGATCCTGTGTAGAGATGTACTGATATATGGAAGAGCTTGTGCTGCAGTGAGAGTGCTGTGTTCCTTTCCTTCGTCTAGTTCATATCCTTTCATTTCATTCCACCCCATTTGTTATATGCTAATAGTATTCATAGATAGACATATGATTACCAACACAATGCATACTTATTAATTCAAGTAACAAAGACTTCATACACTCTCGCACACTCTCTAGTTTTTTCACATGCCTCGTGTTGAATTATTTTACATTTACACATCTACTTTATACAAATGGCCCACAGACAATCACTTCACATCAGTATACCCCTTAACTAAGGTTTGTGCAATCTGGTAGTAAGTAATTAAAATACCCAGGAAAAAACACAAAACATGAATCTGATTAAGCCCAGGAGTGCTCTCCTCAACACAATACTGTAGCTACACATAAACAGTTTCATTGATTAATTTGAACCAAAGGGTATCCTATAGCTACTGTAGTGTGATTGCTGGAGCCGGGTCACCCTAATTGGTAAAGGGTTGCACCTGCATGTGAACTCTCTAGAGCCAGAGACTCTGCTAGGACATTTAATGCCCCAATAAGACTACATTATATTTTTCTTTTTCACGATGGTCACCATGTCAGATTAGGCGATCACAGTTCAATCACTTCTTGCTGTGTCTTGGCCGGGACACTGGCAACACTACACAGAGGACAACCACCGATTATCGTATGATGTCTTTCACGACCATGCGCATCATTGCGTGTGTTCAGGTAGTCTGGTAAATAAATTGTCAGTCATCCAAGAAGCACTGTATTCAAGCTTTATTCATACTTGAAATGATGGTGGCGGGGTGTTGAGAGTTGTCGTTTGACTCACAGTTGAAGTATTACAGTCTCCCTCAAACTCTCATAGTTTATTACTGTGGATGTTATAGAAGTAGCTAGCCATAGGTTCGCATTGAGAATCTTAAAACCTAAAATAACATAGCCTTTTATGACGAGTTGCTCCTCTTGTGATGTTCTTGTCTTTGCTGAATGGTAGAAACTGTAAAAACACAGGCTATAATTTTGTCGGAAGAAGAGTGCAGATGAAAATGCGAAGGGGAGTGGGATTCTGCCGAGGAGTTGGAATTCAGCTCAAGCTGTGTTGTGCTCAGTCAAAGAAGAAAAATAAAAGAAAGAAAAAACGATTGTGGACCCGTTCCTGGGTGTCACCAAGAGGACAGTTTTGACTGTCTATTCTCCAAGAACTTGAGGTAACGGTTGTTTTAACATGTAAAGAACATTGTCATCCAATTGGTCAACGTCAAGGTACGCCGTAGGCATGGTGGCAGGAGATGTCAAACTAGGCAGGAAAATACCCAAAAATTCTGACGGGGTGTCGGGGTGGCCCGACGCCAAATCGCTGATCTTCAATTATGTCTCACTACAAGGGGTTTCGTCATTCCCGACGTTTAGGGTCAGGCCTGACGCTGGAAATTTTGTTGGCGACAAAAGGACAAAATCGGACTGAATTCGAGTAGCCTAAATGGGTCATCAGTCAGAGCCAGGAGACGGGCAAAGGTGAACGGGTGCGCTGCGGTCTGGATTTCACACCCACTTTGCTACAGGACTCATACTCATCCTGTGGGTTCGGTTAGGGTCACCGCCAGTGGCGTGCACGAAACCGTGGAAGGGTTTCATGATCCGAAACGCAGGTCGGGTCCACGGGCTGCCCAAACACAGCCGACCATTCACCTCCATTCGTTTTTTGAACAAAGAGTAATCAAAAACCTACCTGACCGATTTCCAAAACCCAATCGGAACCATAACTTGTGGTGTTTTTTTTTTAGCAGAACATCAACGGACACCAGTGACCACTCGGTGAGTTTCCTGCCTTTGAAAACGAGAGTTTATAGTGTTTTTGAGGGATTTTGTCTATGCACCTATGGATCAATTGAGCGGCGACAGGCTATATCTCGAGAGTGCACCGCTTGGCGAAACTCTGATATCGGCCGTTGTATATGATTGTAAATAACCTTATAACATGGCTTGTAATGCTACATTTCGAACCTGTCCTTTAATTATTGCAGTTGGAGGGTGGGATTTACTATATAAGGGCCACATGCTGTGAGGACTGGGTAGCTATAATCAGGAAACAGGTTACAGGTGTGCTGACCTCCGGTCCTGTGTGTCCCATACGTTTCATTTCATTTTTTCATTATACTTTATTGTCCCCGTGGGGAAATTTGTTGTGGACTCCTCCTAGTCCTGCAGGTCACAAGACATATATCACAATCATCTTCAACACACGAATTTAAGTAGATAATAAATAAATACCAATGGCAACATATTGCACAACCCTCAGTTGACATATTCCACAACCCTCAGTCAAGTCAAATAAAACAGTCAATACAATCAATATAGTGTTGATTCAGTCAGAAACCAATAAGTTTGAACCACTTGTGTGTAGTAAGGCTGTTTGGATCCTGGTCCTGTGTTGACCCCTACGTGAACCAATTTTTGTGTGTATCGGGGTTGTGTGTAGCCCAGGCTCTTGTGAGCTTGTCTACCTCGCATGATGTGGCTTTGTTTAGCATGCGACTTGTATAGCTTATTGTCGTATTGTGCTACTCGGTGCATAGCCTACCCTGGTCTGGCTTAATTGCTGCATGAATATTTCCATGTCTAACCGACTGCTAATGAATTACCCAGTAAATAAAGCGGCTCTTTTTCTAGTCATTTTCAAGTCATTGCTTTGTATTCTCAGTGCTTGCTGTCTTGACAGTAGGCCGTTCGGGTCTAACCGACTTAAAAGGATTATTACACTACTAAAGACAACATAACATTGCCCTCTTTAGCGATTTTGCTGAATACACAGCACCTAATTTATACTGTACATGACTACATATTTCATGCTAATCCATGTGGTTTTTATCACTAAATAAATAAATAAATGATTGTATAGCCTGACTCTATGAGTGAGCCTCTGGAGCAATGCTTGCGCGCTCTGCGCATGCGTGCTGGAGCAAGTGGGGAAGTTATTTCGTTTCAAAAGACGTTTCTAAACATAATATTACAGAGGCATGTGAAAAACCACAACAGGCCTACCCTCTACGTAAGCACAACTAAAAATCAATGCAAAATCGGGACTCGCAAGTCGCACAATGTGAGAAGGTGTACGATCTGCGATTCATTGCTACGACAAGGCTACGACCTCCCGACAAAATATCTGGCATGTCAGATATTTTCGTCATAGATCGCAGATCACGTAAAAGTTCAGCCAAGATGAACCGTGGGCGTAATCGGTTCTGACAGAAATCGTATAGCGTGAATACAAATCGCATAGTGTAAATACACACGTCGTATGGTCGTATGGTCGTATGGTCGTATGGTCGTATGGTCTTGAGACAGAGTCCCGGTCGTACAGCGGGAATTTTTTCAGTCGTACAGTGTACAGAAGGTTTAAGAGTAGCCTATGAGAAGTGACCAACTCCCGACACACAAGGACACATCTCATTGGCGGAGTTGATAACCTTCACTTTAATGATCACGCAGAGTCATTCAAATTAGGGTTCTGTGGA
The DNA here is from genome assembly GCF_949987555.1 of Borostomias antarcticus. Taxonomy (NCBI): domain Eukaryota; kingdom Metazoa; phylum Chordata; class Actinopteri; order Stomiiformes; family Stomiidae; genus Borostomias; species Borostomias antarcticus. The sequence goes on along the minus strand of NC_140266.1, from coordinate 2,061,852 downwards.
AAATAAATGAGAATGAATCGAAATATAATCCCAAACAGCAAAGACTTCATCACCGGAGGAGGAGGCAATATATCTCTTTTAAAAGGTTTTTATATGAGGAGGAGGGAGCTTTCCAATGACAAACTTATTATCTGTCACAAGCCAAGGTTAAAGCCAGAGATCCATGGGAATCAGAATTGGAAAAGAGGGCACTTTCACATAGGAAAGCCTATTTTATCATATCTGAGTTCATAATAGATGATCAGTGTCATTATGAATGATGAGGTCCCACTCTCGTTATTCAAAACGCTAGTGAGAGGTGAGAATGACTTTCATTTCCACTGAAGATACCATCTTTGCCATAGCATGCACATGTAGATGAGTTATCCAAGACACTTTAGTAATAGGTGACTTATGGCCAAAGGTATGTACACAGGTACACTTGTGACCAAAGATACTGTACACTAGAAAACAGACATTTCAAAGCTTAATATAAAGCTTTACAAAGTTTGCAAAAGAGAAAATAATATCCATATTCACCAACTTTAATCTAGTCCTTGATAGATATTGGCTATAGTACTGCAAATTTATTTCAGAAATGTGTTTTTATACTGTAGCTGCCTACTCTGTAGATCTTCCAAACACCCACGTACAGTATGGGCATGTCAAAAGCAAGATGGTTTCTGTCTCAAACTGAACTTAAGTGAAGCCATTAGAATGCAAACTGCATACTGTATGAGTCTTTTCGTTCTAGATAACCCTGAAAACCCAACAAGGCTTCTGATAGTGGTTCATCATGTTTACTTGTAGAGATCATTTACCCGTGTGTGTGTGTGTGTGTGTGTGTGTGTGTGTGTGTGTGTTTGTGTGTGCTTTCAACCCTAGATGAGAGATAGCAAACTTTAGGCCTCAGACAGTGATTAATGGACTGACAGGACTGGGCTTAACTACACTGGTGTGAGAAGACCCTCATCATCCTCTGACGCGTGACACAACAATATGGCGGCTCTCAGATGTACAGCAATTGTTGAGAGAGCGAGAGAGAGAACGAAGGAGAGAAGGAAGGAGAGGGAGAGAGAAAGGCAGCCATCATCCTTGCAGCTGTCATCAACGTTGCACAGTCCCTACGTGTAAGTAGCTAAAGAGCCAGTCTGAGTATGTCAGCTACTATAGTTAGCGAGAAATTTCACAGACTTAATTCCCTTCCCAATATTTAACCCAGATTTTTCAGTCCACTTGCTGTTCGGCAGTCCCTGCCTCTGCCAGGCAGCGAGAAGAACCGCACTTGACACTTAATTGGACTTCCTTCGCGAGTGGGCGCTGAAAATGAAAATTGAATCATGACTAATGAGCAATGAACAATAAAAAAGGAAGATAAATGGTTTGATGGCAGCGAGACAGACAAGGTCAGATAACTTTCTGCCTTCATAATTTCTTCATTCAAATGGGTGCTGAAGCAGTCACACACTCACAAATGAAAGGGTTGAAAATGCTTTCAAGGCCAAGCTTTTTTTCCCTTCCTAGAATGGTGTCTCTTTGTAATTCATCTGAAAGGAAATAGGGATGAAATTATCATTATTAAGGTAGTTACACAGTTGGGAGGCCACACATTCCAGATGCAAAAAACATCAATAAATTTCAGGCTGCAAACATAACTTATTAATTTAACCACTACTTGCAAATCATTCAAAGTAAAAATGTTTTAGCCTCAAGTGGAGCAACTTCGAACTTTAACCTTGTGCAAAAAAACAGAAGTTGCCCCAATCCTTAGACATGATACTTGAGGTACTGAGTCAGCCAATTATCATGAAAGTTTACCTGATGAAGGTCTGAGCACCGAAACGTTTTAAAAAACAACAATAATTTATGGTTGAGGGAATGTGAAAGAAGATAGTGTGCTGTTGTTTAGTTTTTCTACTGTTGGCCCTTGGCACTGATGCACCCGTCGAACCTGCACCTGTCCTAAAGCATAAATTACATGCATTTGCTATAAATTAACTACTGTATATATACAAGCTTTAAACAGTACAATGCATTGCATTTGTATGTTTCTTAGGTGATGCATTAAAACATAAATATATAATATAAAACAACCAATTCTGCACAAGGTGGTAGGTTGGAGAGAAAGAGGGCTTAGCAATGCTGCCCTTGTCATACATGTCTCCCAGATTCAACGAGCCAGCCAAACGCAATCTCATAGTGAATGGAAACGAGTGACGCAAGGTTAACAGGAAACAGAAAAGTTGGCCTGGCCAACACGTTTTTAGGAAATGTCTACAACTCACTGGCAGTGAGAGGATTATTACACTGACAGTTATTGTGCACGCCCCCATGGATGGTAACAAATGTGCTTCTCTCTGCTACTGCCAACCTTGAGGAAGGGAAAGCTTCTGCTGAGCGAAGGCCTACATTCAGAACTATGGAGCTGGGAGCGAGAAGGTGAGAGATGTCTCTGGTCTGCAGGACCGTGAAACCGTAACCTACCGTAGCAAATAGAGTAACACATAGGCCTACATTTAGTAATGCATTTCTAAGCATAAAACATAGTTTTCTATATGAAAAAAATGATTGAAAATGTATAATAACATTAGAATGGTGACTCATTCAAACGAAACAACTTAAAAGAAAAGAAAAGGGGTTGCACTCAGCACACAGGGGAGTCCACTCACACACACACACACACACACACGGAGTGACAGGAGTGTCCACTGATGAAATTCTCCTCTGCTCTTAACCCTCTTCCTCCAAGGGCAGCTGGGAGCAGACAGTAGGCAGCGTGCAGGGGACGCACCCCCGGAGACCGACCGAGTGCTCCTTTCCGTCTTCGTCAGGGACGGACAGAGTTCGCGATCTGGTCTTCTGCAAGTTTTTTTAGATTGGGTTCTTAGGGCGGAAACCCATGCTAACGCGGGGAGAGCATGCACACTCTGTGACAGTACTAGGTACTGCGCCACCGTGCCACACATGAGCAACTTGGGGGGGTTCAGTGTCTTGCTCAAGGACACTTTGGCGGAACACTCCGGAACCTGGGATCAAATCGGGAACCTTGCGATCTCCAGCTGGCCACTCTACCTATCGAGCTACGTGCTGACCCCGGTTGATTAAGTCATTGGCCACGTTTCCCGATAAAGAACCTTCTTAAGGAACCCTTCTTAAGCAACTCTTTGTATGGGAGTTAAGAAGTACTTTGGAGTTAAGCGCTTCTTACTGTAACTCGTTCGGGAAACTCGGCCATTGACTAACAAGCGCGTTATCGTTACAGTAATCTCACTTGGGTCTTCGCCCATAACCCCTCACTTGGAACATTTATTATTTTATACTTATGCGTATGTAGCCCACTGCAAGGCTGTTGCCAGTACCAACATAATGAACAAAAGATTATTCTCCTGGCATGGATGATTAAGATCAAATCAGATGTTACTTGATGTTCTGTTTTCGAATCCAGTTTGTGCAGCAAACAAATGAATCACTGGGGTAAGTGACTAAACAATCAAGCATGTGTTTCATGCGTATAAATTCTAATTGCTAATTACACCAATTTAAATCCAATTGTCCAAGCACAACTCCTGCTTTATTCAATTTATATCCAATGTTCTTCAGACGTATTATTAGATTGCATTATCCTCAGACATCTTCTCACCTTCTACCTCCATCACAGTGACTGGTCCACATTGCTTTGAGTACAACTCTAATTAGAGAGCAAGTCTAAGTCCCAAATAAAAAAGGCACCACAAATTCAAAGAGTTAATCCGTTTCTTAAAGGCAGAAGGAAAAACTATTTTTTGGTTTCTACTAGAGTATATCTGTCACAACTGTATAAGCAGATGAAGTGGCATAGTAGGTCAAACTTTCAAGAAATGAGTAGTCCTTCTAATACATGCAGGACAACATTTTTTTTTCTCTTAAGTATTAATAATACATTCATAGTTCAATAGCTGAGACATAGTCCAATGTTGAAAGAGGGCCAAAGCCACAGCATCCAAAATCTCTCTCAAAAAATGATATAATTTTTCTTTTGTTTAGAGATTCTTCACAGAACATCCGTATTTTATGACTTCTTTGGTGGATCTCACCACCAAATGCACATCCTGGGCTGAAATGTATGTTCCTGGATAGCATTTTATTACATGGTACCCATATCTTACACATCGTACACATCACAAATAAAGATCCTTGAATTCTTAAGATTTCCTTGAGACACGAGTGAGCTGTCAAAATGCACATTTACATTCTACCCTTAGATAAGAACCCTTAGAAGAATTTAAATCAAACTGAACTTTACTCAAAATCAAACTCAACGTCTCAGATTATTATTATTCATATCAGCCAATTACTTATCAAAACCACATCCAGCATGTGCTACTTTAATAAGAGTTTATCAGAGTTTCAACACATGTCCTCTGAAATTAAATTGTTTGGAGGAAACATGCCTATTTATAATTACTAAATCACAATTCTCTTTTCCCTCTCTACAGACCTGTAGGACTCAAGTCTGATACAACGTTGTTTTCAGCTTCAATGTCAAGGGAGCGGATACAATTACATCTTAAAGCATCCTATTTATAAACAACACATTGCACACGTTGACAAGAAAGAAGGCAGAACAATCATTGTTCTCTGTTGCCTGCGGATTCAACTCCAGCCTCCTATATTGGTCCTTGTTGAAAGATCTATTCAAACTGCATCAGGGGATTCTTACAAAACAGCTTAAACACATATTCAGTATACCCAGAGGCAAGGCACAGCCGACCTTGAAGATATTAGGAAATTAAAAGTGCCTTTTTCAACTATTCCTTGGATAAGAAAACAGACACATCATTTTACTGTAGCTTCAGCCCCATTCTCTTGATTCAACAAAGTAAAGTACTGTTTTGGTACCACACGCTATCCTGTCACGGTTAAGTGAGTCCTTTATAGTTCCAAAATTGCATGTGCTGGCTAACATCCTTGTTTTTATCACTTTCCTGATCCCTAACGAAAAAAGGATACCTTACGACAGTAATTTTAGGGTTACAATAGGTATGTTTACTTGGAGCCTAATAATCCAATTATAATAGGTTTAAAAGCCTAAAACCGAATAAAAATGCTCCATATAAAGACCTTGCAATCTGATTGGTTAAGAGCTGTTGTATATTCATGATATACCACAGGGTATACTCTTTACTGTTATATGTGAAATATTACTGCGCCAATTATTACTGCCTGTCAAAGTGGTAATTCTATTGCATAACTGCCTGTTGGTTACATAGTTCGCATAAACCCAACAATGTTCCAAAATATCGCTAGGCTACAAGCCTGGGTCCATTGTAATCCTCGTTCCGTTACTGGCGAACTACCTCTCCAGACTGTTAGCTTCTGTTAGCAAACGTTTGCGGCGAACACAAAGCTAACGGAAAATAGTTCGCTAACGTTCGCAAATGTTCGCTGAATTTGAACGCGCCCCAGGTGTAAAGTTCTCGTCTCCTAGCAACTCAGAGCGACTTTGCTGAGCCCACAGTCTGCTCGCTGAAGGTTTTGGCTAGGAGCAGATGTGCAGGCGAAGCCCGCTTATACAGTGGTGCATCGGACCTAGTTGGACACAGGTGCGTGTATGTTTTTTTTTTGTCAATGTAGCTGGCTAGGGATTCTCAAGCCAATAGGAGCTTTCTCTGTGGGGCTTCGCTGCACTCATAGAACTAGGGTTACAATACGTAACCGTCGTTATCGAAAAATTACGCACTTCGCGGAGGCAAACACCACTCGGCTTCGATAATCACCCCCCGTGTCGTGCATTATTTTTCGATCACAGCACACCTTGTGTATTGCCCCCTTACTTATACGGTGCTGTAAACATGCGTGCTATGCCTGTGATTATCGTAAGTGTTCCATCAGAGACTCCCTACGAGGAAGCTGAATGATTTAAGCACATACAGTATACAGTTTTCCTTGCTGGACAGCTGAGCAACAAAAGCACTTTCGGGTTACTCCACCTTGCTTTTGATTATCCTTGGCATGTCGATACGATGTAATTGGATGGAGTGGTGGGGAATGGTCTTTGCACGAAGCAATTTGTGAGCTAACAACACCTTCCTCAAAGAGTAATGCTATTATTACGGTTCAGACACCACCCGATCAACAGAGGCAAATAGACTTCTCTTCATTGCACCACAGCAATGCCAGCACAGGTGTTTATTTCCTACCAACACTGAACCTTTGTTTGCTTAGAGTTTAGATCACTATATTTTAGCATTAATGGCATTGTACAGAGTAATGGCATTGGACATGTACCACATCATGCCTCCTGAAGAACTACAATAGTAAGTAAGAACATTATCTACTGCTAGAATCTATGGTTTTAATCAATACTGCACCAGTTTGTATCACCTAAATGCTTATTGGATATTCTATTAACCCAACAAGCAGCATTGACTCTTGTTTAGACCATATACCGTAGCAACTGATGTTTGATGTGCAGTCTATACCTGCCCAAGCCCTTGAGTACACACATTTACTGTATCAAGACCAAATATCCAATTACACAGTAGGATCATGCTGTCATTCCAAGCCATCCACGCAAACCTTGAGGTATAGAAAGTGTTCTATATAACTTGTGGTGATATACAGTGCCCCTGCCTTCGAATTGTAACCCCAACATGCTTTAGCCTGGCTCCAGCCCCTGAATCACACTCACCCACTTACATTTTCAAAATTGTCCGGAAATTGCGATTTCCCGGCTGGAATTCCAGCCAGGCCAATCAGAGTCCTTTGAATGTCGGATGACGGAATTAAACTGTGATGCGATTGGTTAAGGCATGACCTAATTGCTGAGGACTCCTTTGGCAACGCCCATCTTGGAAAATAGCTGCAATGGGAGCGCTTTAAATAAAAACATTTTCAAATGATAAGAATGAACTCAAGCTGTTATATAGTTTAAGAGGGTCTAATTTTACCATTGAAATACAGTGGAGAAGGGTCCTGATTACTACGTGAGATTACCGCTTAAGCAGGCAGGAAAGACAGATGACTTGCGAGATTGGGTCCAAAGGTGTAATGACAGGTACTGTTGACTGAGACGAGGAACTCCCTCCGATCCACATTATCAACCCATCAAGATAGGAAAGCAATTTCCCCCACTTTCATCCCATAAGCCATGCATATCAGTGATCCATTAATCACACCATAAAGAGTCGAAAACCAACCCAGATACCCCCAGCTGCCCACAAACTGTACTGGCACTAACCAGACGGGGACCTCCGTGATTTTAGAGATAATGGTGCTTGGATAGAAATTGTTCTGACGGATTCAAATGCTGTAAGATATTGTACAATAATTAAACGTTTGTCTGGAAAACAACAAAAGCAAACAAAGCATATACCTGTATCAGGGTAAAAAAAAAAACGGACTTAGTATGCATGCAGGTTTGCTTCATAATCAGAAATCCCCAACAGTTACTTTCAATTTACAACTACCAAAGTGAGCCAGCAATTACTCTAAAACTGAGCAATGAGAGGACACCAGATGAAGATTGACAGAATGCAAAATCGTCAGACTGGAAGTCTACAAGTTTTTGTCTTCAGTGATTGTGAAAAATGGGCGAAGGAAATGCTTTGGTTGGGAGAAAATCTGAAATGGTGTCGTCCTCATCGATTTCACGGCTGGGTCGTATGACGTGTGAGTGGTATGATTGATTGCTACTTTGTTAAACAAAGCAATTAAGTGGCAGAGTAGAGGAGTTGTTGATTGAGGCAAAGTCTTAAATTATAGCAACCAGTGAAGAAAGACCTGATGTCTAATTAAAATGGATGACTCAGATGAGCAGCAATGTCTTTCACATTTTAATATTATATTCAAATTAGAGAAGTAGGCACTGTACTGTAGACCACTGATGTACAAAAAAAGATCATTTTTGGTAGAAGATCTCTCTCCTTTTTGGTAAAGGGAGCAGTCGCATCAATTCATGAAAATGATTTGAAAACTGAATTGGAATAAGACCTCTGTTCTCCCTCCATGTGCTTCTCAACACTTCGAAGGATTCAAGTACAACATGATACTGTAATTGCCCCAGGACACAGGGGGTTAATGAAAGAATTGCGTTGTGACCAGCAGCTCACACATTCCACCTTTTTACTTTTATCAATGACAACCTGAACTGAAGGCCATGTAATACGGGAATACAGGCATTTATAGTTCCATACCATGCCCTTCAATCAAAGAATGTCAACAACGCAAAGAAACATTTGATTGCCTCGGACTCAAATACACAGGGTATTTTTACCAAGACCGAACTGTAACAATAATACCATTTGTCCACAGATGACTCGTTACATGTATTGTGTATGAAGTAATACACAACCCATACCGTTTAACCTTTCCAATGAACCACAGTAGATAAACATCGACTCCACTTCCCACAGTATTAGTTAAGATGCTCATCCAAGGGGATCTAAGGCATTGGTTCTGGGTTTGCATTTGAGGCAACTAACTTAACTAACAAGCCTGATTCTCCATGTGTTTCCACCTCATTAGTTGTCGTCATAGTACCGGACAGTGTCAACTATAATGATTGGATGTTTGTCCCTGTAATCAAGATCTATGAACCCCCTGACTTAACTTAGATTAAGACCCATTACTGTATGCTTCTGTAATCTTGGAAAATACCAAGATGTACAGTTTTGTAGTGGTTTCACTTAATCATAAGCTACCGTTCACTGCCTCAGCAGGCTTTGGTTTTATTTTCAAGCATATATTATTTGAAACTACGTTTGTTTTTTTCATAATAGAGTAGAGATTGGCTCATATGCCTCATTAGTCTTTAGTAGAGCAAATCCAGCATACTGTACATCACAAACCATACGTCATATCACACGGTTTTATACAGCGGGTAAAATGGGTCTAGGCACATGTTCAGCACGGAGGCGCGCAGGCAGCGAGCATTGAGCAATTCCCCTGCGCGCCCATGCAGGGGTATTGCAATGTGTGGAGCACGCCCACTCAGCGCCGTCTGAGTTGTCTCACTCCTGGGTCCAGCCTCGTAAATCAGCCTGATCCCTGTGTCCACGTATGACCCCTGGGTGCCTTTCTTTTTTGTCTTTTTTTTTTGCCATAGTCTGTATAACTCTACATGCATCATAATGTGAAGTGCTTTGAGATTTGTCTCAGCAGATGATTAGCGCTATAAACCCAATAAAAAAAATAAAATAATAATAATATTAGTAGTAGTAGTTAGCTAGTAAGAATAGTAGCTAGTTAGTAAGAATGTGTAGTAAAATGTAATCTTAAATTATGCTTGGAACACTTTGTCAGAGTGTTCAAAGGTGATCAATCAATCAATCAATCAATCAATCAATCAATCAAAGCTTTATTTGTATAGCGCATTTCATACCCAGAGGCAACACAATGCACTTTACAGAGAACAAGGGAGGTGGGCATACGACCCACCTCTACATATTCCAGAGGGAAGCAAAAAAACAGTATCACCCGGGGGCCAGATAAGTGAGCTGTAAAAATTCTTCCCTGACCCCTCTCAACAAGGCGATCGAGCAAGCTCCAGGAGTATGTTTGTCTACCGGCTAAGAACATTTATAAAGCAATAAATAACATTAAATTACATTTTCAGAGTAAGAGAGGCTAATAACATCATCTGTGATCAACAGAGGCTGTTTATTTCCCCAAGAGTAAATACTTAGTCTCAGTGAGTGTCCTGCAGGAGACTTGGGCCCAAGCCCAATACTCCCTCTTAGCCCGAGCCCCTAGTTTTGGAGTGCCCTCGACTGGGTAGTGGCCCTTCAGAACAGAGCCACAGGGGTTTGAAATCTTTACCTAAGAAATGGGACACCACTCATTACGTCTTCAATCGGAATTTTATTAGTTGCCTGATTGTTTATTTATTTTATCAGTTGCCTAAGTGAAGTGAAGTAAGGGATGTTACAGTATGATTAATATTCTTATAGTGAAAAATCTGACCAAATTTCAGGACAGAACAAGACAGATTAATCAATTGAACAGCCAGGAAGCATGTTTACACATCGGCTGTTAAGTTAGGCTAACAATAAAATGCAGATGACATTGTGAACGTCCTGACATTGAACATCCACTAGCCCTCGATATGCCCCCTAGACCTAGACAAAATGTAAAGGTACAGCCAAGGGCTATAGGGCTATGAGGGGGTCGGCATTGGGATTGGGTCTAAAGATGCTCTTCGCACACACCAGTTTTATATTCTCTGTTTCCACCGGCTGTCACAGGTGGCTTTCAGATTTATGGTTCAGTTTATTAAAAGTTTTAACCAGCTCAGTGCGTTTGTTGTTAGAGTGTCCGCCCTGAGATTGGAAGGTTGGGGGTTCAACCCCTGGCCGAGTCATACCAAAGACTATCGAAAATGGTACCCAACTAGTCAGTCAGTTAGTTCATTTAGTTAAGTTAGCTAGTTAGCCAGTTACTCTCAGTGTTGTTTTGTTCTGGTCTGTTCTTGTTGTCTGTATGTCTTGTCTCTTTCTGTGACTATGTAAAGCGTCCTTGGGTCTTGTGAAAGGCGCTATATAAATGTAATTTAGTAGTATTATTATTATTATTATTATTATTAGTAGTAGTAGTAGTAGTAATGTGAAGACTACTTAAAACGTCTAAAAGCATGTGAAGACTACTTAAAAAAAACAAGGTCAAAACAAGGTAAGAATACTAGATAGTTAGCTAGTAAGAACACTAGCTAGTAAGTAAGAATGCTAGTAAGCTACTGTAGCTAGTTTTTGCGCTCTGTGTGAGCACTCATGAATTCCCTTCTTTTCTCACGAGACTATGCTACTTGAATCATGTGACTAAATTGGCATGAATCAAGTGACAGAAACATATGAATTCACGTTACCGTGCTGAACAGAAGCGTGCCAACATGTATCCACTGTGTGAATTTACAGATTTAGGTTCCTCAAAACACATTCAATCAATTGGCAATATAATATGTGGAGAAATATCCCCAATTTATTCTTGCAGTAAGGACGTATCTGGGGGTATGAAATGCATGATGGTAATTGGTGTTTCATATTGACTTTTGTGAAGTTGTGGGAGGGTTGGGGAGGGAGAGATTATAGGCTTTTCAACCTTTCCAGGGATTACTAGTATGAGACGAAATGTGAGCTCGTATGAAATAAAAATCACCATGCTACTTCTGTATTCAGCATAATGTTGTCCTTTAACTGGGCAGACCATTATAGCCATGGGCTATAATGTACAGTACAATATTGACATGTACAATATTACAAGGCTGACTTCCTGTGAAATATACAGGTATTGGAACACTATGCATTGTTGTAGAATTTGATTTCATTTGAATTATAAAAAAAAGATGATTGGATTAGAGGCTGTCTTTTCATGTCTCATGCATTATGAATGATAATTTAATTTGCCCTGTGTGCTTTCTTTCATTGTCTAGGGCCACTCTAGGCTATCAAGGATGTTCATTTGTTATATTGTATGCACAAGATAAAGGGACCACGCTCAATGAACTGAAATCACTTGAGACCTTCTCACAAAATAAGCACTAAAATAAAACGATACAAGAACAGAAAGTTACAGCGGAACAAAAGTAGCAGCAATAAAATACAACATGAAAAAGATATGGTTCCTCCCTGTATATCTGGGATTTTCCTGGTTTATAAATGCTAGTGTATCTAGTTGATCTCCATAAAACATCTTATCAATATCATAGAAATAAAATATAAAACCTCTTATCTGGAGCACTTCCTGGACTGAAAGGTGTTTTGTTCATGGTGCTCGTTGGATAAGGATACACCTGAGCCTTTAGACTTTCTTTAAAATAATCAAAATACCTTAATTATCATGGCATAGACATATTAGACAAATATGACCATGCCACAATAATAAAGGGATTTTAAATATTTTGAAGACCATTTTTAAATCTTAGATTATTATTCTTGAGTGTCACAATCACCAGAAATGACATTTTTAGGGGTGAAAGTAGCCTAATTCCTCAACTAGAAACTTCAAAATATGATCAAAGTAACATGAGATCAGATTACAGTGAACATACATTTTTCTGGCTTGTACTATATCATAAACTCATTACAATGTTTCTGACGAGAGACACGGGAGGGCTGTACGACTGTCATGTCAACAACAGAGTCAGAGAAAGTTCCGGAGTTTTGCACAGTGATCATACAGACATACATACAGCCTTCTGATGGCATTCAAGGCCAGTGATTCAGACTTGGCTGTATGTCTAGCGCTTAATCTCCAAGAACAAATGAGACGAGGGACCCTGTTGAAATATCCACGCTACGGCTTTGACGAACAATGCAGAAATAGCATTGTGCTACAACGTATTCATTTGAAAAGACATTTCAAAAACCACTAAAGAGATGTCGTCGTCCCCTCAGGCGAAGAATGTAATATGAGAGGACAAAAAGGAATCGCCTGGGGTTCAAAACAAAAGACAGAGGTTTGTCCTCACTTCTCAAAGTCCTTAATTGCCATTGTGCATGACTGGGACCTCCCTCTCCCCCTCCCTTTGTAACCCCAAAGCCAAAGGTTTGTCTGAAATCTAAAACTATTACAGCTGCGGAGACTCTGCGGCCAGTAAGACTAAATAGGAGTGACATGTTGTCCCGGGGGAAGGTTGACGACAGAGGACAGAACGGGGGATGAGCGAGGCAGAGCTGAGGAGAGAGGAGCCGAGGGGAGAAGAGGGGGTAAGGAGAGGAGAGAAGGCAGAGGAAAGAACGGGGGGATGAACAGGTTTTTTGTGCGGGCCGGTGAGGAGGTGGAGTGGAGAGGAGGAGTTAGGAGGCACACGAGATCTTGCACGTCCCCTATTCCTTCACCGTGATATAGACAGATAATTGGTGTGTATGTCGGCTCCATCTGACAGTCTTCTCAGCTGACCTGCTCCCACAGGACTGCCGAGCGGTGGCCGGAGTAAGTGTGAGACCGCTTCAGCTCATTAACTTTAAAACCCGAACATTAGGCTCAGCCCCTCCCTTCGCCCTGCTCTGGGAATTCATACTCTCGAAAATCATTACAAATGTAATACACTGAGCATCGCTGTACATTACCGAAAGGTATGTCTGGATATAAGATTGTGGTCTTGAAATCCAATGGGTGGCCTGATTTGATTTAGGATTGTATTCTGCACACATCTAGCCTCTCCCTTAGCACCGATTGGCCGGCACTTAATAACGGGTCTCGAACCTCAAAGCGTTCGTATAGCTGTGCCGCAGTGTGACCCTTTAACCTCGGTTAGAAATCAATCCATCTGCCCTCCGTTACACACAGTGGGCGTCGGTGAACATGATCACTGTATCAGCTGACGATTTATCATTAAAAATGTAACCTGCGCCATATTGCATCGGTGTATATTTCTCCACCATTACATGGCTTTAGCTGTTTGATGTTTGGTCTCTTACAGGAAGGTTATACTGTAATCGGTCATATCTAAATATACTGCATAATATATACTGTAAGGTCCCACTTTATAAACTGCATTGCACGCCCCCGAAGACACACATTATGCAAGCGTGCGCCCACACACACGCACGCGCACACACACACACACCATCTCATTTGCAGCAATGTGCCCTCTCATTGCTGTCCCTGCAGACGGGCAGAGCTGATTAACGCTGCCAGAGGAGCGCAGACTCAACACTTTGTCACATGCTTACTGCAGATCTGGTGCTGGGTAATACCTGCACTACTGTACTGACTCTGATAGATCTGATAACGTTTTTTGGATGAAGATAGATGCATTTTATGTACTGTATGTGTCACTTAACAACACACAGGTCATATAGAGCACGGTGCATTACATCGCATGGCATTAGAAATAGTATAATATTGAATACAGAGGCGTTTCCTTCCAAAGCATCATCTTTAATGATACTGTATTTAAACTGATATTGTTCTCGTCCGTACCGTACCATACATGACCTTGCTCAAGTACGCCAAGTACATGATTACACCAGGGGACAATAATTCCTGGAGCAAGTGAAAAGGCAAAGATGATCTGATAATGGATGACATGCATCCAATCAGTCATCCCTAAGAGGTAGGGGGGAGGAGGAAGGGGGTGTGTGCCATGGGCACACTGTTACAGGTAACCATGACATTCTGGTGAGGCTAGGAGAGATGCAATCATCCAGGGGGGTTGGGGCGTATCTCCCACTACACACTCAGACAAAGACACACACACACACACACGCACGCTCCTGTATGTCTCTCTCTCTATGCAATTTGAATGCCGTATGAGGATTATACGAAGAATATGATATGAACTATAATCATTTGAACTGACAACTTGATTTCATATTATTAAGGTTGTGTTGTGGGTTGTTATCAAAATGAAGGTAATGTATTCCCATGAAACTGTCCTACTGTATCAGTAAGGACTACTACAAACTGTTGAGCGTGTTTGCGTAGTGTGGAGAAAAATGCTAAATTTGATCCTTAGGCCTCAGTGCTATTTGACTTGGCAATTGGAAACATACTGTACCACTTACGCTGCTAATGAGAAAATGTCTCATTCGCTAGTGGCAAAGCTCACGGCAGCAGATATGCAGTAGCGTAATAATAAGCTTTACAAAGTACAAATGAAGTTTCAAGCTTGCCTCCAATTAGATATAGTATGTGTCCCACATCAACGTTTCTCTTTTATTTATTTTTTCATGACACAGATTGCCCGCAGCCTCCTCCAAGACATCACTGGTCTATCTGTATAATACATTTAGTAAATTCTATGGATTTTCAAGATCTAGACTGAGAGGCCCTGGGGGGGATGGAGGAGAGAGGGGTTGGTTGGCTCGCAGGCCTGGCTGGCGGTGATTGTGGGGGAAGATAGGCTACGAGGGACTTCAATTGAGCGAGTATCAGAGTGGAAAAAAGAAAACAAAACAGAGAGAGAGACGGGGGAGATATATATATATATATATATATATATATATGAATATAACTGTGCCCAGTCCAATCTTGGATCGCCCACAGCATGAATTAACATTTTATTCAGAGCAGAATGTGTCTCTGGCTCCGCTATGGGGAGAGTGCTCTCTCATAACTTGGCAAGCACTGAAGGCCGCTTCAGTGGCTGGTATTTATGATCAGTCATCTCATTCTTCCTCATAAGGCCTGCAGAAAAATGATGGGCTTACCATATATAGATTATGATTATCAGTACAGTACATGCATACAATACAAAACAATCACATCAAGAACATATCCCTAACCCTAACCCTGTAGTGCAGAATTCTATATAACGTACTGTAAGCCTAAAATAAGTGTTTATTAAAATAAAAAATACCATTAAATACAATTTCCGTTCTGTAATAGATTGAGAGTTCATCTTTACACTCTGAATTCAATATTTTATACGTCATGTTAAAAGTGAAACGTATTCTTGTTTCATGTGGTATTTATGTAGCATCCAGCACATTGTAAGATACTGTAGGGAGTGCAATTAGTGGAATAGTTTGTGTTCCATACATATAGACAGTAAAGGGAATTGTATTCCCTTCATGTTTTACCAGGTAATAAATTCCAATTTTCAGAGTCATTGTCATACTTAACAGGTTACTTCCTGAGATTGTGTAACCTGAAAAAGCAGTAATTGATTAATGGGCCTGCTGGTGTGTGTGTGTGTGTGTGTGTGTGTGTGTGTGTGTGTGTGTGTGTGTGTGTGTGTGTGTGTGTGTGCGTGTGTATGCATGTATGTATGCGAGTGTGTGTGTGTGAATGCATGTATGTGAGTGTGTGCGTGTGTGTGTATGTATGTGTGTGTGCGCGTGTGTATGCATGTACTGTATGTATGTGAGTGTGTGTGAGGTAATGGCAGTAGTTGTGTTTGCGAGAGGAGGGCAGAGGGCAAAGAGCCTATGGAGGATGCACTCAGCAAAGGTAACCTTCCAGGAACTGACTTAATGACGCGCTCGATATTGCACACAATGTCATTAGGCACAAACGAGACCTGCCTCTCCGCCTGTTGATGGGGAAGATAATTGTAGCCCGATTTGCATGAGAATTGTTGTCGAAACCGATTTGTGTCTTATGTAAATAACGATGTGCAAGATAATAGGGGTGTGTAATTAAGGGTGAGGAATTACTGGTAATTATCTGACGACCTTGCTAAATGTCAATCAAAAGGTTATCTTCAAATAATCAGGCAGAGACTGATGGGGGGTGACATAGGGGGTGCATTCATCCTTAATTTGATATCACCCCCATGCTGGTGATTAATAGTTTCATGCGAGAGGTAGATTGTCTGTCAGTACAGTATGCCTGCAAAACTATCTCTTTGCAATATTTATTTATTTAGATATATAACAGTAGATGTATTATATCCCCCACTGAGATTGATTGATCTGAGGTAACGAAGGACAGATTCACTGTATCCTTTAGCGGTGTTTCAAAGCGTCTGGCACAGGTGTGACTAATCTCACTAATTGCACTGCGGGTATTTTGTGTGTGTAGCCAAGATTTACGTCTGCTTTTTGAAATCACACAGCCTCCTCTGAGATATCCCTGATCTGTCTGTACTTTATGTTTATTAACCCTTTCGATACGACCACGTCACCGGCAACATTTAAAAAATATGTAACACATATTTAATAATATTACAAAAATATCTAACAAATCTAAAACAATTCCTCACTCCAACACTTGCTGAAAGCTGAGAAACTGCGCTTTCTAGTATTATAGGGAAAATCCAATTAATATTCGAAATGTTGTCACTGTACTTTCAGGGTTAAAAGAGTTAAATTATATAGTATGCACTTTCAAGATCTGAGAGGCCCTGGGGATTGAGGGAGAGGAGGCGGGGCCCAGAGGCCTGATTGGCGGTCAGAATGGGTTAGTGAGGTCACTGAAAGCCAGGACGTACTGCAGTCACGCTGTGATAATGAGCGGTGGCCATGCGTGTTTTGACCTGAGGTCAAGCTCAGCATGGGGCAAGTGAGGGTGGAAGCAATACTGATGAGTAACTCGGTGGCACCTGTTACAAGTGTTAGATGACTTGCATCGTTCCCTTTAAAGGTACCCAACGAAATGTAAATCAAAACAATCCGTTCTTTGTTTATTTTCGAAATTCCTCGATTATATGGTTCCTTGTCGTCTAATAAACATGTTGATTGTCTCTCCTACCTTCTAATTTCTTCACAAAATGATATTTAGCTAATGTTTTGAAAACAACAAAGATGTGTGAAACGTCACTATTATGTGCTCCGCGTATTGACGCAATGACGTAGTACGTAATTTTCGGGGACCACCTTCTCAAACTTGCTCTAGAGCGCATACTAGTGGTCAAAAACTACATTGGGTACCTTTAAGCTGACATAGTTGGCGGTCGTTAGAGTGCAGAGCCCATTGCTCTTCAGTTTGAATGGAGAGGAGTACCTGTAGGTGACCGCAGTTACACATTTGTGTCACTACAGAGTAAATAATTATTGTCATTATCAACCAATGGTCTCCAGAGCCTGGGTCAATGTGCGTTTGACAAAATTACTCCTGAAAAAGATTGCTTTGAGGTTCCGCCTGTTTTATTTCATGAACTCCTCTTAATTGATTCAGGGCTGCCTCTGCCCAGTTGACGTCAATCCATCACTGTGGGGTCTGTATTGAATATAATACAGCCAGCCACCTAAGAAGCAACAGCCCAGCCTCTCGGCTATGTCCTCTCCTGTTTGAGTGATAGATTATATTGTCCTTTTTTTCCCCTCACAACCCTATCATTACAAGTTGTAAATGACCTGCCTTAATGCTCCCAGCAACTACAGGGCAGACCAACAGTGGGCAAAGGCACATCTTTTCTCTCTCTCTCTCTCTTTTCAAGCCACTGTCTTCATGGGCGAGGATTTCGATTTACTGTTTTAATAAAACTGCTGTATTTCTTTCCCCTCTCTGTATTTACGGTGTCCTGAATTATGCCACCAAACATTGTGCCAGTAGGGGCAGAGTTATAGGGACATCACCTTACATCACCGCTGACGTACCAACACAATGAAATATGACCTCAACGCAGCGCAGGCCGGGCCCTATCTGGAGGCTTAGGGAGCAAGAGAAGCAGGAAGGATATTTTTTGCTTATTGTCATACATTCTGTTGTCAGACATCAGTCTTGGCAGACTCTGCCCTTAACAGAGCAACAGATCCTCATATCAGTCATAATACCCATCGCAGGTACTCACGTACGCTCACCTCAAAAAGTCAAACATGCACTGTGTCTTGCCGGCTCCAGCGGTTCTTCCTCTCAGAGCCAGTCACAGACACATAAATGGCCCCCCATCCATTTCATTTAAAAAAAAAAAAATTGTCCAATGATACGGCATCCAATTTGAAGATAATTTGAGAAAACTCACAATAAAAGCAGCTTTACCCAGCTCGGTTTTGACTCGAGGGACCTCAACTCTGTGGGGAGGACTTGCTTTTTGGATTTCTCCCCAAAAGAGTTGAAGGGTCCATATTGCACAGAGTACTCAGCCCCTCTAAAGTACTATAGATAAACACAAATTTAAAAAGTATCGTGATGGTTTCTTTCTTGTGTCTTCAAAGTGAATGTTGAGGCTATTGCTGCAGTTTTTCAGCAGGATTTCTGGGGCTCTGTTATTGACATGATTGACTAAGCCCTTTGACTATGCCACAAGAAAGGGCCCCCTGAGCTCTCGGGCCCTTGGGCTTGGGCCCGGTAGGCCCGTTCTGTAATATGTCTTTGTTAATGGAGCAGTACGAGGGCCTTCCCACCGGAGGTCATGGGGCCAGTGTAGCCACAGTTTTTAGCCAGACACGTCCAGACGTGACGAACAGAAGAAGAAGAAGCAGCTTTCACTTTTGAAAGCGGCAAATTTAAATGGCCGACGTTTTTGAGGACTTGGCTGTGCGAGTTGGTGAAGAACTTCATCACAGTCAGTCACAGACATTCGCGTTTATAGGGCTGTTGCAGTCCAGCCAAAAAATAAGTTCAATAAAAGCACTGGGCCGCATTCCAATATCTTCTTCTGTTCTGTTCCTAAATGTCTTCCTTCGAATGTTTCTAAAGAAAGCTCCCATCTGATTCACAATGTGTCCGTAAACGGCTGGGTGAGTTCGCACCTGCCTTCTCATAGTGATGAATCTCAATCCCATGGTTTCGTTGGCCGTACACCCGAATTAGCATAGGTAAACTCCCTGCTATCCCCATATAAGGACATGCAACTACAGGATCATGCGCAGATGTCACTTCTCAGTATGAATACCGGCCATCTGCCCCCTTGACTCACCAACTTTTCGATGGCATTATGGTTAAGGTGGGTTGTGTCAGGTGCGTCGGCAAGTCAGAGAACCGCAGGTCGAATCCAGCGTGGGCAATCAAAATCTGATTTTTCTTTAGTCAAGTAGGTATCCTCCTATGAAGAATTTGCCTTGGTGCATAAACATAGCGAGAAAGAACAGTGCACAATGTCAAGGTGATCGTATATATTTTATAGCCTACAAAAATGTAGGCTATAAAATACACAGCTGTCAACGCGGCGTGCCCAAACAAATGTGGGCAGTGACTGTTATAAAGTTTGAAACGGATGGATAGATTTTCGTACGAAAAGGGACCATGAATTAGCATTTACACCCGCACCTGTAAGCTTTCAGAAGACGGATGAAAATACGGATGAAATGGTCGCAGAGTACGGACAGAAAGCTCCGTCCGTACCCATCTGTGTTCTTTATGTAGAGCATAAATGAGCCTTAAACATGCAATCCGAAGGACCGCCAACACAACTGTGCGCTCTTCATCTGGGATCTTAATAGATAAGTCTTTTCATGTCTGCAGGCTTAATATTTCAACAGCACTTGCAGCTAAGAACTTTCTACCGTTGCCAGTAACTTAAGTTCCCACAGAAACAAGTAGCATACACAGACACACAGGAAAAGAACCACACTGGTGCTGAATAATGCATGTCTGGCACCCAATCCCACCACCAGTGTCCTGCGTGAGTGATGGTACTTCTTGATGCTAGCTCACGAGTCGCCGGAACACAACACAAGCTGCGAGGTTGTTATTCAGCCGCCGTCTGCATCAAACGGATGAGAACACCACGTGTGTGTACCTACTCCGTGTTTGCCTTGTCACCAAAGCTGTTCGACGTGCCGATGAGTCGCCGCCGCCGCCGCACGCCGCCGGGAAGACCGGGCCGCTGGGGACCAGCTCTCTGTGAAGCGTCGCCTCTGCTCCCACGTTTCTTTTGGCTCCTGCTCGGCATTCCGCTCTAATACAAGACATGTCAATCAGAGCTCAGGGGAAAAAAAACACTCATCTCCCAAAGAGATTAGGTGTCATCACAGGGATGGAAAACTGGCAAATCCCGCCTTTCACCTCGCCCGAGGCGGCCCGGAGCCGCTGAGCCTCCCTGGTGGCGATTAAAGAGGGAGATTGAGTGTGTTTGTGCTGTGTGAGGAAGGCTCATTACAATGCACTAGCATGATGTTGGAAATAGCCTCTGCCAGAAGCCCTAATCCTGACTGTGCTTAACGAGGGCCTTCCTGCCTCTTCACAAACCCAAGGAGTCAGGGGGGAGAGAGATAATTTAACTAACATATCAATTCTCGCATAAATGGGAAAATTACAATAATATAATATACCGCACACACACACACACACTCTCACCCTTCTGTACATTGATGAGGTTTATTTCAGATGGCTGGTGAAGAGCGAAATGAGAGTGTGTAGTGTGCCGTTACCTGCTTGATAATTGTGACGGTCATGCAGTGTAAACTAGCGCACTGCGACCATGCAGACCACGTGCAACCAGACTGTACACACCTGCAGCCGGACCACATGTTTTTGTGGACATTTATGTTGACCAACCAACCAACCAACCAACTAACCAACCAACCAATTAACCAACCAACCAACTAACCAACCAACTAACCAACCAACCAACCAACTAACCAACCAACCAACCAACCAACCAACCAACTAACCAACCAACCAACCAACCAACTAACCAACCAAATACCAACCAACCAACTAACCAACCAACCAACTAACCAACTAACCAACCAAATACCAACCAACCAACTAACCAACCAACCAACTAACCAACCAACCAACCAACTAACCAACCAACTAACCAACCAACCAACCAACCAACCAACCAACCAACCAACTAACCAACCAACCAACCAACCAACCAACCAACTAACCAACCAACCAACCAACCAACCAACTAACCAACCATCCAACCAACTAACCAACCAACCAACCAACCAACCAACTAACCAACCATCCAACCAACTAACCAACCAACCAACCAACCAACCAACCAACCAACTAACCAACCAACCAACCAACCAACTAACCAACCAAATACCAACCAACCAACTAACCAACCAACCAACTAACCAACCAACCAACCAACCAACCAACTAACCAACTAACCAACCAACCAACTAACCAACCAACTAACCAACCAACTAACCAACCAACCAACCAACCAACCAACTAACCAACTAACCAACCAACCAACCAACTAACCAACCAACCAACCAACCAACCAACCAACCAACTAACCAACCAAATAACCAACCAACTAACCACCCAGACAACCAACTAACCAACCAACTAACCAACCAACCAACCAACCAACCAAATAACCAACCAACTAACCAACCAACCGCAAGCTATAGAGCTGCTGGTCGCAGCTAATAAGGACCAATAAGCTTTTAGTTATCAATGCCTCTGCCGTTCTAGTTTGAACACAAATACAGGAAGGAAATACTTTCAGATCTCTCTATCCAATATACAGTGTCACAGTTTCATGCAGAGTGGTCAATCATATGAGCACATTTTGGCAGATATGAAAAAAGGAAGAAACAAAAAAACAAAAACATGTTTTGCTTTTATACGTGTATCTAATGACCAGAAAATGAAATGGACTCAACGGATTCGGACCGAAGTCCCATGCTTCTCTAGTAAAGTGAAACAACAGTCTGATACATAATTGGAAGCAAATTTGTTTTTGCTTCAATTCAGCATCATCCCACAGGAACCTGTACACATTCCTCCTCCTCTTATTTGGGGTTTTTCCATTAATTTAGTGAATGTATTTCCATCCCCCAGACTTTCTATCAAGTCAAACGGAACTGCCTCCTCTGTGTTGAGAGACTGTTCTTATTATGAGAGCTATTCATCCTTCTGTGTGCCCCCTGAGTGGAATGTGTGACGGCTGTACTACTAAGTAGCTGTGGAGTTGTGTGTGTGTACGAAAACATGTCCTTGTCGACTTCCAAATAAGCAAAACAATCAGTCACTAACAGTTCTGGACCAAATAAAAAGTGACAAGGAGGAAAGATGGGTCTGCTCTCAGTATGGTGAATTGCACTGTAAGTGTAACAACAAAAAAAAAGCTGTAAAATATTCTACATCCATAAGAATTTATGACCGTTACCAATGTATGTTCTGCATTCACGCTGCTTTAGTTGCTGCTACGTGGCACACATGTCCCTGTCATGACGTGTGCATGGTGGCTGGACTGCGATTACGACTCAGATTAACAGCCTGTTGTGATTCATCTATAAATCTGGCTGGGAAGAAGCCAAGGAGCCGTGAAACAGCAGCAACGAGAAGGAAACAAGTGAATAACCTCCAACGGCTCGTTGGGTGAACGTCTCTTAATGTCCTTTATTTATTTCCTCTGTCTTGCCAGTCCCAGATATTAATCTCCAGCAGACCCATCTACCCGGTCGAGATGAGAGCCTCATTAGTGGGATAGAGAGAGAGAGAGAGAGATTATTATGCGATTTGGATAATAGCACATACTTTTCCAATACGTTATAATTTCACGTGGCCGCCATATTGGTCGAGTCTGACGTAATCAGGTGGGAGAATGCGGAAGTGCCCGTTGACTCCAATGTTAAAAGTTCACTATAAAAACATCACTTCAAGAACCAAAATAGTCAAAATAACAGACTGAATACACTAACGGAATTACAAACTGATCATTACTAAACTCCGATTGTTTTTCACTGCCGTTGTTTTCACGTAAATACATGGAAGTGAATGCAGCTGACGGCTCACTATGGCTCATTCACTTCCATGTATTTACAAACGCGATTACGTCAGACTCGACCAATAGGGCAATGGGTCTAAAAGTCTCTTTTTCGAGCAACACCTGGTATAATAAAGTTAGTAGATGGCAGCAAGACAATTGATTATTGCCATATGTCTTCCATGTCTGTGTGCCTAGCATGTGATAGACATGCTATTACTGTACAAGGCCATGCATTCCTATTATACAGTACATATAGGCTGTACTGTAATATGAAGATGTTAGATTAATGCAATGATATGGAGATATGAACTCGGTACAAATATTTGAACGTTATGGTCCTACATGTCCATAATTTACTGAGAACCTCTGCCTGACAAGAATGTTATTGATTTATCATGCCAAATCTATAATGTCCACTCTGTCCAAGACCATGCGCTGACAACTATATCAAAGGACTCGATTCAAAATGATTCCAATCAATAGAGATTATAGTTTATACTGTTACAGAACCTTCTGGATCGTATCTCCCCTCTCTTGCATGTTTAATGATCTGTTTACCCTTTCCAGTAGAGCAGAACAGAATCGGCTCAATCACCATTGCATCTTGCTTTACAGTAATAAAAGTTAATCATATACAAACATTGGTAATTAATAATGTGGCAAATCTTTCTATCTTTTTTCCCCCTTCTGCTAGACTCTGACTCTCGCTTACTCAGCAAAAGGCAAATGCACACATACCAGGGGCATGTATAATGAGTGTCCTGTTAGATTTAAGAGAGCATATATAACATAGGCATTGGGGCCAATGTCTTTACGATCCAGGGTCGGATTGATCTCAAAACTATGCAGAAAATTGTATTAGCGTAAAACTACTGTTGTAAACAAAACCAAATAAAGTGTAATTGTAAAAAAATATTTCCTCTCTTTAACAAAGGTCATTTCTCTTAAGAATATCACTACAAAACATTCCTAATGGATGGGCCAGGGGCACTTTTAACACAGTACAATCTTGAGCATTGAGTCAGAACAACCACGACAGGCACACAGACACTTTGCACTAGTACTGTAGCATTAAAGCCCCATTATGTAGCGGTCCAGTTTTGTGCACTTTAGCAGCCTCTAAAGGCCACTAGAGCCATTACAACCGCAGTAATATCGTAAAACGCTGAGAGACACCTGTTACGCCTCTCACGTGCATTTGTTGACAACTGACAAGCTGAGGAAAACGGAGTCTGCCGGCAAATTCAAAGAGGAGAGCTAAAAGCAGAACGTTCATGCGAGAGAAAACCGCGGCTAGCGGTTAAAAGTTACATAGTGCAAATACAGGCCGCCGGACCCCTCTGTGGGAATGGAAGAGGTGATGTTCTCGCTATAATAATCCAGCACTCCAATACATCAACTTTGAAACTGATATTTTAAAATGAAATCAACAACATAGTGGGGCTTTAATGTCAGGAGAGTCCTATCTCCCAAATGTTGCTTAGCCATATGCAGAGGCCTAGCCTCTAAAGTACCCACTGTCTGCATGGCCTCTGAGGCCGGAGCTAAAGGCTCAGATCGATCACACCTGCATCGCACTGCGTGCCGTATACACGGTGGCCGTATTCAATCTCAGCTGTTAATGTTTCAATACAGTCCCACATTTTCCAATGTAATATTGCTCAAACTGATAAATTAAAAGGTGGATTATTCCCCCAGTCTGACCTCCCTGGCGGTGTGACGCACTGACATCCTCATTATTTTTCATGAGAAAAAAAAAGAAGAGAAATGGCGGGATAGCGGTAGACATGAGAGGCTGAGTAATAACCTTGCCGTGGGCGTTTGTCTTGTGAGGCAGGCGTAGGCTGGCGTGCGCAAGTGCCCGCCCTGCTGTGACAGCCTGTGCTCGGGCCGGCGTCTGTCTGGCCCCCATGTGGAGGCAGGCTGCAACCCTGATACCGAGGGGCCATTCATGTCACTGGGCTCTAAACTTGATCTTGTTAATTGATTTGACAAGTTGGTGTCTGCTCCGAACGTTTTTTGAAGTTTTCAGTCAAAGTAGGCTGTGATATTTTTTTTTTGTAAAGCTAATGGTGACTTGGATGAGATGTCTCTTTTTAACTCTTCAGTTATGATTTTTCCCAAGAGCATTTCCTGATTGAGTCATACGAAATATACACAAAATATGAAATGCACACTACAGTATATGAAACACACACACACACACACACACACACAGAGGATCATTACTGTGATGCTGATCCCAGAGCTCTCTCTCTCTCTCTCTCTCTCTCTCTCTCTCTCTCTCTCTCTCTCTCTCTCTCTCACACACACACCACCAACATTGTGCTGTGAGTGTAATTGTTTTAGGACAAAAACAGGTGTCAACCTAAATCAAATCTTTTATGGATAGGATTCCGTGGCACACCAAACGGAGTGGTTTGATCTACAGAGCGAGGAGGTTCTCCTGCCTCATTCCAAATTCATTTCCTTGTGTGTCCTTTTCATCTTCTCTATTCCCTTGGTCTCCAGTCTTTTGCTCGAATGAAATTGATTTGCATAATGAGGGAGATCAAATTTACTGTACAAAAAAGGAGACCCAAAATGGAGTTCTCTTTCAGGAAAGACAGGGTATAAGCCACAAGGAGAAGGGGAATGATGGGAGAGGTGAAAGAGACACAATAAAACGTAATTACAGCGCCAATAAACCCATAATTCCAACGTGTACAAATACCCAAGATAGTTATTATTTCATTTCGCCAAGCCACAAAGACTCTTTCAAAGGCGCGACGGGTCTTACAAAACAGTAATTCCTGTAACCGCTGGTGTTGAAAGAGTAAAATTACAATGTCGCCAGCCCCTGCGACAGCCCCTTTCTTGGAGGTATTACTAATTACGTTTTCATTATCATGCTAATGTGAAGCCTCAACATAGAATCTCAT
Source organism: Borostomias antarcticus (assembly GCF_949987555.1). NCBI lineage: Eukaryota > Metazoa > Chordata > Actinopteri > Stomiiformes > Stomiidae > Borostomias > Borostomias antarcticus. The sequence continues at coordinate 2,035,965 of NC_140266.1, read as the reverse complement.
CTAATTACTCTATTATTAGTTATATCTCTTTTAGGGGAATAATCTTGGAGTAGGAGATACCATAATACATCTGGGGCCGGGTTTTGAAAATGTCTTTCAGAGAGGGAGAGGAGGTGGGGGTTGAAAAATGAATGAGCACTTTGTGAACACGGCGAAGAAAGGTTACGCTGCCGCAGACTGTGATGTGCTGTGAATTACCGGGGGATCTGACATTCTGCGTTTGCCCAGATAGGTCAGCGCGGGCACTTGAGGTTAGCCAGAACTACAGTAATGTCACTTGTAGAAAAAAGGAGGTAGGCCGATGGATATTGGACGACGGATATGTTTGTTCTCAAATGACATCATGAAGACCCCTGGCAAAAAGAGACAACAGAACAGCTTTAAATTTATGTTATGAGATACACCAGAAGGGCTTCTCTACCAGGCCGATCAAAGCACTCGCATGCGTTTATCAACAAAGATTGCCCAAGAAAAAAAATCAAACCAAAAGAAAATTGGGTTCTTCCTTGTCGAGGGAATCAGCAGCGCTGCTGTTCTCCCAGGGGTGGGAATTTTGGAATTTCAAATTCCAAAATACCATTGCCTGAGTTCGGCGCTCTCCTTGCCTAATCTGACTCATTAGCCCACGCCCTCTGCATCCTGTCGTCTCGCCCTTTTGTCCCCCTTGCAATCAGCTGATAGGCCAAAGGGGTGCTGTCCCACAGCCGAGGTGAAGGGGGGGGTGGGGGGGGTTATCATCCGTTAATGACGCCTGCCTTTCAGCATGAGGCGCCGTCCATGGTCCTGACTGAGGCCCTGTCCATGGTGCTGACTGAGGCCCTGTCCATGGTGCTGACTGAGACCCTGTCCGTGGTGCTGACTGAGGCCCTGTCCATGGTGCTGACTGAGGCCCTGTCCATGGTGCTGACTGAGGCCCTGTCCATGGTGCTGACTGAGGCCCTGTCCATGGTGCTGACTGAGGCCCCGTCCATGGTGCTGACTGAGGCCCTGTCCATGGTGCTGACTGAGGCCCTGTCCATGGTGCTGACTGAGGCCCTGTCCATGATGATACACATCTGTCCAGGAATCCCACAGAGTGACCTAAAACGCCGTTTCTCTCCATCAGAGTGGCCTCTCTGCTCCGCTGCCTGGTTGTTAATAATGTAGGAGGACTAAGTTGCCTCCCGTCTCTCCTCTGGATGAAATGTCAGAGGTGAATCCAGTGAAGAGCTGTGAACAGAGCACTTCCTCATACATCACAGAACTTCACGCAGAGAGGCAAATGTACCCCCCTCCATGCCTCTCGCCTCCACCCCCCTCTCTTCCCACTGTTGATATGCGCACAGATGAGCCTGCCAACGCCGCCATCAGTAACAGCCCCCGCTCTCCCCTCATAATTCCATGTTTTCCCTGCTTTTGTGCGCCTATTAGAATAAAGCACGCACAGAACATCACAATGCACTCTCCCCCTCCTCGAAAAAATGAGAAATGTCCATTATATACTGTTTATTTTAATTAACACAGTGAACGGTATTCTCTTTTTCCAATTACTGGGCGCGTTCGTGGCTACACTCTTGAGTGGTGAGGCCTGGATTAAGAAGCTCTGTATTCATGTGAGCTCATGTGAATTTCGGAGATGGTCATGTTTAAGTAGGCTTTTCAAAAAAGCCTCAGGATATGTGTTTGGATAGCATTTTGCACCTTGTGAATCGAAATAATTAAATCACACAAAAAACAGCCAAACGTAAGAATAAAGTGTCTTCTTTTTAATTGTGTGTGTAAATCAGCAGTGCTGGTGTGCCTGCCAGTTAACCAAATGAGTTTTTGGGCATTTAGGGGAGGCAGGAGTGTGCCAATGAGCAGTTATCATGGTTTTTCCCCCTGGCAACAGCAACGTGTTTATCATTGATTATGTTTCATTGTAGAATTTCTGGCATAAGTAAAACTAGCAGAATTGATTGGATATTATTCTTTAATAGTTCAACTGAATATCCATTTCAGATCACTGAATGGTGAATCATTAAGAAAAACAAGCAGAGAACAGATTTGAATCCATGCCACTTTTGCAAAACACTGAGAAACAATATAAATTGAAAGCTGCTGCACATTTTGAGGAGGAAGAGGAAAATGGAGGAGACAAATGACAAATTAATGAGGGTCTCCGCCCGGACTAATTTTTTAAAAACTTCTTAAATTAAAAATATCTTTAAAACCACATGTCTGAAATCCAATCAGTAATGCCTGAGTATGCATTAGCATGTTAATTCTGCATCACCCGGGGCTTGAACTCACAACCATAGACACCTTCACATTGACTTAAATAAAACTTAAGTTCTACAAAAGAACATTCAAACAGACTTAAATCACACAAAGCGTGTGGCAGCCTTCATATATGTGCACATATTCTACTGCATCTGCTTCATGCATGATAAACTGTCTGGGGTGAGAAACGTTTTTTGCCTTGTCTTCCTAATTGCAGAGTAACTCTAGCTGTGCTCAATCAGAGACCAATCAATCTGGCCAGATGTACTGTAGTCCTAGACAGGGGGTGGGTGGGGTTACCAACAGCAATGTCTCTGATTGAATACAAAAGCACGTAATCGTAAATGTAAAGCACTGCCACCAGCTGCTTCGAACTTGCGCCCCCTACGATCGGGGGGGTGGTACTGTCGGTGCAGAGGGCGATCTAGAACGCTGGTCGGCTAGTGTAAAACATCCACGCGATGTAGGTGATGTGAACATGGCTCAGGCCAGCGACCCGTTGATCGGTGACACTCTAACTAAAGCAATCACCGCCAAGGTCAGGAGAGTAGAGGAGAAAGCCAGAGCTCCACAGATCCCATTCAGAGCTAGGGATGACAAACAAGAGAGCTATTATTTTTGTGGGAGCAGAGGCCATTGGAGAAAGACCTGTAAACAGAGGAGAGAACAGGTGTTCCAACGTCATTCACGGCTCCCCATTATCACTGCCACCGCTCCGTGTCCTAGGCCGCCCTATTACAAAAGCCAGAAGGCCTGCATGTCACAACCACCTTGAGCGGACGCCAAAACATAGAGTTCCTCCTTGATACGAGGGGGGGGGGGGGAGGCTACAGTCACTCCTCATCGCTGTCTGGAGGGAACAGACATCAAAATAAGAGAGCGAAAGAAGGGCCGGCTCCGGAGCAGTATTTTATGTTAAAATTAGCCAAAACGTAAATTAATTTAAAAATCCTGTCCCTTCTCTGTCTCTCTGGGACCCATGCGGATACCCGGATCAAATATGAACACTAACAGGCCGACGGTGTCAAAGGAAATTATGAACATATCGCATTTGCAGATATGGAACAAGTGATACAGAGACCTCTTTTTTATTACGGTATGTAGGATGTAGGATTTAGGATGTAGGATAGGACACAAACAGTGCACAATACTGCAGGTCTGGCTATTAATCAGGCTGCAGCTGGAATACACTCCATTTAGAGGGCAATTGATCCAGTCATCGCAGAGCTTCCCGATTCGCTATGCATGCCGCATCTGTGATGGATGCTCTACCTGCTACCTGTGCCATATGTCGCTTCCTCTAGAGGGTAATACGACTGCAGGGGGAAAGAGACCGGCCCCCCCACTGGGAAAGAAGCCAGGGCTTAAAGCACATCCCATAGGGCAGATCAGGAGCTGAGAAATCCATTAATTAGACCATGAATCTCCATGGTGGACATCACTGATGAAGTGCTAAATTTCCATAGTGCGAGGTAGATTACTTTTCTGAGCCAGGTACAGGACTATACGACTTCTGAGACCTAGGCAGGCATATCACAGGACTCAGAGTCTGCTTAGGGTCACCTGCTTACCTGTATATATAATACTATTATACAGAGTTACCTGAACTACTTTTTGAAGGGCACAGTGGACTGGCTATGCAGGCTATGTTGTATGCATACTGTACTGTATGCTTATGTCAAAATGGTCTCTGGCCTTTTGAACAGTGGTGTTAAACAGAGATGACCCAAGGGATTTCCTGAAAATGACGAAACTTGAATTTCTGGAAACATAAAAAAAAAACAATTTTATCAAACATTTATCAAAGGTGCACAGATCCAAACGCAGATCCAAACGCAGATCCGATTGCGGAAATGATGGTACGACAGCATCCTCGTGGGATCTACCAAACATTCGTATGGCGTCAATCCCATCATACGCATTTTCGGGCGTTGATAAATGTGATTGATTGGTGTAACATTCATTTTGCTTTCATTTTAAGACTTGTAAGGCTGCATAGTCTACTGTAAGTAGGCTCAAAATTCAAGCGAAATTACTCTCAAACACCTGTTTACCCCAATACTTGCAAACAATTGGAAAATACCCATTTACTGTATGTTAGGGATATATGACACATAGAAGGGGCCTTTACAAAATATAATATTTTGCCGTAGGGTAGGCGGCATACTGTATTTTGAAGTGATGAATCGGCCTACTGTATGTGGCTGCGCTGCACTCGGATGCCAGTCAGAATCAGGCTCACGACAATTCTCAAACTCGCGTACACGAGCCGAGGCTTGACGTGAGATTCCGTCGCGGTCTCCGCTCACGTCCAAATTGATAAACGCCAAACTCGGCGCGAAAATGACCGTACGGCCAGTTTTCTGTCCTACGATCGCTTAGTAAACGAAGGCCGATATGTGACAGTGGACGTCAGTTCAGGTGAAACGGTGGCCTGAAGGGAGCCATCATCTACCGGCTCTGGTGGAGCTCAAGATAGATTACGCCCAGAGAAATTAGACCTCAAGGGCATCTGCAAAGAGATGTTCCAGACGATCAAGCTATCAACTCTGTAAACTAGCTACTTAGATTGTCAGCTTTTCTACAAAGCACAACAGGGATTTTGCCAGTTCCGAAATGAAGGGGGAAATCGAAGGACAGAGAGGTCAAGTGGCATAAAGCTTCGAGCTTAGAGAGCAGCATAGATGTTGGTACGGTCTGAATGGCGGAGCGCTGCTCCGTTCAATCACAAACACTCTTTAACCCTGACACTATCATTGACAAAAGTCCTATTATTGAGATATTTCATTGTGACACTATCAGCAGCCACGGAAAACATGCGTTCCATTTTATATACTCTAAACACAATGTGGTGTCGTCAATAAGGACATCTATCCCTCACGTTTTGCTACGTTACTAATGATGTTTTTACCACCTGTTTTCCAGACATTTACAGACCAGTGTACAGTATCTTGGCCCATTCTCTCTCTCTCTCTCTCTCTCTTCCTCCTCTCTCTCTCTCCTCTCTCCCTCCTCTCTCTCTCTCTCTCTCTTCCTCCTCTCTCTCTCTCTCTCTCTCTCTCTCTCTTCCTCCTCTCTCTCTCTCTCTTCCTCCTCTCTCTCTCTCTCTCTCTCTCTCTCTCTCTTCCTTTCCTCCTCTCTTTCTCTGTGCCTTTAAAGTCTTCTCTCTCTCTCTCTCTCTCTCTCTCTCTCTTCCTCCTCTCTCTCTCTCCCTCCTCTCTCTCTCTCTCTCTCTCTCTCTCTCTCTCTCTCTCTCCCTCTCCCTCTCTCCCTCCTCTCTCTCTCTCTCTCTCTCTCTCTCCCTCCTCTCTCTCTCTCTCTCTCTCTCTCTTCCTTTCCTCCTCTCTTTCTCTGTGCCTTTAAAGTCTTTCTCGGGGGCATGCCACTGGCATACTCTACATAGGCAGTTACTCTCACTCTGAGCGGTAGGACTGCTGACATTATACAACATGATGAACTGTGAAATCAGACCAGCACGGAGTAAATAACACACCTTACCCGGGAGCAACAGGAGGAGAAACAATACCAGCAGTGCCTCCTCTATAGATTACAAAGGCTGGAGCACCGATGTCCTTTTTTATTCAAGGTGACAGAGCTGCTGCAGCAACCATCTCAATCCAGTAACTCAGATATTATGTCAAATCAATTTTCTGTAACAGGGCTATGCAGCGGGAGTGTTAGAGGACTGACCTCAAAATGTAAAGTTTGGATATAAAATAAAGCTTTTAAAATAAAGTTTTTTTAAGTGAAATGCATGTATATTTGCTGACACGTGGATCAAAGAAGGACCACGGGAATTTAGCATAATGCATAATACATTTCTTGTGCGAGAGCACTGGGTGAAAGGTAATGTTTTGGGTGGTGTGTGTATATTTATTACTGGTTGGTTTATTTGTTAGCAGGATTATGCAAAACAACCAGACACATTTTCATCCTAGGTCTGAATCACGGGGCATGTCCACGAGCTGCCCAAACGCAGCCGGCCATTCACCTCCATTCATTTTTTGAATTAATTGTCAATGATGGGTGACTCAAACGGCCATATCTCGACATGGGGAGGTCATAGATACACAGGGTTTGCACTGGCATAAAGCTCTCAACCTAACAAATGCAGCAATATCAAACATATCCTTCTCACATGCACGAGCATGCGCCTAGAGCCATAAAATGCATTCATGGGCAGAGGTTTGTGCTCCCCGAGCACTGTTTAGTTATGTTATCAAGTCTTCAATACAACAATCTTGTTTAGTTATTTTATCAAAATCATTCTTCAATATAACTATCTCATGTCAAATAAAAATGGTAAAGGAGGAGGTATTGGAGCCATTTTTTCTACTCAGTTTGTAGTGACATTGACCTGGGTGAATTTAGATTACTTGAATATCTTGCTCTTGAGCTCAAAGCAGAATTGTCAATGCTCATCATTACATTATATCCGCCACCAAGATATTCATCAGTATTTCTACAGGAATTCTCAGAGCTGATTTTAATTGGTATCACTAGATATGATAGATTGATCTTGAATGGTGACCTGACCATTCATATTAATAAGAAGGATGACTCCAAAGCAATGGAGCTTCTGAATCTACTGGACAGGTTTGAACTTGCCCAACATGTAAATTAAACTGAAATTGTAAATGAAACTGTAAATGAAATCATCAGCATGGTAACACTCTGGACCTGGTAATAACAACATGGCTAAACATCGATAATGTATCAGAGCGCAAATTGCCTAGGGTTCGCAACTGAGTGTGAAGCGGCTGGGATGAGAATCAGCACTTCTAAGTCTGAGGCCATGGTTCTCAGCAGGAAACCGCTGGTCTGTCCTCTCCGAGTAGGAAATGAGTCCTTACCCCAAGTATAGGAGTTCAAGTATCTGGGGGTCTTGTTCACGAGTGAGGGAACCATGGAGAGGGAGTTTGGCCGGAGAATCGAAGCAGCTGGTGCGGTTCTGCAGTCGCTTTACCGCACTGTTGTGACGAAAAGAGAGCTGAGCCAAAAGGCAAAGCTCTCGATCTACCGGTCTGTCTTCGTCCCCACCCTCACCTATGGTCATGAAGGATGGGTCATGACCGAAAGAACGAGATCACGGTCTCCCTGAGAGATCGGGTGAGAAGTTCAGTCATCCGGGAGAGACTCGGAGTAGAGCCGCTGCTCCTTTGCGTCGAAAGGAGCCAGTTGAGGTGGTTCGGGCATCTAGTGAGGATGCCTCCTGGGCGCCTCCCTAGGGAGGTGTTCCAGGCGTGTCCGGCTGGGAGGAGGCCGCGGGGTAGACCCAGGACTAGGTGGCGGGATTACATCACCGCACTGGCCTGGGAGCGGCTAAAGATTCCCCAGGCAGAGCTGGTTGATGCTGCTAGGGAAAGGGATGTCTGGGCCTTTTAAAAGGACTAGGATTAAAGATCGAGTTGCACCATGGCTCTCTAGTGAACTGTCTAACTTGTTTAATGACAGGAATTGTGCCTGGTCCCGTGCCAGACCCACAGGGGATACCCAAGACTGGATTTATTTTAGACAACTCAAATTTAAATGTACAACAGCTGTAAGGAAAGCTAAATTGGATTACTTCTTGGATTTAGTCTCTAACTCTTATTCAAACCCAGCAAAATGATGGGGTGCAGTGAACCTATCTAAAAACAAATCCTCTAGCTCACTGCCCTTGTGTCATAATGTGGAGGATCGTGTGATCTCTGATCCAAATAAAATTTGCCTTGCACTTGCCTAAGCACTTCTCTGAGACAGGGCGCTTAGAGGCTTGTAGGTTGTATACTGGGCAGGCTCCCCTGGACGCTGACTCTGGTTGCATTCCCACTTTGGAAGATGTCTCTCATTTCTCCTTACAGCCCTTTACACCCAGATAAACTCTAGGAATCTTGCAATCCATAGATCCTAAGTGTTCTACTGGAGAGGACAATCTAGATTATTTTTTTCCTGGCAGGACCAGTCATTAGCGAGCCATTGTCATACATTTTTAATCTCTCCATTGCATCTGGTATAGTTCTGCAGGTTTGGAAATCTGCTCAGGTGGTCCCTTTGTACAAAGGGGGTGATAGGGATAAGCAGGACAACTATCATCCTATCTCAAGGTTACCATGCCTAGCCAAAGTTCTGGACACCTTGGTAAATAACTAATTAAAATCCTTTCTTTCAAGTCATTCAGTTTTAAATCCTCACCAATCTGGATTTAGAGCTAATCATAGTACTATTTCTCCCAATGAGCAGGTTAGCACCTTGCATGGCAGCTACCGCCATTGGTGTGTGAATGTGTGTGTGAATGGGTGAATGAGAGGTCATTGTAAAGCGCTTTGAGTGCCGCTAAGGTGGAAAAGCGCTATATAAGTGCAGTCCATTTACCATTTACCATTTATTTCAGATGTCACTCTTGTCACTAATGACATAATCTCTGCATTAGACAACAGGAAACACTATGCTGCCATCTTTGTAGATCTCTCAAAAGCATTTGATATAGTTGATCACCAGTTGCTTTTAAACAGACTATCTATCATTGGTTTGGATAGAGATGCTTGTGACTGGTTTCAGGATTATCTGTCATCAAGGTGTGAGTGTGTGAAATCGGGTAACATTCAATCTGATTTCCTGTCTCTAGCTAAAGGTGTGCCCCAGGGATCGGTGTTGGGTCCTGTCCTTTTCACCATCTATATTAATGATATTGTCTATACACGATCTGGCTATCATGTTTATATATATTTACAATTTCCAGAATACCATCATTTTACATCATGTTTGGTATAAAAAGATTACTTTTGAAAACATCAAACACTATTAGGCTGCACGTTTATTAAACGTTTTATTTATACAAATCACTCAATCAAACGGAACACACTCAATCAAACGGAACACACTCAATCAAATGGAACACACTCAATCAAACGGAACACACTCAATCAAACGGAACACACTCAATCAAACTGAATCTACTGGACAGGTTTGAACTTGCCCAACATGTAAATTAAACTGAAATTGTAAATTAAACTGTAAATGAAATCATCAGCATGGTAATACTCTGGACCTGGTAATAACAACATGGCTAAACATCGATAATGTATCAGGGCACAAATTGCCTAGGGTTCGCAACTGAGTGTGGCGCGGCTGGGATGAGAATCAACACTTCTAAGTCTGAGGCCATGGTTCTCAGCAGGAAACCGCTGGTCTGTCCTCTCCGAGTAGGAAATGAGTCCTTACCCCAAGTGAAGGAGTTCAAGTATCTGGGGGTCTTGTTCACGAGTGAGAGAACCATGGAGAGGGAGCTTGGCCGGAGAATCGGAGCAGCTGGTGCGGTTCTGCAGTCGCTTTACCGCACTGTTGTGACGAAAAGAGAGCTGAGCCAAAAGGCAAAGCTCTCGATCTACCGGTCTGTCTTCGTCCCCACCCTCACCTATGGTCATGAAGGATGGGTCATGACCGAAAGAACGAGATCACGGTCTCCCTGAGAGATCGGGTGAGAAGTTCAGTTATCCGGGAGAGACTCGGAGTAGAGCCGCTGCTCCTTTGCGTCGAAAGGAGCCAGTTGAGGTGGTTCGGGCATCTAGTGAGGATGCCTCCTGGGCGCCTCCCTAGGGAGGTGTTCCAGGCGTGTCCGGCTGGGAGGAGGCCACGGGGTAGACCCAGGACTAGGTGGCGGGATTACATCTCCGCACTGGCCTGGGAGCGGCTAAAGATTCCCCAGGCAGAGCTGGTTGATGCTGCTAGGGAAAGGGATGTCTGGGCCTTTTAAAAGGACTAGGATTAAAGATCGAGTTGCACCATGGCTCTCTAGTGAACTGTCTAACTTGTTTAATGACAGGAATTGTGCCTGGTCCCGTGCCAGACCCACAGGGGATACCCAAGACTGGATTTATTTTAGACAACTCAAATTTAAATGTACAACAGCTGTAAGGAAAGCTAAATTGGATTACTTCTTGGATTTAGTCTCTAACTCTTATTCAAACCCAGCAAAATTATGGGGTGCAGTGAACCTATCTAAAAACAAATCCTCTAGCTCACTGCCCTTGTGTCATAATGTGGAGGATCGTGTGATCTCTGATCCAAATAAAATTTGCCTTGCACTTGCCTAAGCACTTCTCTGAGACAGGGCGCTTATAGGCTTGTAGGTTGTATACTGGGCAGGCTCCCCTGGACGCTGACTCTGGTTGCATTCCCACTTTGGAAGATGTCTCTCATTTCTCCTTTCAGCCCTTTACACCCAGATAAACTCTAGGAGTCTTGCAATCTATAGATCCTAAGTGTTCTACTGGAGAGGAAAATCTAGATTATTTTTATTTTTTATTTTTTTTAAACAGGCAGGACCAGTCATTAGCGAGCCATTGTCATACATTTTTAATCTCTCCATTGCATCTGGTATAGTTCTGCAGGTTTGGAAATCTGCTCAGGTGGTCCCTTTGTACAAAGGGGGTGATAGGGATAAGCAGGACAACTATCATCCTATCTCAAGGTTACCATGCCTAGCCAAAGTTCTGGACACCTTGGTAAATAACTAATTAAAATCCTTTCTTTCAAGTCATTCAGTTTTAAATCCTCACCAATCTGGATTTTGAGCTCATCATAGTACTATTTCTCCCAATGAGCAGGTTAGCACCTTGCATGGCAGCTACCGCCATTGGTGTGTGAATGTGTGTGTGGATGGGTGAATGAGAGGCCATTGTAAAGCGCTTTGAGTGCCGCTAAGGTGGAAAAGCGCTATATAAGTGCAGTCCATTTACCATTTACCATTTATTTCAGATGTCACTCTTGTCACTAATGACATAATCTCTGCATTAGACAACAGGAAACACTGTGCTGCCCTCTTTGTAGATCTCTCAAAAGCATTTGATATAGTTGATCACCAGTTGCTTTTAAACAGATTATCTAGTATTGGTTTGGATAGAGATGCTTGTGTCTGGTTTCAGGATTATCTGTCATCAAGGTGTGAGTGTGTGAAATCGGGTAACATTCAATCTGATTTCCTGTCTCTAGCTAAAGGTGTGCCCCAGGGATCGGTGTTGGGTCCTGTCCTTTTCACCATCTATATTAATGATATTGTCTATACACGATCTGGCTATCATGTTTATATATATTTACAATTTCCAGAATACCATCATTTTACATCATGTTTGGTATAAAAAGATAACATTTGAAAACACTATTAGGCTGCACGTTTATTAAACGTTTTATTTATACAAATCACTCAATCAAACGGAACACACTCAATCAAACGGAACACACTCAATCAAACGGAACACAGTCAATCAAACGGAACACACTCAATCAAACGGAACACAGTCAATCAAACGGAACACACTCAATCAAACGGAACACACTCAATCAAACGGAACACACTCAATCAAACGGAACAGACTTCCCAGCTCAAAGAGGGAACATACTGCCTCCTCCTTTACAGCAGTAGCTTTTTAAAGAGACGTCACTTTCCACTTTAACAGAAAAAGCAGGTAGAGATGTCTTAAAACCTGGACAAATAAAACCACAAGAACCTGCATCAAGCGATAACACTAGAAGATAAGTGGGGATTTTTTTTTTGTCTTTGATCTATCCATAACAGTCAAATAACATAAATAACAAATAATAAATAAATAAAATAAAAAATTACAAAGTGCAAAACAGCAGCATCCAATAGTTGTAGTATCTATCAACTAACAAGTATATATTCATCAGCTACCTACAGTCTTGTATTAATTTACAAAAAAATTAAAAGAGTCGGCACATAGAGCCGCATCGTTCGCGACTGACCCATCACTACAACTTTCTAAGCTGGCTGGCAAATAAACCTACATTTAAACCTGGGATTCTCGATGACAGATTTGAGCAAAAACCAGATATTCCACGAGAATCAAACAGTGACTGGGACTGTGTGTAAGGCCTACAATAACAACACAGGTAGAGAGATATCAGTACTGTATCAAGGATTAGTGTCGAGCAGAGGTATATCTCCATTGTATATAAGAGATAGATGGGAAAAAGAAAGCAAAATGAAACTAACTGAAGAAGACTGAGAGAATATATGTAACATATTGTACAACAAACCACTACCAGCTCCAGGATGTGGAAATAATTCTGTTGGAAAAACATAGTCCGATTTTTCATTACTCCCCAGACGAAAAAGTAAATTTACATCAACACAGCTGGCATAGGCTGGAGGCGGTGTGGGGATGAAAATGTAGATCACACTTTGTCTTTTGGGAATGTAAGAAGATGGGAACATATTGAAATGGTGTATGGGTAGAATTGAAAACAATATTGAAATATGACTTGCCTAAGACATGTGAGGTTTTATATCTACAATAGGCAACCTGACAAGTGACAAGGTTCATAGGGACGTCCCATATCCGCTCATGGTCCTATAAGCAACATCAAAAAAGGCAATCACTAGATCACACAGGAAATGCAGATTGCAATGTGGACCCCCCTACCATAAACAATCGGAGGGTCATTGTTGAAGAGATTTCCGTTATGGAAAGACTCACATGTTCTGAGACTGCAACAATCAGAATTTAATGAGAAATGGGACAAATGGACTGTATATGACCCATCACAGAGACACTAACTGACTCGATGGAAAAATACTGAATTACGTTGATTTACACTGTAGAGTATCCCACTGACATGTTTATGTATGTTCTGTGTATTTTACAGTTTAAAAGCAATAAAGAATAAGTTACAAAAAAAGGGTGGGTGCTGTCAGATGGAATGGATTCTGCTTTCCTTAACAACTTTTCTGTTTCGTACCTGTGATGCTACTGCAGACCTTGATTTTGGTTCATATTAAGAGAAGCATCCCAACAGATAAGATAAAAAATAAAAATTGACTCGATAAAAGATCTGTAAAACAAAGTCATCAAAGACAAATTGAAATGGCCTAAATACAACATTTTGTCAGTATAATTAATCACATGAAAAAAGAAAATGAGATGCTTTTAACCACTGGGTGTAATCTCTTATAGTAAGTAAATAATTTGCTATTCAGACACTGGGGCCTCATGTGATTTATTTTGTCTGCCGAACATTCATATTTTCACAGTGTTTAATCAATTGTCATTATTGGGCCGGATGTGGGTGGCCGGGGGGGGGGGGGGAACTTAATGTGAGACCAGTGACCCCCCCCAGAAAACTGTCAATCACCCACATCTGTCGGCACAACAGATGAAGGTGCTCATGTTGCCCTTGGAATGAGGGTGAAAAGCTGTGATTTATATCAACACATTAATATGTTAGCATGCACAGCCTACTGTATCATGGAGAAATTGCAACGGTATGAGCAAATCCAAAAAACAAAAAAACAAACACAAAGCAGCTCATTTATGGCAAAGAGGGAGGATGGAGTGACCAAGAGAGACTCACCCTACAGCAATGCTTACTCTTTCACCTCCTCCCTGGGAAGTCCTGCTGACATTTTCCCGATGACAAATTAATTACAAGATTCAGAACTCCTACAAGATTCAGAACCCCCCCCACCCCCGCCATCACCATTACCCTCATCAACCTCGGCCCCCTCGTTCCTGTATGGCTGTGGTGGTCTGTGTGGTTATGGACAAAAGTACAGGAAGGCATCCGGGTCTCAGCGATCATGGTAATAATGGCTAGGCCAGCCTCTCAGCCTATATGACTAGGCCTGACCAATCATCCACACCTCATTTGCTGATGAAAGCTCTTAATCTAACTTCAAGCCACATACTGTCGTCTTTATAATTGATTTATAATTGATTTCATACGAGTTCCCTGGTCTTTTTCAGGTTCAATAACGCCTTTCAAATCATGTCAGGGGTCATTATAGGGGTGTTAAAGGTTGTTCTTTCAAAATCGTCAAGGTAGATAACCGGGCACTTGAACTTACCTTCAACTGGTCCCTTCAGCCAGAGCCGGGAGAGCTGAAAGAGACTTTATATATAGCTCCATATCCTCTGGTGACCATGGCAGTTAAGCTGTAATTTTTCTGTATGTAAGTTCTTCACAATGTGGGACACTCAAGATTTTATGTCATATTAGGACTTTAGCAAATACAAATTAGTCAGGCAGGGAAAACCGTTTACAAAACAAATCTTAAATATTTATTGATTTTCATTTTTATTTTCCATACATTTGCAAGTTAAGGTCAACATTGAATAGGTTGTGGACACCAAGTGGAGGTGATCTTTCCTGTCTGTTAAAAAGAAAGAAAAAAAGTTGTATATCTCTGGATACAAAACGAGTTGGATGCATTAATACACACTCACACATACAAATCAGGAATGGACAGGAACTCCTCAGGGAAGAGCTGGCAAACAGCCAACTCAATTAAAACAAACACAGTTGTTTCGTAGTCTTAAATCACTCATAAGGATTGTGCCTTATTGCCTTAAAATGGCTGTGGAAAAGATAAGAAAAAACTGTTACCACACAATGTCCACAATGTGTGACCTTCAGTACCCCTTTAAATCACCACAATACAGAGAAAGTATGTCAACCCAAACCGATCTTTGCACTGAATTGGCACATCTTTTCTTCTCTGCATTGGCATTCTCTTCCCTCTCTGTATGCTCACTCCACCCTTCAGGCCTCAGTTGTTTATTTTACAAAAGTGTCCCTAGAAAATAAATATAAATATTTCCAAGGCTGTTGTTTGCCTTGACCCAAATATCAGCCTTGTGACAGAACAGTCCTCAGCTTCGCTTCTGATTTCCAATTCGGTATGTCCTGCCACTCCTCTCTTCTCCGCAATGTCCATTGCTGCAACCAGGAGAGTGGTGATCATGGTCAAAATAAATAAATAAATAGAAATGAATAAATACATAAATATTTGTCCTCTTAAATAAATACATATTACTCTCAGATAGTTTGCCTTAGCTAGGAAAAAACCTCAAACCCCATAGGCTGATATCTTTCTGATCAGAATTGGATTCATATGGATGAATCCGAAGGTACTCACACAGCTATAGATGGACCTCTGGTGCACCATACTCCGCAAATACCTTTGAATGGAACACAGAATGGTGACTGGATAACTTCTCAAACACCTGTCTTTGAGGTCCACCATTTGAATCCTGCAATTTGAAAACTTAAAACTTGAGGCGTATCCTACAAGATGTATGTGTGGGAGCAATAATGCTTGAAGTAAATTCCAGACTGACAGTTAACTGTGTTTCATAGAAGGGGAAAGGGGTTTTCTGAAGGAGGGTTCTCTGTGACCTGGACAGTGCAAGGGGGGAGGGCAGGGGGGGGCTGTCAGAATTGGTCTCCGCAGAGGAGGGTGCTGCTAGGAGCCCTCTTCCTCA
The DNA here is from genome assembly GCF_949987555.1 of Borostomias antarcticus. NCBI lineage: Eukaryota > Metazoa > Chordata > Actinopteri > Stomiiformes > Stomiidae > Borostomias > Borostomias antarcticus. Next base: position 2,020,462 of record NC_140266.1, on the reverse strand, counting down.
GGGCGTCCGGGGGCGTAGTAACCCGCAAGTTGCCTGAAGCGTGGCCCCCAGTCGCTGAGGTAAGAGAAATCCTGCTCGGACGTGGTGGACAGAGTGTGAATGGAGCTGAGGGAGAGGGCGGGAGAGCTGGTGCCCTCGAATGCGTACGTCTGGAAGGAGTCGTAGGGCGGCACCGACAGGTCACCGTCGGCCTGCTCCACCTTCTTGCGGATGTAGCCTTTGAAGAGGGAGAAGTCGGTCACCCCTCCGTCACCGCTCGCCTGGCCCTGGATCCACTGGGGGAGCGCACGCAGTTCCTGGCCCGACTCGGAGCCCTTGGCCTCGGGGAAGTCGTAGAGGTTCCTCAGGGCGCTCATGTCGTAGGCCTGCGTGTCCTGCTCTCCGCCGCCCTCGTCGTTGTACTTGATGACGTTGTCGCGCATGTCTTCCTCGTCCTCGGACATTCGCTGGCCCTTCCTGTGGCGCTTCAGGGTCAGGATCAGCAGGACCAGCACTGTGAGGGGCGGAGGGAGGGAGGAGAGACAGGGGATTACGATTTGGGGATTAAGAAGGTCAAAGCCACGAAACTCCCTTTCAATAACTCTGCGGGCCATTTCTGGTCCTGGTATGTGTTTTGTTGAAGACAAGCACTGATCGTCTCTGTCTTTATTCACTGGATCAGCGTGTGTTCGTACCGGGCAAGTGGGGAAAAAAGCTTGCACACCCAGGTTTAAGGGTAGCGCTACGATGAACGCCATAGCTTAAGATGAACGTAGCGCTACGATGCCTCTGGGAAACTCCGCCCAGATCCCCCTGTCCAGAAATGGGCTGTCCTGGAAACCAGGGTCATCATAGTGGTACGGCCTACCCATAAACGTACGATGCAATGCGGCAAGTATCTTCAAGATAAGGATAAGGAAGGATAAGGAAATAGGTTGAGTGAAAAGCCGTTGTTATGGAAACGATAAACAGTCTCCGCTCGTTGCGTGAATAGTTCAGTTTTCGAATGTTGCAAAGCACAGTTTTGGGTTACTGTTGCAGGTGGTTGCAAGTTGGTTGCAAGGGCTTTAGAGTTACGAGGTGTTTTCATAGCTAGTAGAAGATGTAGCACTAGTAAATGCGTCAGGTTCCAATGAATAGTACAGCCCTTCTAGTTCATGTAGAATGTTTGCCGATACCTGCCAATTCCAAGTTTAGGCCGAGAATTAAACTAATATAATTAGAGTAGGTTAATGAGGCCTGATATGTCTATCAGTACTTATTCAGGTCCAGTGTACTATGGCAAAAGTGATGATGTCAGTGCCCAGCCGTACTGTATTGGCCTGCAATACACAGGAGCTAATGACTGGGAAAATGAAGCCTGAATTAAAAAGGAAAGTAACTGAGATGGATCACTTAATAGAACTAATGAGACGGAGGAAAACAAAAGCCCTATCCATCTAGTTAAATCAATGAAGCTTTAATCCCAGTTTAGTTATTTTAATTACTGCCTACATTTCTGATTAGCGAACTCCCACTTAGCTTAGCGCCCCCGTATCAAGATATACCATTAGGCCCAAGGGCTGGTTTCATACTTCATTACTGCATACTCCAACCACACACAAGGACAGCAAAAATCAAAAAGCCAGCCTTGCCAAGTAAGGAAATAACAATGTAAATACAGTTTGCGTGTCTACACATTACTATTCTTACAAAAAACGAGATAGTGTTCCTTCCTCTTTAACAATATATCGATTACTATAATAGCATGTTACACATCAGTGTTTGTTTTTTTTGCTATTACTATCCTTACTGCAGTATAATCTTGACTAATAAATATAATCCAGAACAGTATAATCTAGAATTATCATCCCCTCCTCCTTCTACCCAGGGGGATGATGATGATCTTCACTACTGTTGCACATTGACCACACAATAACAAGAAAAGCACTAATGAGGCTGACATGCTCTCACACTGATCAAGAGGTATTATTCTGCATATACAGCAGTATTCAATGGAACGCCTACAGTGGGAAGAAAGAGACATTCATTTCTGAGGCATTTCGTATTCATGAATAAATGACTGTTAAAGATCAACCAGCATTTCTCAGATCAGCTATAATTGACCATGTCTAACACAGGAGTTATAAGAGTGCGTTGGAAGATTACAAAATGTCGTGGTTGAGTGATTGTGAAAGGTATGAATGACGAGGGGAGAAATTATACTGTATGTTTGTCCATACAGTAGTTGAAAGGAACACATACATTGTGCTCATGTGGGCTTTTCAAGGCAAAAGGTATTTGATATTCAAAATACATTACTAGAGTACCAAACTGATAGAAAGACCAGACTACTTTCTGTTCATGGAGAATCCCCCATACCGCTCACATTTCTTTCCAGTTGAGCCACAAGTATCACCACAAAGGTACATTTACATACTGTAGATCATTAACCAATGAGAATCATACATCTTCTCTAACAGATAGTCACCTGCCTAGAACAAATTAAGTTGTGTGTTTAGCTCCTACATCAACCTCATATAGTTATTCTGTGTATATTCACTAATCATTTACTGATTTATAACTGTTTACAAACCTTTTTAATAGTTTGTTAATTTTCTACCATTTATAAGGGCTTTTAGAAGATCAGTATCGTAACATGTTACTAAACACTCCCTTTCTCCCCAGACTTTCTCCTTGTTTTGCAAACTTGGGTAGTGCAAACAACTGTGTCAGTGACAAGCATATTAATCGGTATAAATTACTTGTTGCTAGGCTCAGTAATTGTCTTTATTTGGTGCAAATGACTCGAGAAATAACTCCCCGGGAGAAAAAAGCCTGTGTGGAGCTGTGCCCGGAGAGATAACCGTGGACCTCTGTTGTACTGGGACTCAATAACTCTGAAGGAGAGAACGCAATCTTGTCCCCTCTCCTACATTGTCTGATGTATTCCAAAGAGAGGAGGCCTTCCGCCATTGTGTTTATTTGGATTCACCTCAATCGGAGATAGTTAATTGCTAAGGATTCAGGAAATAAACTTGGCTCATCCAAGCCACTGATGCATGCTGTGACGCATGCCAAACATGCACTATTCAATTACTCTCACCCCGCACTGATGGTGTGGAGGTAAAAGGAGGTGGAAAGCTTGGGTCCGTAGAGCCCAGTTCATACAAATCAGCATTTGGCTGGTAAAACGCAGGATTCATAATGCAATCCCATAGGAGAGGCAGGCTATTTTTTTCAATAAAGAATATAAATAATAAAAGTACAACTAAGGCTGCTTACCCTTTTTTTTGTAAAGTAGCCTCCCAGAGGTCAAAGAAATGATGTAATAACTAAAACTAGTTTTAGTTAAACCATTACATCTTCATGGCATCATCCCAGTAGCCTGGCGTCGTCAGCCTGATCACGTGAGCTCATTCTATTTCACTACGTGGATCAGTCTGGTCACCCAACCAATCAAATGGAGTCATACCTGACCCGATATTGGTTGGGCCAATCACAACCGTTTTTCTAATATGAGGTGAGTTTGATACAACTGCATCCACTTGAAATGATGATATGATGACTTACCTATGTTTCCTTGCTCTGATTGGTTGTAGGTCTATCCACTTGCGCCCAGAGGCATTTTGGTCTGACTGTTGATAACGCCCCTTGCAAATTGAAAATAAACGCAGAGTTTCCAAACCCTTTGCATTTTTGCAAATTGGATCTGGCGAAGCCCGGCTACCATCCCAGGGATCTGAGGTAAATATTAGAACTTAGTCGAAGGCCTCAGTTTGGGGTGTGTCATCACGAGGGACAGGTTCTAAACCACCTCTGCTACACTGGGTTTATACCTCCACATCCAACCCTGTAGCCATGGAGCTCCATCTCTATGGGAGACCTCTTATACCTGCTTGTATCTCCACATCCCATTCTATGTCCTGGCCATGTAGGCTTGGTCCTATAGGAGACCTGTTGTAGATATACAGCTCCAACATGGCAACCCCTCTGTGTGCAGATGTTCCAATAAGCCGGGCCTGACAAGTTGGCTAATTTACCCTTGGGCTTCGCTAGCTGCATCAGCCCAGGAGTTCATCACAGCAGATGGACCCTAATTGGAACCGATACATGCAGATGCCTCGCTGCACTAAAATGGATTCATCATGTCAGGCCATAAATTAACTGATGGAGGGATTGTTTGTTTGTAGGGTAATTAGGCAGAAATCATCCAACAATTGATCTAATAGGGTGGTCCAAGAGCTGCTGGAGAGCTGTTCTCTACCAACACATACGTACAGAGAGAGAAGTCCACAACATATTAATTGGATGAGTGATGTTTTGTTTGTTTGTTTGTTTGTTTGTTTGCTTATATGTGTGTGTATTGGGGAGGGGGTGTAGCCACACACACACACACACACACACACACACACACACACACACACACACACACACACACACACACACACACACACACACATACTGTAGTGATCTGTGCCCCAGTCAATCTCTCCTTCTAACAGACAAGGCGGCTGTTACTGTCCTGGTTTGTGTCTTCTTGTTTCCCCTACTAGGTACTGGATAAGACAATACCCCAGGTATACTGTCAACACAACACACTTGGCTATGGTGCTTTCACTCAAATTACTTCAATCCATCATTATAAGTAATGGCAAAATGACAACGGGTGCAATATCCAACTCAAATCCAACTCGTAAAACTCACTTTACCTCTAATTACCAACATTATTTTTATGCCTGCATTACTTCACAGAAATAGAACACACCACAGAGATGACTCCTAATGGTGTACAGGTGTGAGTGTCTGAGAGCGGTCCTGCAGACGGACAGGGATACCAAGACGGTCTCTAGCTTGGCAAGAAAACAACAGCGTCGGCTCTCTAAAGCATTTTGCTTCTTATTGTAAAAACTTGCCTCCTTCAGATTTGTAAATAGAATTTCTGATGAGGGCCAAGAGGCTTCTAGAACATAGATGAATTAAATATAAGAGGTAACTTTTGAAGCTCGCTACACTTCAGTATATGGAGTTTAACCATCACAATAATAATAATAATAATAATAAATAAATAAATACCATACCACCACCGTCCTCACAAAATATCTCTTAGCAACCCTGTCACTACCAATCATTCACGTTACACTTTAGAGCAAGGCAAAAGAGCAAGATAAATAAAATTATAGCGACTACAGTATTCCTGCTTCAAACATCCAAACTACAGCTGGCGAGAACACTACCAAGACTCAGGGAACTCATACAACATTTAGATATGACAAATACAAACCCTTGGTCTGCTCTCTTGTGCTGAGAGGACTGTATTTGTTTGTGTGTGTGTGTGTGTGCGTGTGCATCTGGGAATGTCTGGAAAGCTCTGTCTATTTAAAGCCTGGTGTTCCTGAGGGACGATAGTGCTGATCCAGCTTCTCTCTCCCATCCCTCTCCCATTCACTCTCTCCCGTCTCTGTGGGACAAAGTGGTCCGGTGTCATTCACAAAGCCATGCCTGTACTGAACAAAAGCTCTTTCCTTCAGGAGACGCACAGAGTGAGAGTCACCCTCGGAGGAAAGATGAAAAATTGAACGCCTTCTTATGCAATTTGTCCTTGTTTTTCAGCCGTTACACATGTGATTCCGACGCTGAAAAATATATAACTCTAAAAAGTGGACAATCCATTAATGTTAACATGCATGGTTGCATGAGTGGCTTCATGCAGGCTTTGGGTTCGGTTCAGGTTTTAACCTACTTGTGTTATTTTTGCAATACTGCTGCATGTACCAAAAAGCAACGTTCGCTTGCACCACATACTAATCCCTGGCCATCTACGGTGGTTCTGAAGGGGAAGAAAAACCCATATACTGTAAAAGGACAGAAAGCTAATAAAGACAGCTTCGGTGAGGGGAATGTTAACTTTGGATACGGGTTCTGTATACATACTTGGTTTAATAAGCTGCTACTTTGTTCAAGAATCTTTCGACAACAGTAATCTTCGCGCCGGGTTTAAGACACAACTCCCCTCCTCGCCACCTGAGAGGAGAGGTGCAGTGAGCCCGCAGCGACGTCTGTGTGGAAACAATCTAAATCCAGTCACTGTGGTGAATTACCCATCATAATCAATCATCCAGTGAAATTGTATATCTACAATTGATGATTATTTTTCAAATTATCGGAGTGTTTGACGCTTCGAGTGGCGGCAGATGGAAGCGTGTTCAACCTTGTGGAAATCTTGCCATTGATCCCATTGTTCAGCGCAGGCCGGCTCAATCAAGGGCGGCTTAAACGAGCGAAAGGATTCCTGACATCGGGTGTGCCGGGTGTGTAATCGCTGTGATTATTACCGATGAGGATGAGGATGCAGACCAGCAGAGCGATGAGGGCGCCGGGGCTGAGGGAGGCGCTCACGGCGTACGCCGTGGCGTTGCACGACTGGATGGCTCCGTCGGGGTCACAGCCGCACACGTGGATGGTCAGCGTGCCCGTGGAGCTGAGGGCGGGGGGGCCGCTGTCCACCACCAGGATGGGCAGCAGGTAGACGTTCTTCTCGTGGCGGTTGAAGCCTGACCGCTGCGTCCTGATTCCCGCCGTTTTGTCTAGAGGAGGGCGGGAGGGAGGAGAGGAGAGGAGAGGAGGAGAGAAGAGGAGAGGAGAGGAGAGGAGAGGAGAGGAGAGGAGGGGAGGAGAGGAGAGGAGAGGAGAGGAGAGGAGAGGAGAGGAGAGGAGAGGAGAGGAGAGAAGAGAAGAGAAGAGGAGAGGAGAGGAGAGGAGAGGAGAGGAGAGGAGAGGAGAGGAGAGGAGAGGAGAGGAGAGGAGAGGAGAGGAGAGGAGAGGAGAGGAGGTGTGGTTTTAGTAGTTTCTAGTTTTAACCCCGAACCTCAGACACTGGATGAATTCTGAATTCAGCAGGCAACACTTTTTTAATACAACATGAAAACAGCCAGCATAAACTTGTAGGTGAAATGCATACAGACTTCGAATGCGATACATCTTTTATTAAGAAATGACATATCCTCAGTGAAGGGAAAAACAAAACATAAACTTAAACTATAATATTAAAATATAAATAGGCTACGAAATAATATATTTATAGTGCAATGGCACTAGAGCATTAACCTGACATGCAGCAGATGGTTGGAGTGAAACAACGAGAGCTTGCGAGATCAGGATGGTCTCATGAGGCTACTAGTATAGCAAGGCCATAAAAAAACAACAGCTGAAGCCTGTTACTGTTTCAACCAGTGAATAACTTTGCCTCAGTTATGCCCCGTTTAAACTAGTAGCCTACGGTTTTATTGATTGGCTGTTTGAAAAGGTGAAACTTTTTTTAAATTTCATAAATAAACACATACATAAAATGCATATGACATGACAATTCACGTACACTGGGCATGCGTGTATCGGTGTAAACAGGAATCTGACTCCTGAATTGTGCCTATAGCAATATTTAGATATGTCACCCCAGATTTCAAATCCGAATACACCTCCACTGGTGAAATCTAATCGCTTCTGATTCTGATTCAGTTTCAGGAGTCGGTTTTCTGCGGAGTCGTGTAAACGCAAGGCGCAACCGTGGCGACCGTTTCGCAGCTACCAACGACACCGTACTAGTGTAAACGTAGCCTTAATGTCATCACGTTATATTTTAGTCAGATAGTAAAAGCCAGAGAAGGCATAGCCTAAGGGGTTGTGGGGGATGGGGGGGGGGGGGGGGGCATTGGTGGAAATAAAAGCTAAGCGGTGAACAGATTCTCGAGGAGACATAGACAAATGTAGCCGTACACACAGGAGGAGGCTTTGACAAACACAGTCAGAGCAGTCTCTGTGGATGCACTTGCGACTGGGCGATCCATCTCCAGCCGCATACATCACTGTCACCCCTACAGCCACTGCGGTTCCCCGACACCCCGTACCACATGCTCTTAGCCCTCGCCGTTTATATACGCGAACTTTGCTGAGTATCACGTCCGTGACATTGTCCCTTCCGACTTTTACCGCGCCCCTTGTTTGGAACACACTCCTACAGTATCTAAAACGAGTATCTGAGAACTTAAAGGACTACATGTTGTACACTTCCCTCAAACTTTCACTAAAAGTAACTTTGAAGAGTTATATTAACTGTGTACTGCTGATGAAACTGAATTAACTCTTGACCGTATTGAGAAGCCTCGTGAAGTCTCGTGGTCTCATCTTTGTACAGTGAAACTTTCCCAAAGCTTTGTTCATGTGATGATGCAGTTCACTTTTAACACAGACTAAAATAGTTCAGTGGTATGAAGAAAAAAAAGTGCCCGTTTGTCTTCATGTGTCAATGCTTCAGACAGAATGCAATGTGAAGCCGTGGTTGTGAAGAGAGCAAGTGACAGATTGAATGTGACAGGTTGACAAATGTGCCCAAGAAAACAGACGGTACAGTGGAAAAAAGAGTCGGGCGGATAAAAGGCCTGTGTGACTCGTTGTCTCTGAGACGACTGTATACAAACAGCTGAGTTCCTGTGGCATGTCTGTGCATGTCTGTGTGGGGCATTTGTGAATTGTAATGTGTGTTACAAGGAGAGAGTGTTTGCTACTTAAAATTATTTGATTCGATGTGTGAGTGAAGGAGTGAGTCAATTGTGAGCATCGTGCGCATGTATAGGTATGTGTTTGTGTGTGTTTGTGTGTGCGTGCATGCAAGCGAGCAAGTGTGCGTGTGGGCTTGCGCGTGTGTGTGTGTGTGTGTACGTGCGTGTGTGTGTGTGTGTGTGTGTGTGTGTGTGTGCTTCAGCAGTCCACACAGTCTCTTCTGACATTTCCCTGACTCGCTCCCTTGACATTTTCATCGTGTCAGATCAATCTTGATTCAGCCACGTGTCACATCCACTTACACACAACTCTCCAAAGAGGGATTTGCTAACATGTAATTCTGCTTGGCTTCGTGAGGTCAAAGTTGTCAGAAGCAAGAAATAAAAAGTCTGCGCTCGGAGCAAAGTCGTCACATTGAAATGTGACTAGTCATGTGTCACGTTGTACACAGTCTTACTTAAACTGTGTTCATACAGTAGA
>NC_140266.1:1946468-2006468 GCF_949987555.1 Borostomias antarcticus | reverse complement strand
TCGGCGTGAACTAAGCTTAAGCTGCTTAGCTTGTGTCACCGAACTCTGTTTACAACTCGCCACTCTCTCCCTCGTGATTTATCCCGCCTGTAAACACAAACAAAATGCTCCGTGTAGCCAGCCCTCAAACGGGATCAGGGCAAATGCAGTTAAAGCTTAAGTCTAATCTGATTTTCACCATGGCTCCAGCGAACCTGAGCCATACGGGTCACACACCGAGAAGACCTGTGTGATAACACAGCGGGAGCTAATGAAAAGCTCCTCATTAGCTTGGGAAACTGTAGACCTCAGTGGACGCTAGGATTACGTGTGGTTGGTGTGTGTGTGTGTGTGTGGGGGGGGGGCGGCGGGGGTGGTTCTGCTGTAAAATAGAAAAATGGACACTACTTTAGCCTCAGGTTAATGGTTATAAGGTCTGATGCCCTAAACATATTACCAAGGCACTCCAAGACCCTTGAGAACACGGCAGCAACCCTCATGACGTTTGCACGCGCTACACCTTTTACAATGAATTAAGTGCCTGTACTGTAGGCAGCCCAAATCAGGCTGCAGCCACAGTACAACCGGTAACCCAGTATTTACCTTGCACACCAGGTGTGAGAAGAATTGAGGTGATTATACTCACGTCTGAGAGGCTTTCCCTCGTCCAAGTTATCACATTGATTAATAGTCTTCTAGGGAGGGAAAACAAAATGGAAGCACGTTTTCACTCAGCGAGATCTCCTGGCTCACAGTAGCCTCGGATTCCGCCTGTGGCTGTCTACTTTGTGTAATAAATAACAGTATTGTGAGGAAGCAAGTCCCGAGCACTGCACTGGTACAGTAGCTAGATACAGTATCATGACCCCGCCCTCATATCCTCCACCACGAGAGCACCTTGGGAGGATTAAGCCATGTTTTAATGATGTCTATTTATTGTGTAAAACTCTCAGCGGGTCACACTCTGCCCTCTGGACTAACATGCCTATCTCGGTTGATTTATTAGCTTTGTTAGGGTTTGATTCTAGCCAACATGAGAACTCATCTTAGTACTGTAGCTGTGTCCCTGGTCTAACATATATGTACAGTAAAATAACCTTATATCTCTTTCTATAGGGGGAAATCTAAGAAATCTAAAGCGTATATGGTCTTGATAATGAATGCATTGATTCAGTGATTCATTTTCCCTCTCAGCTCTATCAATGAAGAAGAAGCACTATCAATGCCAATGAAGGATTTGTTATAAAATGCTTATAGTAGTTATCCAGGAGAACGGACCAGGCATCTCAGAGACCCTCTGACCCAACCATAACACCCTTTTATTCACTTTCAGTGGTCAAACTGAATTGAACCTCGAGAACAATATTGAACATAGAAAAAGAAAAGGAATGAAATTGGTGTGTGTGTGTGTGTGTGTGTTAGAGAAAAAAGAGAGAGTTGTGCTACTTTTCTCTCTGTGTATCTTTCTATGGGGCAGATGTACTAACATGTTAGCGCCATGGCGTTACTCCATCGCAGCGTAGGTAGGAACAGACCAAAACGTCAACTAGTTCAATACTGGAACGATCAGTGAATTTAGGATCTCTACATTTCAAGTTAACGGTAGACAGACCACAAATAGGGTTAAATGTCCAAAATGGCACACTACTCCTTTAACGTTCAAGGAAGTATGAAAAATATAGACGGTATATGCATTGAGTTTGTCTTATCGCGTCATGCTTTTCGCTGACTCCCCCTGTGTCTGCCGTGCCCATGTTAGGTGTGCAGACCCCCTCCCCCACCCCACCCCACGCCACCCCACCCCCGTGTTCATTACTGCGATGTGAAAACTCGGCCGCATTTCTCACTAATGAAACTGAGAAAGAGCCGCGGCTCTCGGAGCCCGGGGATGTGTGCTGTGAGACTAATACTGTAGCCTCGACATGATGCGCTGAAGGTTAATGCCGGCTTGCAGATGGAGAAGGGAGCGAGGTGGGAGAGAGATCAGACCAGACAATGCTCTTCTGGGACACGGCAGCGCGTAAGGCCATAAGCAGTAAAGAGAGTAGTGTGGATCAAGACGTAGGGGAGGCCTAAGCCTCATTACACATGTAAATGTAGCTTCCCGCATGGAGGCCCCACTTTGAAGCCCTGTTCTTTAATTATTCCTTTGCTCTGCTCTTGGTAATTGGCTCCAACTGAGCTTGGGGCCTGTTGACTAGGAGTGGAAAATAAAGTACCCTAATGGCTCCTGTCCATTTTAAATGGCGGTGGAGACTCTGGACCAGGATAGATTGAGATCCATTCCCATATCTACTGATGTCTTCATTCTTCAGTCTCCTGTTGTTGCCGTGCTGACACGTTACAACGTGGAGCACCGTGACTACTGGGCCACAACTGTGTCCCTGACCTCCTCCAACACTGACTGCTGAGTATTGCAGGATGTTGAGGTTGACATAAGGCGCTATACTAGTAGCCTTGTTTGATTGGTAGGTTGGGGTTCTGGTCTCGTGGGTGAGGTCACCTGAAGGCATGAGGTAGTCCGCAACTACCAGCAAAACGGTCTACTACTGGTAAAATGTCAATGTTTGCTCCGCACAAGAAATAACACTGACATTTGAACAGACATTTTGTTGGGGACCACCTCATACCTTCATATAACAGATGAAAGACGGTGACGGACCCGTGATGACATCACAATCCCATTCGGAGAACAAGCAACAATCATTCTGTATGTTCTATATCACAATAAATCACCACAACATAATTAATTCAAAAACAAATTGTTTACTAAAACATTTCTAATTGTGCTTGTGTCCCAAACAGTGTTTAAATTGCCTTTGGAACAAACTGTCAGATCATGCTGTTAATTTCAAAAGGCCTAAACCAGAAACAAGCCAATAATAAAAGTATTCCCATATAGCAAGCGGATGTGTAATAATTCTGGGCCATATATGGGCCGGAACTAAGCCACAAGGGCCAGATCTGGCCTGTATATGGCCCAGATCCGCTTGCTATCTGGGTTCTGACAAGGAGGGAAGGTGACTGGCTCAACACTGAAACACAGCACCAACACACTGCCGCACACCGCCACTGGACACTCTCCAATCCCTCAAATATCAACTACACCCAGGCTGAAGTAAGGGACCTGTTGTTTACATGTTTGGACATGCTCCAATGCCAAGTTGAGTTGAGTAAACTCACTCCTCAGTAGCGCACACCCGCACCATCACACCATCACATCACGTCCACCGTCAGAGGACCCGGGTTCGAGCCCAGTGTGGTCAAGTACAAGCTACATTTTGTATTATGTATTTGTATTCTGTACTGCTCATTCGCACTGTCCTGTCTTTGCACTGTCCTGGCTTGTCTCGGCACCCTGTCTAATGTTGTCTCCATCAGTGTTATGCACCATTGATCGATGCTAATTCATAGTATGTTGTACAGTACATGTTAACTACCTGTCAATAAATTGATTCTGATTATGGAAGCTGTACCAGCAAGCAACACAGTGAAACCTGTGACACCTGCGTCATCTGCAGGCAAATATCTGCTTAACCCTGGATCTCCAATTAGACCCATCAAAGATACTTTGAGATGAAGGAGAACCATAATAAAAGTGATAATCACATGACTGGTTCTGGGCAGCTCTCACCTGTCCGGGCTTGGCGTCTTCACAGATGGAGGTCTCGTAGGGCGTGGCCAGTTCAGGGGGGTTGTCGTTGACGTCCAGGATACGGATGCTCACGGCAGAGTGCGACACCTGACCCTCGTTGTCTAGAGAGGGGAACAGAAACAGAACGGCATGCGGGGTTAGCGGACAAGAGACGCATGTTACCAAGTTCTCCTCAGGACTGACTGACAGGTGTACGGAAGAGCATTAGGGCCAACAAGCTTCTGAGTTTAAAGTCAGAAATTCTGACTTTTTTCTCAGAAGTTATTTCTGACTTTAATCTCAGAAATTCAGACTTTAATCTCAGAAGTTATTTCTGACTTTTTTCTCAGAAATTCTGACTTTAAAGTCAGAAATTCTGGGGTTTTCTCTCAGAAATTCTGACTTTAATCTCAGAAATTCTGACTTTAATCTCAGAAGCTATTTCTGACTTTTTTCTCAGAAATTCTGACTTTAAACTCTTAAAGCTTAAAAAAATAATAAACTCAGTTGTTGGCCCTAATGCTCTTCCGTACAAGTGAGTGCTATGGCCATAACTAACTAATGTATAGTAGGTACCGTATAGATAAGCAGTTACTTCTGTACATGTGGTATTCTCCATGTTAAACATATATAACATAAACTGAGACTTATTTCACAGTGCATTTGCGTAGTGCAGAAGACCATAATTCTTCCACAATGAAGTCATGATAGCAGCTAAGCACTGACAGCTTTTAATGCAACGTGCCCTCGAAGTACTGCCATTAACACAAGAGCTCTCCTTAACACAAGTAACGCACACACGAGAGACCATTAATGAGAGAGACCATTTTCATACCAGGTCTTCAATATTCAGTAACCATTAGACTTTAATGGACAGACTACAACAAGGCTGAGCTTAATGATAATCATATAAATGGATGCGTTGAAATATATGGAAAATTATTTTAATCATGACCACTAGTTAACCCTTGTAGGTTGTAAGGGTTTTCTGCAGTCAGAAGAGGTGAGGGGGTCTGGTGGACCCATCGGTGTTTCAACCCACAACTCAGCCCCTGTGCAGGCTAGAGGCATTGGCCCTTTTCCAATACCAAGTTCGGACTTACATCCTTACTAGTCCGGATTTAGGACGTTCGCATCAGCTATGAACTCCCGAGGACGAGAGGGCGCAAGTTCAGTCATTCGGCAATTGGAACAGCAGCGTCCTTGATGACGTCACCATCTCAGCTGTTTTGTGTGGACACCGGCAGCCGCCATTGCTAGGATTTTGAAAAGCGTTTTAAACAGTTTTAAAGTAAATATTGTTACGTTTTCATAGCTTTTCAGGCGGATAATTACCACCGTTGAAGCCAATTATGTGAACATTTTATCCAAATAACGTCCGTTTCTAATAGTTTAGATGGATTATTTAGATAGGCATTTTCAATGGTGTTGCCCTAACAACCGTTAGCACAGCCGCTTGATGCAAAATGATTTCTGGGATATCTGTCTGTCTCAAGTCCACACAAGTCTGCTCCGATGCATCCTCGATAAAATTGGTGGAGCAAGAACACATCCTGGCATTTGATGCGGACTTCGTGTTGCGTGGTGGCGTGGTAGCGAAGCCCCGCCCCCTTGGGTCGGGTTGGGGTTGGGGTCCACTGGACCCCAATGTAATACTGTACAGTACGACCTTCTTCTGTGTGATGTAAATGTGTAGGGGGGGTGTAGAGTAGGCGCCCCCCCAAGAAAAAGTTATCCTCCATGTTCTTCACATAAAATAAGCCAAGGCCACCGAGTTTCAGGTTGAAAAAAGTCTTACTTGTATGATTTTTATTTTAGTAAACATTGGAAATGGGTCCAACAGACCTAAAACCCTTACAAGGGTTAAGTACAGTAGATAAAAGATGCTAAATGCAAGAGTCGTGAGAGAGCAGACAATCACATAATTACTACAATCAGAACCCCCACTCCAAATGTACTCCACTTTAATTCCCATGTCAAACTATGTTTGATGTGTTGTTTTTTTGCCGTTTGCTTTTGGCAAACCACGTACAGCTGGCGGCCTGAGCTCTGTGTCTCTGTTCCGATTGGAATGTGTCATCTTACATGTTCAGCTCGTAACCATAGAATCCACAGGGCACATCGGCGTCTAATTACTTTACTGAACCGGCAGATTCACAACACGGCGGGAAATAATACACAGTCAACAGCTGCTGCCGCGCAATGTAATTTGTACCATTGTGGGTTATTTGCTACTAAGACCGCTTTGGTGCTTGATCAGGTCTCCCTGCAGTCTACAGACACACACAGACAGAGGGGCAGATGGGATATACGTACACATACTATCGAAAGAGACAGAGTGACTTGTAAAAGCGCTGACGGATACAGTAGACAGAGGGACTGACAGATTGACTATGCTCCCCTGCCTATTGCCAGTAGCTATCTCCTGTCTTCTCTCTCTGGTGGACAGTGACGGTGAGACTACTAATGAGAACGCTGGACTTCGCTAATAGCATAATCCTCACATCACATCACATCAATGCAGGAATTTAATTGACTGCTTTTTTGCCCGTGCAGCAAGAATATAAATGGACAAAGATCCCCAGTGCTATTCCACTTTAATGCAGCCAAACAGGGACCCTAAGAGCCAAAATGAAAACGGATATCAGGGGTATACATTAACTTTCAATTCTAAATCGAGGAAACATGGTACTTTTGATCTCCAATAGGGAATCGCAATAAAGTACCCAGGAGAGCGGCATCTTCACATTCGAATGGCAGAGGATTTCTGAAGATTACCGACATGGCCAACTCTACCGTACATCTGTTTGCCAGACGTTGGAAATGTTGATAGCACTCATCTCTCTGGCACTGAGTTACCGCACACTCTTCGGGGAGTCTGTGAAGCTTGTGACCGTGAGAACAGGCGACAGGAAGTAGAGAAGTTGGTCAGTTTGGTCAACAGGAAATGAGGGAATGAATGTACTCTTTAGTCACTCTGTCTCTCACAAAAAACGCATGCCTTCTTGTCTAGCCGATAATTATCTGGTGCCAGCTCTGGTACAGTAAGTAGAGACCAAATGTATGCATGGTCCATATTCATAAACTCAACATTATGTGCATAATACTAGACTGATTGATACTACGGGCTACGAAAGAGAAAAAGCAAAACGTTGTTTTGAGTGATCGGTCTGCATGGCCTACATCTAGTTACAACATACAGCCATTATATACTGTACTTTCTCATCCCGTGCCTACTGTATACACTGTTGAGCAAACATACTTAATATGCACAGGCCTGTCATCCTATGATCTACTAGACTGAAGATTTAGTTAAAGGGAAATGTGGCCCAAGCCGGACGATTGAGTGCATGCAATTTCACCAGTTCCCCTCATCCATTAAACATGAATCAAATAAACGGTACCACAGTAACACATCTTCGCATCACCCAAACCTCCTTGGGGTGCCTGTTGTTGATCATAAGGACATTTGATAGATTATACAAACGCAGCCGTGGGAACGCGGGTCACCGGCGAGGCTTTACATGACACATCGTCCGTCTTCTCCGCTGCCGGAGACTTGCGCCACGCTGAATGCCATTACTGAATTAATCCACCGCACTCTTCTTAGTCATCCCTGGCCCCCTGCCTGGGAGCACAGCGATGTCCTCTTTTGCCTCTTGTATAATTTGAAAGCTCGTTTGAATCGCGTTGTCGGTTTGCGTCGACCGTATTGTTCTTTGCTAATGAGTCAATCCTCTTTGTTCGGTTATCAACGTTTAAAGAAGAGCAGGAACCCTTTCATACAGTTGGCACCCTTTTTTTTTTATCCCTGGAAGTACAGTAGTACCTCAACAGAATGAGGAAACGGGCTATACTGTATTTATGTGTCAGGGGGCAAAAAAACAACAACATTCAGCTGAGAAATATCTAGTCCTGCTGAGAGATAAAGACTTCTCAACCACTTCAGTATCTTTTCCCTGGAGGGCAAGCGTTTTTTCTCCATTCCCCTGTCTTGGAAAAGCAGGTTTTGCAGTGTGATATCACACTCACGATCAGGGGTCTCTTACGTGTCAGGCTCACCTCTCTGATAGGGTACAACAGTGACAGCACTCTGTCACGACATCGTCCAATGACAGTCTAGGTAAATGAAACTCCTGTTACAGTACCTGCTACACACACACACACACACACACACACACACCCACACACACAGTTTTGACACAACTCTACCTAGCTTTACCAGCGGGGTATGTGTAGTGGCTGCCATGCCTGCAAAGTCGTGACCCTCCTCCCAAACCTGCTTCATTCGAACCAATGTGCTCATGCTCTCTCTCAAACAGAGAGATACGCAGTGGCAAGGCCTAGATAGGCACATATGATGCAGGAATGCACTCGCGCGCACACACACACACACACACACACACACACACACACACACACACACACACACACACTCAGCCCCCCCCCCCCCCACACACACACACACTCTTAAAACCAGGTCAACAAAGATCTACACACAACACATTGCTTAGAGGTATGATTATATTTTCCTACTGTACCTTATAGCTTTATCTCTGCCTCTTACAGCAGCATCATCCTTGTCAATCTGCTGAGCCAGTTTGCACTCAATGGAAAGTATTGTCAGGTTATTGAGCCTCATCTGCTACACTTAGAGCAAAACGTTATCACTGCTTTCCTCTGAAGCCACTGGTTTGAAGTCTGATGTCGGCTCAACACGCTGAACATTTTCCGCAATTGTAGTGTTATAATGTAGCCTCTTCCTGCTCATAAGTGGTGGCTGCTCCATCTCTACGTTGTTAGCTAGCTCTAGCTCTTGGCAGTTTGTAGCCTGGCTCGAAACAGCTTTCTAAGCTGAGAGAAAAATAAACTTGGCAAGACATTTTTGGGGGGTGTCTCTCCTTACCTTCTTTGAGATCCAGGTTTATAGATAAGTCCTGGCATTGCTTATTACTTCCAACTACCTAGCTAGTTAGAGTTCAGTGGATATGACCAGTATAGTTTAGTGTACCATAGGCTAGCAATTTTGAACATGCAGTTCATTTTCGTTATATACTGTATAACATTTTATTAAAGCAATGAACCAAATATGTTAAATATTGTTTTGTTTTAGTAGCTAAGTGATGGAAACTAATTTGTTTCAATTTAAGTTACTTTTTTCAATATTTTTTCGTTTTGTTTTGGCTGACTGCCTACATCGCATATCGTTGTCATGGTTCAGTTTAGTGTTAGTTTTCATGCCAAAATACTTATTTGTTCATAAAGTAACTGTAATTGAATGAGGATGACATTGAGACGTTACCTGCATTTGTGTTCATTTCGGACCCTGTGGCCACCATTGTGATCAATTAATCTACTAAGAATCCAGTCATTTCAATGTTACCCTTTAAAGTGATTCAAACAAGTCAACTTGTCAGTACTCAAACACAAATGATGTGAGGAATCCTGAAACGAAGTCAGCTGTTCGGGAGACCAGAGTCGGATGTCTCCCTATTCTCTTCAGCTCAGCTCAACACACCCAGGACTGAATGAACAAGTGCAGATAAGAACATATTGGGAGAAAATTCTGATGAATCCAATCATTGACTTTTTTGTCTACTGTATGCTTTTCACGTTTGTGTGAAAAGTCTGCTAAGATAATTGCGTTTTTTATGGCTGTGTTCCAAGTGACTTTTAAAGGGGCTGTTCAAATTGTTTGTGACATACCCATTATGTTGTTGACTGATGGAGAACATTGTCAGCTGATTCCATGCTGTCTTCCATGCTAATGCGAGCTCAATCAAACCGAAACGGCTACTGTACATAGCATTCAATGAAACATACTTATAAACACTCCAAACAAGTAAGGATCACCAGATAAAACTCCTCATCACAGTCCCTTGGGAATGTGGCCTTTGCAGTTGTTTTTGTGTTGATAGTAAGAGAATAGTCTGCTTTTCTGTTCCTTGTTGTTGTGAAGACATTAGTGCCGGCAAGTTACAGTACATATCCCTCCGCCTCCCTATTTACAGAGAGAGCCATGCAGTATAGGTCCAAACAAATGAATGGGTTCAATGATAGTTGGACTTCAAAAATGATACAAAAACTCAAATGAGTGACCGACAGAATGGCCTCATATTTGATTTGATTTAGGTTCACTGTGGAGTATTTTTGCGTACGTTTTCTTTGAATGCTAGCCGTTTCTACTGCATTGCGCTAGCAGTGACATGCTAACGCCGAAATGAGAGACAGCATGGAATCAGCTGAAGATGTTCAGCAATCGACAACATTATGGGCTCGATCTTCCAAATTCTGAACTACCCTACCCCTCTGTGTTCCAACATATTTATGTAATCTCTGTGTATGCATTGTGTTTGGAGTTCAGGGAAAAACTGATATATTGAGATGTAGAATTTGGTGCTGTTGTGATGAAATACTTTGGTGTTTCTTTCTTTCACCTTGTGTGGGCAGGTTGATATTACGAGTCAGATGCAGAATGCAATCTCTTGTGTTTTCAATATAATTCTGAAATCACAATACTGTATGTGCAAAATTGGAAAAAAGTACTGCAAACCAGCATGCCTACTGTATCTCTCCTATCCTAACTTGACTTCTTCTGGTGTAGTAACAGTATTAACTCACTATGTGCTGCATGCTGTAATGATGTTCATTTTTTTTGCCACAACAAGAAATATAAAGTTAGATGAAATCCTGTTACATGCTGCTTTAAAACGAAACTCAGATGCAATGTTTTGCTTTTTTGTTATCAGAAAATATAGAATCATAGCCACATCATAAGAGAAGAATAAGAGGTGTCAGAACTGATACATTTTGTTTGCGGGAGCAGCAATGCCATCTACGGAATTCGGAGATTACTCAGAAAACACATTTTCTCACAGGAGCCCTACAGTCAGATTTAAACAGTGATTACTCTTCCTAACTCTATACCTGCTTCCACTGCAGTCACAGTGATGTTGTGCCAACCGGCCGTCTCTCGGTCCAGAATCTTGCCCAGAGTGATGGCGCCCGAAATGGGATCGATGTGGAATATCTGCTCCTCATCTGTGCTCCGGTCAATAGAGAACCTATTGGAGGACAGGAGAGAAATAGAACTTGAGTACATCAATGAACATTGAAATCATTTTCTGAGTCTGCTTTTACAGTGGCTGGGTTAGGCTATACAGCACCTCAGCACTATAGCCTACATTAGCTGGGACTCAGAGAGGGAAAGTATTTTGAGCTCAGGTAATATGAGGATGATAATTATGCTTTTAGTCTTTATCCTGTTACAATATCAATATGACCCCAACCACAGAACAGCTAGAGCCACAGAAGCAGCTATTCTAACCCTCTAACCCTCTAACCTCAAAATAAATAATCCACCATAGACAAAAAAGGCCTTCTCAGAAAAGTAGAAAGTCAACAAACAAGCACCGATCACGGATCGAAGCCCACGGCACAGCCAATCATACACCGAGCAAGGCTAATTCACATAGCTTTCACATATACTGTACCATCACCATCTTTATGTAGGCTTACAAAATTAATTTGATTAAGTAGACTGAGAGCCACCACTACCTCCTCTGAAGCAACTCTAACATTTATGTCATTATTGGAGCTGTAATTTGCACTCTTGTAGACTACGACAAGCTTGCTCAGTGTTAAAATACTAGTGTAAATGTGGCCTATGAATACCGTTGAATAGGTGCATATTCAATTGTAACCTTTGACTGACTGGTGATAAATACATAATTGACACAAGTAATTAACAATCAGACGTTGCGGATTAAGAAGAAAGTTGAATGACAATGGGCCTCATTCACGAATGTACTGTAGTTAAGAATGTCTTGGGCTGGCAGGGAGTTGCATGTCCTTATATGGGGCTGGCAGGGAGTTTACCTATGGTAAATCGGGTGTGCAGCCACGCGCATTCAGTTTGCGAAACCATGGGATCCATCATTATGAGAAAGCAGGTGCGAACCCAACCAGCAATTTACAAACACGCTGTGAATCAGACGGGAGCTTTCTTTAGAAACGTTCTTAGGAAGAAATGTGAGGAGGGAACTTAGGAAGATATTGGTGAATGAGGCCCAATGACTGTAAGAGCAGAATAACTAACAGCGGGATACATTCATATGACTTTTTTAGTGTCAATAGTTGACACAAAACTGCCTTTAAATTAAGAAATAAACAAGTGCATATGTAAACATGTCCCCCATCCATTATGGATGTTGCTTTGTGGTAACATTTTGTTGGTGTAACCGAGTTGAAATGGTTAAACTCACTCCTCGGTATAAATCGCGCTCACTTGCACCATTGAAAAGCTTTTCTGTGGCGTAACTGGTAGTGATGTTTATGACAGGTGGTCATGTGTGAATGCAGATCAGAGGACCGGGGTGTGATGTCAGAGTGGGCAAGTTGAATGTGGAAGCGATACTGATGAGTGATGCAGCACCTGTTAGATCAGCATGTGCAGTTGCTGAATGTGTAAGTGGATAGAATAATCAGACAGCGATTCATAGATAAGAAAACAGCATGGTCTCTCTGTCCCAGTGTCTAGGATATCAGAGTGCGTTTAGTAGGGGTAGGGCGCACGGAAACCTCAATAATAAATAGATGTTGACACATTTATTAAACATCATTTATAAACTATTTTTTAAAAAGCCTTTGGGTGAGTCATCCACTCGTTCCACACCCACTGTCTGGATAGGCCAAATGCAAAGATCGACCAAAGAGAAACGTACACAGGGTCATACAAAACAGCATTCCGAAAAGATGAAGAAACTATTTAATTTGACTGATTTAAACTTGTATGGCCCTCCCATGGACTCAAATTAAGAAACAGTAACCCTCCCTTGGACTAAAATTGAAAGAGCATGGCAATTAAAAGCATGAGTTTTCCTCCAGTGACTCCCTCACATAAATTTGGAACGGTCTAATGGATTTTATTTGTAAAGCAAACTTCAAAATACGGTGAAATCTCAGGGTGATGCACAGAAAGGGTAAAAAAGAAATGAAAACACATTAAATTGATTTAATGCTGATGTAATTACACATAAAAACAAGCAATTGAGAGCTAAATGAGTCTTTTTTTTAAATCATGTATACCAATTATCATACCTCCACAGAGCAAATTACCATAATGAGAAGTTTCATCTTTGCTATAGGAAGGTCCTTGATTATGTAAATTACAGTGATCCCCGTGGAGGTGTCATGAATTATAGCATATATTTGTCTGGTGAAATGCAGAAGATCAAACCAATGTAGTTCATAAATATGAAACAAATACCTCTGGGGCACACTAAACAATGGACACTGAACACTGGCTCTCCTAAACTCCAAAGATCTACATCAGTGAAAATGTACCAAACTATTCAAACCACTCAAGACATACCCAAGTCTTCCGCTCGATACTGTATCATAACCAACGACTAAATGGTGTAAACCCATATTTGTACAAAACAAAGAGGAAGAAATGAGTGTGGCTCCGCCCCTCTCTCTCACCCTTGGTACAGTACCCCACAGTGCCGTCTCCAACGCGGTGGCAGGGTGGTACGAGTGCCAGGGCCTTGAGGCTCTATAAGCGCCCGAGTAAGCTCTGTCCAATAGAGATGATTCAAATGCTGGGGATGGGCGCGGCCCCTAGCCGGTCTCTCTGCCAGCCCGTCTCCCCGCCAGCCCGTCTCTCCGCCAGCCGGCCAACGCCGAGGCGGCGGCGCTGCCGCTGTGCCGCACTTTATTACACCTGGAGCACATTCAGTCCAGCCTCATGCATTTTTAATAGAGGTAATTTGCACAGCCCGTGTGTGTGGCAGTGTGTGTGTGTGTGTGTGTGTGTGGCTCCTTCTCCCATGGAACCCCCCTCCACACATTTTTCATCCCACTACCTATGTGGTGGAGCACATGTATGAGATAATATAATTTTCATTATAAATAGTGATCTGAGGGTAAACAAACGTGTGGAGGTACTGTACAAGCCTCTAGCTAGCGTGGTGATTCGTTACGGCGGTCCGTAGTGTAGCCCTGGCCAAGGAAAAATACAAGTCATCTCAATGCAGCTGTTCTAATCCATGCTTTGTTATGAAGCTGTATCTTTCCGTATCTTTATAGGGTAGTGACAAGGCTCTCAAAATTGTGAGGTACCCCTACCGGAGGTAGAACAAAACACAACAATCTTTCTCCTCATCTCGAAGGTCTCCCATATATTAAATTGATTCTTGTATAAAGTGTGTATAATGTATGTACAGCAAAAATGGTTAAATTATATTGTTTTACACACCAAAACCCCAAAACACACCCCGACTCCCCCCCAAAAATAACCGACATATAGCCTGGCCATATGGGAGTTCAGACATATTCATGTAGATTAACAACTCAAGCTCCAAGAGCTTTCAAACTTGGCGTGCTAGCAGTTAGAAAGTTGCTTAACCTAATAGAAAAACGTGGATGTGAATATCTTGGTACAGCTTGAAGCTTTATTAGGAGCTGGCAACACCTGGGTGCTTAATCTATAATGCCTGAAAATAGCGTCTAGCTGGTGATCTCTAATATTTGTCAACCCCCAGACATTTCTGTGTTAAAATGTAATTTCAGTTGCTGAAAGTGCTCTCATCGGGGAAGCGTCATCCAAGGCTTTTACTAACACATTTACATAACACTTAACACATTTCTGTTTCATGTTAAGTCTGCTGCCATATCAACCAAACGCCATACCTGACAGGTACGTTCTCCATGTCGGGGTCCCTGGCGGTGACGACGCCCACCAGCGCCCCCGGCTTGGCGTCCTCCTGCACGTCCATGACGGCACCCCGGGCCGGGCTGAAGACGGGTGGCTCGTCCGTGTCCGACACACTGACCCGCACGATAGTCTGGTCGCGGAAGGAGCCCAGGTCCACGAAGCGAGGGTCGACGTGCTTGTTAATAGCCTCCACCACCACGTTGTGAGTCCGCTTGCTCTCAAAGTCCAGGGGCTGGGATACGAGACAGAGAGGACGACAGTCTGTAGTTACTGAGCTGCAGTGCAATTCTGCGGCATTTTCAACAAGTCTTTGTATTGATGTGCCCTCACCTCTAAACAACAGTATCAGCTTGATGCAACTGTTAATGAGTGGATTAGTCCATCTTTAAAGTCGCACTGAAACGGACGTTTGACATCATCTAACTTCCGAAGTTTGACGTATTTCCCACGCAAACAAGCTATGAGGGTGGGACATATGTTTAGAGGAATTTGATTGGGACATTGACAAGTGGACGGGTTTTAAGAACTTTAGACAGATTCTATAGAAGGATAGCGTTGATTGACGGGTGGATGTCGTGAGATTATTGGCCTAAAATCGAAGGTACCTGTTGTCGTCATTGCACGTGAACCACCGTTTTCCAGGAAGTAAGAAATTATATACTTTGATATAAGATTAGTAGAATTTTGTAATTTTTTTGGCATACATCGTTGAATAGGTGAACACTATGACCAATCAGTGCGACTGAAAAAAAAAAGCTGACCACACCGTACATGCTCTGAGCTGGCATAAAGTCTACCGGCTACCTTCTTGATGGTGATGATGGCCTCTTGGGTGTCCCCATCCGTGGTGACCTTGAAGAGCTCCCCTCCCTCCTGGTCCTTAATCAGGTAGCTCATGTCCGTGTTCTCCCCCATGTCTGCGTCCGTGGCGATGACCCTGCCCACGGAGGTCCCCACCGACGCCCCCTCCGACACCGAGAACTGGTACATCTCTGGGGGGGACGGGAGGAAGACGACAAGACGGGGAGGAAGAGGAGGGAAAGAAAAGGAGGATGAGCAGAGGAATCGAAAAAGGGAAGAGAAGGAGGAGCGTGAATACAATAGGAGGACACTTGCATTCAGTACTTTTTTTTCTGTCACACTCTGCTGCTGTAACACCCGACCCCCCCCTCCTCCCGCCCCCGCCACCCCCCCTCCCGCCTGAGCATTAATAAAAGATTCATTCATCACATCGATAAGAGACCATTGTACTGTGTTACACACTGTGAGACGCCGTAAAAGTAAATTGGCACGAACCTGGACAGGAAACTTCAGTTGATAGATTATAGCCGAGTCATGCAACCATTGCAACCCTCTGCCTTGTAGTCTGAAACCCTGCTGGCGTCCCAGATCGCCTTCCCATAATGCTCTTTGGCTTCAGGTTGAAGGTAGGTATTATGCATTCATGTAAATGCTTGTGCTGAAGGTGCTGACACACGGTTTATGTCTGCCAGGGCTGGGTGAGTGAATACACGCTCCTCACTTAACCCTCTCAGTTGGGACCAGCTCCGGGGGAAATGCTACTGAAAAGGTTGGCTATATCGCCCACCCAAAATGTTATGCTGGCCATTGAACGCTCTTCGAATAAAACCCAGAATACCAGTCCGCCAACCAAAATCATCCTCCAGCTAGAACCAGCCACGCTCTCAGCATTCCCCCAGTCGATCGTCACAGGTTACCGGATTTACAGAATTATTGCGCTTCCTCTCCTTCATAGTCAAAGAGATCTTTGATGTTCTGCAGATACAGTAGAATTCGAACCCTATCGCTGAAGCACAGTCCATCACACTGTAGCATTCTCTTTCTCTGTTATCCACTTGTATTCCCCGCGCTCATACAGAATAGAGATAATCCTACGAGATAAGGCCTCGGTGTGATCATCTGATATGAGAATGAGACGAGTAGGATATAGATCCACACAGGAAGTAAAGAATCCAGTGGTGTAGTGTTTCTTTCACTAGGTGGGGGATGGAAAGTGAGAGAGGATGAAAAGCACAACCAGCCTATTCTGAGGCTGGATATTATTGTGTGTGGACTACCAGGCAGCACTGTAATGAGCCTGTTACAGTAATGTGCACGGGTGTGCGATGCTATCCGCCTGCTGCTACTGTAACGACGTGTTTTCAAAGCGCCCCGACCTTCAGTTCACTGAGCACTAATCAGCAGGCTGTTTGTGTATCAGGTTTTCACAGAATTACATGTTGGAATTCAGTATCATTGTACATTTACATTGAAGTGATATTATTTCACCAGATCACAGAGAGAGAGAGAGAGAGAGAGAGAGAGAGAGAGAGAGAGAGTGTCTGTGTGTGTGAGAGAGAGAGATAAACAAACAGACATAGAGAGAGAGACAGGGACAGAGAGAGAGAGTGTGTATGTGTGTTTGTGTGTGTGTGTGTGTGTGTGTGTGTGTGTGTGTGTGTGTGTGAGAGAGAGATAAACAAACAGACATAGAGAGAGAGAGAGACAGAGAGAGAGTGTGTGTGTGTGTGAGAGAGAGAGAGAGAGAGAGAGAGAGACAAACAGAGAGAGACGAACAGAGAGAGAGACAGACAAGTAAGTGAAGAAAGGAAAGTGTCGGTAGAGCATTGTTTAGTAAACCATCCCAGTCAAGGTTGCGATGCTTTGTTTAGTGAATGTGTCTTTTTTCTTTAAAGCTCATTCGTTCAGAATCTTCTCCGACACAGACATACTGTACATGCGTGGGAACCGTTCTAATCAGCGCCTCACCTTTTATAAGTCTGACTGGAGGATGGACTAGCTTCTCCAAGAGTGACTTTCTCAAAGCTACTCACGGACGTAAGTGCCCTGCCAGCGTCTATCTCCTTCACTCTCTAAAGAGCAGTGACTCACTCTGAGGAAAGCGCGGTGGGTTGTCATTGACATCCGTGATCACTATGGTCACCGTGGTCGAGCCGGAGAGGCCGCCCATTTGGCCGGCCATGTCCGTTGCCTTGACGACCAGCTCGTAGCGATCCTGCGTCTCCCTGTCCAGGTCCGCCACGGCCGTCAGAATAATGCCTGTTGATGGAGGGGGAGGGAGAGAGAGAGAGAGAGAGAGAGATAATAATAGAGGTTGAGAGAGAATGATAAGAGGGTGAGAGAGATGAGAGGGTGAGAGAGAGATGAGAGGGTGAGAGATGAGAGGGTGAGAGAGAGAGATGAGAGGGTGAGAGTGACAGAGAGGGAGAGTGACAGAGACAGTGAGACAAAGACAGAGAGGGATAGACAGGGAGTGAGTGAGTGAGTGAGATAGAGAGATAAAGAGTGGGAGAGAGAGAGAGGGCGAGAGAGAGAGAGAGCGATGACGAGTGAGAGTGGAGAGAGAGAGAGACGGTGACAGAGAGAGGGCGAGAGAGACAGCGAGGACGAGTGAGAGCGGCAGAGAGAGAGAACAAATAAAAGAAAGAAGGAGGAGGAGGAGAAAGAGAAGAGAAATAGAGAGGGGGAGGGGAAGAGACATGAAACGGAAAGGTCACATTAATGGTTATCTCTTCTATAGCCCACCGCATCTCCTCCAGTTTGGATAGCAACCTCAGCTAAGCACTCAATAATAAAGGCACAAGTGCAGCACATTCCGTTTCACCTGCTCCACTTGTCTTGATAGTGCAGATTGTGTCAAAGTCCCGGCTCCATGCTTATATCATTATGGCTGAGCAGTATTAAAATGAATAATATATGGGGGCAGAATAGGCATGCCAGTGAAGAAAAAGAGAGCTTATGAGAACTGTTGCAACAAAAGCGAATGTCTTTCCTGGCAATCAGAGACGGTTTTTGTGTGTTGGCTGTAAGCCGACACACCTAGAAGAGGGAATCCTATTTGTCGCTCCTTCCCTGTTGTCGTTGTTGACCTGCAGTTCTATTGTTGCTACCACAAGAGGCAGTGGTCCCAGAACATCAAAACAAAAAGACTCCACAGATTTCCCAGGTCAGCTGGGAATCACCGCGCCCGCACCGTGCGCTGCCTATCACCGCGAAGGTTGTGAGTTCAATCCTTGGTGTGGACATACCAAGGTACCATGACATATTTTGTCACTGGATGTTATAGAAGTTATGTAACGAGCGTGAGTCATATTTTTTAATTATAGACCCTTTTACAGCCTAGTCAGCACAAGTATGCGCGCGCATTCTTGAAACAGTAGCAGAGGAAGACAGACGAAATCGCCATTATTAAGCGTACGGACTGGACTGAGGACATCATCAAAAATGCTTTATAAATGTTCTTAGCCGGTAGACAAACATACTCCTGGAGCTTGCTCGATCGTTGAGAGGGGTCAGGGAAGAATTTTTACAGCTCACTTATCTAGCCCCCGGGTGATTACTGTTTTTTTGCTTCCCTCTGCAATATGTAGAGGTGGGTCATATGCCCACATCCCTTGTTCTCTGTAAAGCGCATTGTGTTGCCTCTGGGTATGAAATGCGCTATACAAATAAAGCTTTGATTGATTGATTGATTGATTGATAGCCAGACAACCATAAAAGGGACATTAATAACACAAGTAAAATGAAATGGCAAAGCATGTTTACAGCTGCTGTCAGCTTCCATATCATCAACAAAGGTCAGAAAAAGGCTGCCAGATAATGTGAAATTTCCTAGCAGATCGTCTGACAGTATATCTAATCTTCTCCAATTTAAAATGGTACATGACTTCCCTGATCCAACGGCTATACGTCGGTGGGATAGGATCCTTCCATTGAAATAATATCAGTCTCCTGGCCAGGAAGGTGCAGAAGGTCAATATGCTGATTTCCCATCATCCTCCATTGTTTCCAGTGCCAGATGCAGCAAAGCAGCCCCAGTGCATCACTGGGCCACCGCCATGCTTCACTGTAGGCGGGGGGTTCTTTTCAGCATGTGCTTCATTCTTCTTCCTCCAGACATACCGCTGATCCAAAGGCGAAAAGTTTCTGTGTCGTTTCATCGCTCCACAGAACAGAATTCCAAAACTTCTATGGCTTATTTATATTTTTTTTTTTGGGAGCTGACTTTTCTTGTGCTTTTGGGTCACTAGTGGTGTATGTCTTGGAGTCCGGGAATGGAGCCATTCAGTGTTCAGTATGCGCTTTACTGTGCAAACTGAAACCTCAGTGCCTGCTGCCACTAAGTCTTGCTGCAGATGTTTTACAGGCACTCAAGGGTTTTTAACCACTTCCTCAGGAATCTGGTGGCAGCCATTGATAGCTTCCTCTTTCTGTCACGTCCAGGTAGCGTAGCCACTGTTCCTTTAACTTTAAACTTGCAAACTGTACTTCCAACTGTATCTCTAGGAACATTGTGTTTTTGCTATATTTTTGTTACCTTTTCCTTGTTTGTGCAAGGCAATGATCTCTTCTCTGAACATTTTGGACAATTCTTTTGACTTAGCCATATTTCTAACCTGCAATCAAACGTCACTCTCAACAAACCCCTATTCAGTGGTGGTCCATGTGTATTCCATACCCCAAGGCACTTGAATGTCTTAGGGCAAACTTTAAAATGGAATGAGCCCAAGGGTATTTGACCAGCCCCATCACCAACAGGCATCAGCTCGCTCTTCTGGATATTGACCTTGTAGCCAGATATATTGCCAAAATCTGTAAGTAAGACCATTAATTTAGGGAGACTCAAGAGGAGCTGTGAAATAAATAAAAGCATATCATCCGCATAAAGTGAGATTTTATGCTCCAATCCTGCACGCTGAATCGCCTTGATATCAGCACTCAGAGCCAAAGCAAGTGGTTCCAACACTTGCAACAGCTCATAGAAGCAGAGACAAGGGACACCCCTGTCTTGTGCTGCGTTGGATCCCAAAGTAGGTGGATAGATTATTGTTAGTGTGTGCAGCAGCCATCAGAGATGTATATACAATTTTGATCGATGATATGAACCTCAGACCGAATCCATACCTCTCCAGCGCACCAAAAAGGAAGTCCTACTACACCCGGTCGAATGCCTTTTCAGCATTGAGTGAAAGCACCACCTCTGGTCTGCCGGGTGGAGAGGGGCTATAAAGAATATTTAAAAGGTGTCTAATGTAAAAAAAAAAGAATAGTGATTCTTAATAAAACTTGTTTGGAAGAACAAGTTGGAACAAGATGGAAGAACCCTGCACCTGGGCTGATCCTGTACACCTTAGCAGAATGAACAATCAACCAGCAAGCCCACTGTCCAGCAAACAATAGAAAAACTCAGGCCAGAAGAACTCTGGGAAAAGAGGCCGTTTGAGGCTGCCACAAGCCTCATATGTGATTTAAGTTTGTTCAAGAACTTTCTTTAAGCAGAACCTATTAGAAGGCCAAGCAAAGGACAAACCCTGGTGACTGGCCATCTGGAATAATGGATCTGCAACGTCTGACAAGAGGCTCGCTTTCCTCCACACATTAGTGCCGACTGACTCACTCCTCTCTATATGATTAAAATTAATATTCTACTTAAGGTGTCAGTAATTCATTCACATAGAGGTGTTGATATTCAGTAACATGGCTCCTAGAACGGCTGAAAAGGCCAGGTGTGGACCCCTATTAATTAGGGGCCAGGCAGCTCAGGCTCAGACCTGACCTCATGCCAAATTATAACTTCTAACACATGATTTTGTGTTTTTTTGTGATCATCAATTTTATGAAGATACACTTAGATTTTCAAATGGATTTTACGTGACTGTTAATACATTCTCAAATTGACCATCATGGTAAATGGTAAATGGACTGCACTTATATAGCTCTTTTATCCAAAGCGCTTTACAATGACCTCTCAATCACCCATTCACACACTGCCATGCAAGGTGCTAGCCTGCTCATTGGGAGTAATTAGTGGTTGAGTTACTTGCTAAAGGACACTTCGACATGTGGACAGGAGTTGCCGGGATTTCAAACTGCCGACCCTGGAGCCTCATCATGACCCGGTCTACCTCCTGAGCCACAGCTGCCCTGATATAACGAGGGCTGGGTATCGATTCGAATTTCAAGAATCAATTCGATTCCGATTCACAAGGTTCAGAATCGATTATCACGATTTGATTCGATTCAATATCGATTCGGTTAGTGTTACTAAAACCAAAACCAAATGCATTCTTACCTATTTGAAAACTCGCTAGCTACACTGTCTGCAGAAGATTCTGGCTGTTTTAGCTTTGCGGGCTTTGAAACAATCTGAAATGCATTTTTGCGATAGGCTACTTCGTCCATGAACAAACTCTTGCCGCATTTGCAAATGGATTTGTAGCAACTTCCGTAGTGGCAACGTCGTGAACCCGTAGCAAGATTGCCACACCTGTCATCACTAAACACGAACAAACACATTTTAATATACTTTTTTTTTGCATGGAGGAGGGGTGCTTCTCCTGCCTGCAGCTCCTCTTGCCTGCAGCTAGGGGGTGCACCTTCAGCACCACGCTTCCAGTGCGCCATTAGATGAGCGGTATTTCTCAAAAATAGCTCAGCGACACCCAAAAAATTGATTGATACGATTTTTCTCTCCATGTATTAACATAGTTTTAGTTTCCAATCTTTCATCTTCCTTTTCATCACAACTGAACCTTGGTGCTTTCATATCCCAAAGGCCTACTGTATGGTACTGTATGTATGCAGTATGAACCTTAGTTCCAGCCTTACAGAATTTCAGAATAGAAAGCAGGGCAGGTGCTGAGACTGCATTTTTTTCTGGTTTCTTTGTCCTCTCCTAACCCCCCACCCAGTATATTTTAATACAGTCTTGCTGCGATACCGTGAGCTAGACGATAATACAGGCAAAGAGAGTGGCGGCTCTCGGGTCCTTCAGCAGTGTGGAGCTACAATTCTATTCCCCTGTGGGGTTTCCACATCAGATTTCATTGTCGCCTTCCCTGTGTTGATGGGATCTCTCCTCTGGCGCCCCGTTGGGCTGTGCTGGACACAAAACTCACAGATTCCAGCCACATTTCAACTCCACTAGCTTTCTAGGCCGTGTTTACATGCGAGTGTACATTTATAGCTGTATACCACAGCGTGGAGAGGCACTGGCATCTGCCTCCAAAACCTAGTTAATTTTTCTTTAGCTCTCCGGGAGTAAGAGGGATTTAGTGAACTCAAATCCAAATACCTCACAATGTAATATGTGGGATGATGATATATTAAATCTAATTACACATCGACCGGGACGTCCAAATCCAGAATCCATTTTTAAGACCTCTCAATACGATCTAATTTATGTGAAATGAATATCATCGCATGGTGTGTAATTGCATAGAGACTAGTGTCAGCAACTGTGTATTTGACGAGCCCCTTGTCTTCAGATGGACTGTATCTGGGTAATAACTGTGCATATCAAACTGTACATGTTCCACTCTTCACCCCAGGCATATATATATCATATATATAATATATAATATATATGATATTATGAGAAAACTGCAGAAGGGGAGTGTATTCAGAGAGGTTTGTTTGATTATCCTTGAAACGCATGACCACCAGCATAGCAGAGTAAGACCCTTGGGAATCGATTGTAAACCAACCATGAACATTACGTGGTGGATTTGACTGAACTGCATTATGGGACTTTCTTTTCCAGTGTTCTGCTCACTCTTAAGACAAACAGTTTACAGAAGTCCTCAGTTCAGGTAATCTATGAGTTTCTCTTGATGTAAACTTTCACATTCTGATCATGGATGAAAGGTAAAAAATAAATAAATAACGATGTCACAGAGCCACAGTAGAACAACCAATGAGCAATATTAATGAGGTGCGATTCACAGCTGTTCTGTCTCCGAGTGTTGACCTCTTCCACCTGCACCTATTAGACTAGTCCATGTGCATAAGGAGAGGTGTGGGGGGTGGGGAAGGGGTCACCAGACAGGATCCGGTACAATCCCTTAGTCTCTAGGCTAGTGCCACCATGACAGAGTCATTTATCATCCAGGCACTGGGGCCAACCGAATCAAAGTGAGGAGACCAAAAAAGGAATCATTAAAAGTTTAGTGTGTCTCCCTCAGGGCTGTTTGCAAGCGACACAGAGCTGGGATATGCCTGAGGGACTCTGGTTCAGGCCACCTCTCTGAGACCAGGAGGGAATTCACCACTATCTGCTGACTGGTAGTTATTCTGTTGGAGGGCTCGGCCATATCTGGCCAAACGGCAGTGTCACACTTCATAGACTTACTAGCCTAATTTATATTGTTTATTTTAAGAGAGTATCTGGAAGGCTTATAGTATTTGAAAGGTTTGGTTGAGGAAACAGTGGGTCATGGTTGATAAGGCTAAAGTACATCATCTATCGACTGAGTGCCACTTCAGAATTAGAATTGAGTATATTTGACTTGGTGGATGGTGCACAGAAAATTGTGTACAAAAAGTAGAATCAAATAAGGCAAACATAATAAATACACTGTACACAATAGAAGTTACGTAGTGCTATTGTGTATGTACTGTATATACACTGTGTTTTAATATTTAAATTATGTTTAACTTGCTTTGATCTGGGTTTTTCCTGGCTCAGAATGAAGCAGTGGTGTTACTGTAAGTGGGGGTTTGGGAGTCCGCCCCCAGGAAATTGTGGGCATCAAAAGCTTATTTTTCTGCATTCTGGAGAATTTTCTACTGTATGCACTAATGTGTGCTTTATTAGCTTGTCTGCCTAACTATATTAGCCTACATAATCCAATTTCATTGTTTATTTATTTTTAAATAACAAACAGCCTAGAACATTTGTGAGGGTATATCACTGTGACTATAATGTACTGTAGGTTGTCAGGTCAAACGTACTCGTGTAGGCTACACAGTAGACCAGCGGTTTTATGTCAATGGCTGGTGAAGAGGCTCCACACTCCCATAGAGAAAACATTGTTTGTTCGATAACTGGAGTGTGATAACTTCTCTTGGTGCTAGATGCCTTCGTGAAGTTGAGAGCTTTCACCCGATCTAAACCCTGTGTTTCTGCGACCCTCCTAAGTCAAGATATCGCCGTTTAGGTGTTCAAGTCATAGAAGGAAAACGTGTGTTTTCACCTCTACTGTGAACAGCATGTGTACAGAGTGTGTACTGTAAGTAGTGAATTGTCTGTGGAAAAAAGGTTGCACCATAACAATTATGTGCACTCGCACAAATGCTCCCAATTGTATTTCGAGGTCACACAGATTAAACATTTATAACATAAATCACTGGAGAAAAAAAAAGTACCTACTACGCAAAATGTGTACAGGTTGCCAGGTCTTTGTGTTTTTTTGTCAGAGCTGGAAGCGGCACGATATTTGAAATTCTCTATGCAGGAAAAACCTATATCCTATGTGCACCATCTAGGAAATGCGACACAAACAGTCTACAGTGACTCGGTCAGTTCCATGTTTTGCATGATGCATGGTCAGTATTCTGTCCTTACCAGTGTGTCTGTCCACCGTGAAGAACCTCTCTCCATCTAGAACGCTGTACACCACCCTGGCGCTGCTCCCATATGTAGGGTCGTCCGCATCAGATGCCGTGACCTTCATCACGGATGTTCCTGTTCCGGGGAGAACGTCATCATGTCAGAATGGCAAAATTCACAAGAACTTCAGAACCTCTGGACGTGCCTCAAACTACCCCAAATAGACAGTGAATCACTGCAGAAGAAGAGGAGTGTGTTTGCGTGTGTGTGAGAGGGAGAGAGAGAGAGAGAGAGAGTGTGTCTTTGTCTATGGGTGAACTGTGGAAGTCAAGTCGTCAAACTTTGTTATAAATATAATAAGTAGCAAATAAGAAGACAAATACATTAATTATTAAAGAAAATACATACATGTATTATTGAAGTGCTAAGCTCATCGTGTAATGAAGGCCACTGAGAATAGGTGAATTTTCACAAGAGACTAGGGCATCCAAAGTCAGTGGGCACTTCTAATATGCAGCGGTAGGCTGTTCCACAGCTTGGGGTCAGCTACTACAAAAGCTCGATCACCTCTGGTTTTGAGCCTGGATTTGGGGACATCCAGGAGCAGCTGATTGCTTGACCTGAGTGCTCTAACCGGGCTACGGACATAAAAGAGTTCAGCTGGATACAGAGGAGCCAGACCATTCAAAACCTTAAAAACAAGAAGCAAAATCTTAAAATCAATCCTGAAGTGGACAGGAAACCAGTGCATGGAAGACAGCACAGGGGTGATGTGGTCATGCTTTCTTTTTCCAGTCAGAAGGCGAGCAGCAGCATTCTGCACTAGCTGAAAACGCCGAAGTGAGGACTGGTCTTGACCTACATACTGTACAAAGAGTTGCAATAGTCAAGCTTAGAGGTTATAAAAGCATGTACAACCCTCTCCAAGTCTTTAGGAGGGAGATAGGCCTCGGCCTTATCGATGAGCCCTAACTGAAAAAAGGCAGCTTTAACCACAGAGCTAATTTGTTTCTCAAATTTGAAAGCACTGTCAAAAGTAAAACCTAAGGCTTTTTACAGCAGAGACATTTTTGGAGGCTAGAGGGCCGAGAGCACCAACAGAGTCATCCAAGAGAGCAGGATGTCCAAACATAATGACCTCCGTCTTGTCGTCATTTAAGTTGAGGAAGATCAGGTCCATCCAGGTTTTCTGTCATTGAGACTGTCTAGTAGAGGCTGCAAATAATCCTTGTATTTTTAAATGCAGATAGATCTGTACACCATCAGCATAACAATGGAAGGAAACATCATGCGTCCAGAGAATGGACCCCAGGGGCAGTATATATAAAGAAAATAGGATTGGGCCCAAAATGGAGCCTTGGGGGACACGACAGGTGAGTGGGGCCGTATCTGAGGAATAATCCCCGAAGTGGACAGAGAAACTCCTGTCTGACAGGTATGACCAAAACCACTCTAGGACAGCACCTTTAATCCCTACACACTGTTCCAGAAAAGATAGAAAGATCCCATGATCCATGCTGTCAAAAGCAGCGGTCAAATCCAAAAGCACTAAAATAGAGGAGTCTCCTGAATCAAGTTAGTATCAGATCATTGAAAACTCTTAAACGAGCAGTTTCAGTACTGGGTCAAGGTTTAAAACCAGAGTGAAACTTTTCACAAATACCACTTTTGTCTAAAAATGATTGCAACTGAATAAGAACAACTTTCTCCAGCACTTTAGACAGAAAAGGTAGTTTGGAGATGGGTCTAAAATTATTGCGAACAGATGGATCTAGATTTGCCTTCTTGATGAGAGGCTGGACTACAGCATGCTTTAAAACAGCTGGAACACGATCCAGCTGTAAGATAAGACAGGTGTCAAAACAAGAATATATGAACCAACTGTATCAAAAACCTCTTTGAGAAGACGAGAGTGAATATTATCTGAAGGGCAATTTGATGGCTGCAAGTGGTTAACTACATCAGATAGAGAAGACATGATCCAGGCTCAAAGTGTTCAAAACAGAAGGGCACACAGGAGGGGTAGAAGGGTTTGGGGCAACAGAGGAGGGTAGAGACCTAAGAGCAGAGATATCAGCAAAGAATTTAAGAAAATTATCTCACAAAGTGAGTGAAGGCACAATAGGGTCTATAACGCGAGGGTTTACAAGGGAATCAAAAACATTCAAATTAATCTGAGGCTTATTCATATTTTTGGAGACAAGGTTAAACAAATACTCAATCTTAGCAACTTAAACAGCTCTTTGATACTCCAGTATCAAACTGTTCAGATCACCCGCAATTACAAATGGTCGTAATCCACTGTAATTCCCGACAAAAAAAAAAAAAAATCCTGCAAGAATTCCTTGTATTTTGGAGGACGATACACGGCCGCACACAGCACAGGAGGGGAGCAGTTTAATTCAAAGAGCTGAATTTCAAAGCTGGAGTAGCTGATGGATGGAATCTGTCCGGCACTGAAAGGTAGATTTAAAAACAGAAGTTAGCCCTTGTTGAATCTCTTTGTCTTTTAGCTCCATACATTTTCATCACCCTCCACCTTTGCCAGTGGTCAGAGGGGAGCTACAATCTGAACAGTCGGTAGCCTCTACAACTTATAGTGTCAGTTCTGCTTAAATTTGAAGAAAGTTCCAAATTGTTTGAATGAAGCATAATAAACAGACATGGTTTCAAACTTACAGCAGCTTCTGTGAAACTTTCATAAAGGAAAGCGAAAGTGAGGCCAAAGGCAAATGCGCCTACAGTACTTGGCAATATTTTGTATTTCAACCCAATGCTAATAGGGAACCTGATAACATGAATGCGGCAATCCATAAACTCTAGAGAGCATTCTCTTTTACTCTCATGAAGTGAAAGTGGGACTGTGCACCATGCTACCGTAGGCTTTGCCGTGCTGTATAACTAATAGTATCAATAATTCCCATAATGCTTCAAAAATCTGATTAAAAGGTGACAGATATTCATTAAATCATTATTCTCTCCCACTTTTAAGTCAATTGTGCGCATCCACAAGCCCCTGGCAACCTATGCAAAGCACATATTTACATTTAGTCACACACTTTAGCCAAAGCTAAGCCTACAGTCAATAAAACTTAATGGGGTAAAACATCAAGTCCTTTGAGGGTAAAGGAGACTCAAACTAGCCCTTTGGCGTACACACTCTTCCTTCAGTGGAAAAACACCTTGTTTTGAAGGATTTCTCCCAGCCACGGCGGCCCTCAAGGACTAGGAGTTAGCCGCTATGCCTGGGTAGGCTATAGGTAATTACTGACAGCTGGTGTTGTCCACAAAAGGTCACAGCTGTAGTCTCTCCCAAAGCCCTGTCATGCTACTGTCCAGCCGCATAATGGCCTTATGCTAATGACGCTAATTAGCAGGAAGTGTCAGAGCTCTGTTTGTTTCCTGTCATCGGCTCTCCCAGGGGTGGAGGGGGCGGATGAGGGGGCGGATGAGGAGAGAGAGAGACAGTAGATTATCATTAAAGACATTCCAGCCATTACCGCAGGCATCTCCGATCACTCCATTGTCACCCTTTCTGTTTCTCTTTAATTTCAGCTAGGTAGAGGCAGCGGCGTTGCGGTTTGGACGCGTTCCCTCATGCATGAGATAGCAGAGGCACTTATCTGAATGTTGTCCAGCGTGATATGCAAACCGCAGTCCTCTTTCCCCTCCTGGACTTAGTGTTTCATATCACAGGAGATTCGAGGTTGGATGCGTCGGTAATGTTAGGAGGAGGTTTTTCTGTGCACTTGTGTGTTGTTGTTTAAAGCTGGCTTCATCACACCCTAATACGCTATCCCAGACACCCTAGCTGCCTATCATGAACCGTCGGAAGATGTGTCACTGTTTGGTCGAAAGTCGGTCCTTATCATTTGAAAAACAGAAGGTCTTGTTAACTTATAAATGGAAACCATTTTCATTACTGAGGACGGGGGGGTGGGGGGGGGGGGGTGCTCAGCTGGGTACACAGAGGCCATTCCCTTTTCTGGGATTATTCCCTTATCTTAATTTTCCCCAAGTAATATTCTACATGACGCTCATCTGTTTCTCTACGGGCCGCTGTGGGAAGAACTATATAAATGCAAATGCTACTTTACTGTGTTTATATTAGAAAAGGAAGTGGGGGTAGGAGTTGGAATAAGAGTCCTCATTAAAGCCGTGGCTGAATGGCCTCCTTGTGCATAGGGAGAAGTCATTAGTTATCTGTTGCCATGTGTCCAAGTCCGTCTTAGTTACGCAGATTTTATACTGGTGGGAGACTCGAGGGGATTCAATAAAAAGTTATTGACTTTACCAGATTTGAGAACATAACATAAACTACAGTAATGAGAAAACTTTAAACTTTTATTTTAATGAAGAAAGCAACATTCATTATCTGTATATTGTATTTCTCTCTCTAAATAAAAGCTGAAGTGTAAATTGTGGGGAGGAGTAGAGAGAAGGTACTAGTTTTTGCCTTTCAGCATAATGGAAGAGAGATAAACAGATTTTTGTTTGTGTGAGCCCTTCTCATACACCTGTCCACTTATCCACTGATTCAATTGCTGACCACATTACTCCACAACTTCACCCCTCACCCCATGGGGTGGCAGTGGCTCAGGAGCTAGAACCAGTGGTCCAATAGTAGGGTTGGCGGTTCGAATCCCGGCTCCTAATGTCGAGGTGTCGAAGTGTCCTTGGGCAAGATACTGATACCTCCCTGCTGTTCAAGTACCTGCACACTACAACTCACTTTCACACTTTTTTTTTCTTCCCGCTGCCCGATAGTATTCACAAGGCTCCTACGATGTCCAGTAAGTAGACTCATCCAAACTGCTGTGCGTAATCTCTCACTCGGGGGCCCACGTGACTAAAGGAGGTAGATGTGTTCCTGGTATCTGCGGAGGCCTGTGATAATGTCCGAGGCGACGGTCCCGGGAGGCACGTCCGGCTCTCTGCCTCACGCTGTCAGTCTGTCGCAGCGCGTTATCATCCCTTTCCACTGCCGCTCCGTGCCTTATGTGGTTCTGGCAAAGCAGCCCGTAGACCTCTTAAGAGAGCCCGACACGTCCCCCACTGAAACAGCCCGGGAGAATTAGCGTTGGCGCTGTCATAAAAGATACATAAATAAGCGACAACTTCAATTCTGCTGCTCGACTCCCCCGCCTAACCCTCTCCTCGCTCCGATTTAAGTCTTGCCGTCTGCTCGGTGGGAAGCCCTAGATTGGAACGTGTGATCTCAATCAGCGTGCAGACTGCGGGTCGCTCAGTATGGTGCTGGTATAACACACTCAGGCAGCGTGATATTTGATAGAGCTATTTAGGGCTACTTAGCACCATTGTGACCTAAGTTATAACTAACCAGGCTGGTCCCATTTCTTAGCATATGTTTGGGCAAGACTGGAGCTTGAGAGTACTTTCGCTGATACGCTACGTACAGTAAGCTACGTTAACTACGTTACTGCACGCTGCAGATCTCTCTATGGGTCTGGGGCACTTCATGCAAAAATGTGGTGTTCAAATCCTGGCAATTCATTGGTAGCGGCGGAATCCAGGCGACACCAATCGGCAACGACTTTCGCGATCAGGCGTTCCCACCCATAGATATGCCCCGCCCATCTAACCTGGGCTAGCCTCTCTCATTTGCTGCTACGACCTGTCACTCTTTCAATTTTGACCCGTCGATACACCCTCAGAACACCAGATTGGGCGGCGAAGTAGAATAAGCGCATTGAATGTAATATTTGAGTCTGGAGAGAGACTAGACTGGGGAAGACATTGGGGCTCCTGGGCCCATCTACTGTATCTATTATTGATATATAAACAAGGACACTGTTGACGCACAAGAGTATTATTTGAGAACATGATAGACCTAGGGTCTGTGTGTCTGTTCGGGCACCATGTGTCAGCTGGGCCTTGTCTCTCTCCTGCGGAGGAAATTGTTTTACGCTAATTTTGTAATGCAAAGTGGCACTATTTTATTATTTTGCTGTGGCAATAAAATGTATTAACATTTAAAATTGACTGACTGATGCCTATACAGTCCACACCTAGCCTGGCTTGGCCATCCTGATCACATGAGCTCACATTCTGTATCTCAACTAACCCACATTTTGTTGCTCTGATTTGTTATCGGTCTATCCAATTGTGTCCAGGGGAATGTGGAGCATCTGTGACCCCTTGGAAATTGAAAATAAACTCAGCAGCTCCAAACCGTTCACATTTTTGAGAATTGGGTCTGGCGAAGCCAGGCTAATATACAGTACACCTTTCACGTGGAGTTTTTTTAAGACAGCCCTAGATTATTGGTCACATGGACCTTTAAATTGACAGCCCTAGATTATTATTTTTTTATAAGGCAAACAAAAAAACACATTTGGTGGAATAGTAACACATCCATCTCCTCATGGAAATCACAAGTTTAAGTCTTGGCAAGCGTCTGTTGGATGTTTGCCATTCAAAAGTAATTTTGAATACAAATTATAGCAGGGCCATAAAGTCCAGCCTATTCTGAACAGCACTATAAATCTAAAAGCTACAGTAGATAGATAGATAGATAGATAGATAGATAGATAGATAGATAGATAGATAGATAGATAGATAGATAGATAGATAGATAGATAGATAGATAGATAGAAAGATAGATAGATGGATGGATAGATAGATAGATAGATAGATAGATAGATAGATAGATAGATAGATAGATAGATAGATAGATAGATAGATAGATAGATAGATAGATAGATAGATAGATAGATAGATAGATAGACAGAAAGACAGACAGACAGACAGACAGACAGACAGACAGATACACAGACAGACAGACAGACAGACAGACAGACAGACAGACAGATAGATAGATAGATAGATAGATAGATAGATAGATAGATAGATAGATAGATAGATAGATAGATAGATAGATGACATGGATTATCTATTGCTTGAAGGGGTGTGAGAGATTCTAAACATGATGCATGTGAATAAGGGTAAAAAGAAGCATGAGTAGAAAAACAGCTTTCACTAAAAATAATTCTGAAGCCATCTCTATTAAAATTCAGTGTTTTGGGGGAAGCAGCTTCCAATATGCCCCTTCTGGGTTAGATTCATGCATGTCTCAGTTTAATGGCATCGACCCAGTCTGTTGGAATGGCCCCCCTCGACACCCCGCACTCAGAGGGAGATGCTTCAATTACAGCGCGAGGAGCCGGGGAAGAGTGCCACATGTGAGGCGCTAGACTGACAGCTATTTAAGAGGCAGCCTCGTAAAAGAGATTTGTGCCCGTCTCTGTGGGGCCGGTGTTATGGCGTCGGCGGTGCGGCGGAGCCTAACGGCGACCGCTTCCCCGCTGGTTCCGACCCGCCTAAGTCTGCAGGACCGAGGGTCCACCCCCCCCTCGCATTATGGATCATTTAGCGAAGCTATTAAAGCTGAGGTGTTTTCACATGAAAAGTTATTTCTCTGCTACTTCGGCTGTGATTCATTCCTCGCCAGTCCGAAGGGAGGCAGGGGAGAAAAGAAAAAAAAGAAGGGAGGGAGGGAAGAGAAATAAAGAAGAAGAAAAAAAAAGAAGGGAGGGAGGGAAGAGAAATAAAGAAGAAGAAAAAAAAGAAGGGAGGGAGGGAAGAGAAATAAAGAAGAAGAAAAAAAAGAGGGGGGGAGGGAAGAGAAATAAAGAAGAAGAAAAAAAAAGAAGGGAGGGAGGGAAGAGAAATAAAGAAGAAGAAAAAAAAGAAGGGAGGTAGGGAAGAGAAATAAAGAAGAGAAAAAAAAGAAGGGAGGGAGGGAAGAGAAATAAAGAAGAAGAAAAAAAAAGAAGGGAGGGAGGGAAGAGAAATAAAGAGGAAGAAAAAAAAGAAAAACGGTGAGGAGACGACAAAAAGTGGTGTGTCATAAAAGTCAATGGCCTCCTTACTGAGATCTTCTACGAGGTCCCCACAAGAATTTAGGGATAATATTTCCCATCTCCGTTGACAGGCGAAATAAATTTTGTCTTTATTAGCCCTTAGCTTGAGTTTTTTATTAGGTTGTGTCATTATTTGAGTAGAAGACAGTAGAGTGGGGTAGCGGCTTTCAGCTTCGCTCACATCTATGTAATAATAATGAGAATGATAATAATATAATAATAATAATAATAATACTATTACACAACTCGGGGGGCGGGGGTTGTTAAAATATGCAATCCATCCACAAACTGTAATTTGCTCCACAAATTTGTCTGCAATGACAATCACGGCATGGTGTAATACTTAAAAAAAAATAAAAAAAATTGCATTCACCTGCCTGTATGTGAATAGATGACATAAAACCAATACAATCCCTGCATGGTCTTGTCACTATGACAGTGACAAAAGCGCCTTTTTGTATGGCCCAGCATGCCCCAGGGGACACAGGCAACCTTCATCGCATTTCCACGGTACTTCCATGCCTATTCACGCGGCGTGAGTCCTCGGACGCCTGCCGTGTCACAATCAATGGCGGCCGAGGCAAGGGGCCGGCCTTTAACGCTGGATGTTCCCGGCTACATAAATAGACCTGCTTGACGGGGCCTATTGATCGTCCTGGGCTGGTCCCCTGTCACATCCTCGTGTACGGCGTGATCGCGCTGGTCCACATGTCTCACCTGCAGTTAGGATGGCTGCTGGATAGGCTGCTGCTGGATGAACTGTGACTTGCACAATCTCCAGCCCCCAGACAGAGGCGGTGTGATCGCCCCCCCACGAGGGATCTGGGGAGAGGTTCGTCTCTCTGGGGGCTTACGATGGGCTGTGTTTGGTGGCCTGGTGTCGTGCCATTAGCTGTGCAGGTGGTGCTTCTTGTCACTCTAAGCGGCATCGGGTTGAGGTTAAAGGCCTGTGACACCAAGCTCGCGTCGTGGGTCCTCTCTCTAACGGCAACACATCAATCACAGGATTAACCCAACGAGGACCTGCCCCCCCCACCCCCCACCCTCCCCCCAGCCCCCTCCTTGCCCCGTCACATAGGGCTCTGCCCTCTCACCCTCCCCTGATCTTTGGGGTGACCCGGAGCGTGTGTCTGTGTGCCAGACAGTGACTGACAGAGTCTATATTTCTGTAACGCTACGGAGCCGCGAGGCCGATGGCATCCAGGTTGATGGAAAGAGTAGATCATCTCACTAAGGGAGAAACACACCATACAGAAGCCTGAGGGAAAAGGTGC
This sequence comes from Borostomias antarcticus, assembly GCF_949987555.1. NCBI lineage: Eukaryota > Metazoa > Chordata > Actinopteri > Stomiiformes > Stomiidae > Borostomias > Borostomias antarcticus. The sequence continues at coordinate 1,972,630 of NC_140266.1, read as the reverse complement.
GTATCATTGAAAAGCCCTTGAGAAGTGCAGTGCAGCTACCTAAGCGACCTTTGCCAATTACCCTAGCTCTGACCAACAGGACAGGTTTTTTGTCACCCCCACCCCAGCGACGCCGTCGCAGGACGAGAGGTGATGCGCTCGGTGGCATGTGTTTAACCGTACGTACGTCACTGCGTCCGTACGTCCGTTAGCAGGGTTACGCAAAAAAACGAACAGACCGATTTTCATGACGCTCAGTGGAAGGGTGTAGCACAGGTCGACTTAGAACGCATTACATTTTGACCTCGACCTAACGAATGCAGCGATACCAAACATGTTCTTCCCGCATGCACACAGAGCCACGAAATGCATTCATGGGTAGAGGTCTGTGCTCTCCGAGGACCATTTCTAGTTTTTTTGTTGTTGTTGTTTTTTTTTCAAAAAGGGGTCCCACATGGATCCCATTCGTTATATAACGGAAACAAAAAGCTAAACTTTGATCCAGGACTGCTATTGTCAAAAATGCACGGCCCCTTTGTTAATAGTACTAGGCTATGGGATCCGTGATGCTTGAATTTTTCTGGAAAGCAATATAAATGTTGTTTCCTGCTGGCTTTGTGCTATGGCGTACTGTCAGACTGCCCCGGAAAATCCCATTTCCATCCCATTCTCTCTATAAATAAGCACACACACACACACACACACACACACACACACACACTGTGCACATCTATGCATATGGCACTACTATGACATTGTGCAGCAGAATAGATACAGCATATATAATACATTTTCTCTCTAACAAAGTGGGTTTACCCATCTGGAGTGCATCACTTGGCAAGACAAATCAAACCCATCTCACTTCCAGACAACTGTGTCTCGAGGCTGCGAGCATTTACACACCTCCTCCTCACCCACAAGCCACCAGCTGGTTGGAGTGGACCTCAGTGGACTGTGTGTGTGTGTGTGTGTGTGTGTGAGAGAGAGAGAGAGAGAGAGAGAGAGAGAGAGAGAGAGAGAGAGAGAGAGAGAGAGAGAAAGAGAGAGAGAGAGAGAGAGAGAGAGGAGAGAGAGAGAGTCAAATTACAAAGACATTTAATTAAGTTCACCAGTCCTCAGTACGATGCCCATTTTAGGACATCCTCAGGAGTCAATTGTCAGATATCACCTAGATATTTGTCAGATATCACAAGTCAGGTGTCAGGTATCAGAGGTCAGTTGTCAGAGGTCAGGATTCAGTTGTCAGGTATCAGAGGTCAGGTATCAGAGGTCAAAGGTCAGGTATCAGAGGTCAGGTATCAGAGGTCGGGAACAGGGTCAGTTCACCTTCGACAGGAAGTAATGTCTAATTGCTTAACTCATCGTCCCTTCCCCTAAAGAGGAAGTAAGATCTAATTGCTTAAGTTGCGTCCATTCGCCCTTAGAGATCATGCATATTCAGTAGAATGTCAAAGGGATAATGCGTTAAGCAATTAGACCTCATTTCCTGTTCATGAGTGTGAGAGGTAACAGAGTAACAAAAATTCATGATCCCTACAGTAGACACCATGCAGCCCCAGGATAAAGAAAAGTCAGGTATGTGATGCAGTGTCTCTTGGAGGGAGAGCACACCTCAGGAGCACAGGAAGTAAACCTGGAGAAGGAGAACACGATACACTGTACAGAGACCCCCCAATGAAACGGATGACTATACACCATAGATTTGCATAGATTAGGACCGCGATGTATATCTGAGGGGATTGGAATGGTAGGGTCCGTGTACTCTCCGTCCAATATTTGTTTATCCTGTTGTCAAAAAAGTCGAATAAAGTTTTCGATACAGGGTACATGGACTGGACCGGGGTAGAACCCCAGCTCTTCTCCAATGAGCTGTGAGTAAAAGACGAGATTTACACAGCATTGTGATGACCTTGAGTGGCGGCCATGTTAAATTCTGCCCACTGACCCCCAGGAAGCATGTGTATTAAGTAGAAAGGCCAAGGGATTATGTTAAGCAATTAGACCTCACTTCCTGTTTACACAGTATTGTGATGACCTTGAGTGGCGGCCATGTTCAATTCTGCCCACTGACTCTCAGGAAGCATGTATATTAAGTAGAATGTCAAAGGGATGATGCGTTAAGCAATTAGACCTCACTTCCAGTGGCGGCCATGTTAAATTATGATTATTGAACTTTAGAGAGCATGCATATTAAGTTGAATGTCAAAAAAATGATATGTTAAGCAATTAGACATCACTTCCTGTTTACATGGCATTGCGTTGAACTTGAATGGCGGCCATGTTAAATTCTGCCCACTGACTCTCAGGAAGCTTGCATATTAAGTAGAAAGGCCGAGGGTTGATGTGTTAAGCAATTAGACCTCACATCCCGTTTACATGGCATTGCATTGACCTTGAGTGAGACATCACTTCCTGTCAAAGGAGAACTGACTTCTGATATCTGAACCCTGATACTGTATCTAATACTTGATGATACCTGACATCTGACACCTGACAACTGATACCTGTCCTCTGATACCATCTCACTTATCTGACATCATCACTTATCTGATTATCTGACACATATCTAGGTGCCGTCTGACAAATATCTAGGTGATAGCGCACATCTGACTCCTGAGAATCTCCTAAAATGGCCACCGTACCCCAGGTTACGCAAGAGCAGAATGAGAGTAGGGTGAAAACAAGAAGCTTTCAGACTTTAAATGGAGTAGTCGCCTCTCTCTCTCTCTCTCTCCCTCTCTTTCTCTCCCTCTCTCTCTCGCTGGTCTCCAATACAGAGCAGTGGCATTAGCTTTTAATACGACACGCCATTTACTTAAATGCAGGAGCCGCTTTTATTTGAAGAATAAAAAATGGGGATAAGCCATGAAGAGAGATGATGACCTGGTGGGTTTTAAGTGAACAACCATTAATCACAGAGAGCCTGGTGGGTCTTCACGCCGAGTGGTCTTCCGCCGCTGTTAACACTGGCCCCATTAGTAGCGAGACACCAGACTGAACCACACAGCGCTGGCTTCTGCCACCAGCGGCTTTTAACAGCTAGCCTACTGTACGCGTGGGTCACCACAGGCCAACAGCAGCACTATAGAAGTGTACCACACATGATAAGACCATCGGCGTCGAGGAGAGAGGGCGGTAGCGCTCTCCAACCCCCGACAGAAATACGATAACGATCATGCTAATTTCCTCACGCCGTGTTGATTTGTCTATGCTAACATTTACACGAGGTTGAGGGTTTTGACTGTGCATCATCCACGCCGTATTTCTCCCCCCTCCCCCCCTTGCCTGTGACGTCGTCCCAGGGTCATCAGCCCAGGGTCATCGCATGGGGGGGCAGGAGGGAGACAGACTGTATTCGGCGGCATGGCTACCCCTGCCCCCCCCCGCCCCAACATGAAGACATTTGAGCGCCTTGATGCTAAATTTAATCACTGTCGCCCGGCAAATTTGATTTAGGACCCCGATTTCATTAGCCGCCCGTGCGTTCTCAGGACAACACGAATGATCCCGCTTAATTCATCTTCCTTTGACACTCCTAGTTTATACTCCTCTCCCCTCCCCTTATCTCCTCTCCTCTGCTCTCTCCTCCTCTCCTCTGCTCTCTCCTCTTCTTCTTTCCCCTCCTCTCTTCTCCTCTGTCCCCCCCCCCCTCTGCTCTCCTCTCCTCTCCCCTCCTCTCCTCTCCTCTCCCCTCCTCTGCTCTCCTCTCCTCTCCTCTCCTCTCCTCTCCTCTCCTCTCCTCTCCTCTCCTCTCCTCTCCTCTCCTCTGCTCTGCTCTGCTCTGCTCTGCTCTGCTCTCCTCTCCTCTCCTCTCCTCTCCTCCCCTCCCCTCCCCTCCCCTCCCCTCCCCTCCCCTCCCCTCCCCTCCCCTCCCCTCCCCTCCCCTCGCTCCTCAGTGTGCACATTCCCAAGCAAGGAGCAGGCCGTGAGTGACGTGTAAACAAAATGTTATTCTGGTGTCGGGGTCTCTTGACAGGGGCCGTGGGCCACGACGGGGCATTTCCTCAACGGGACACGACAGCAGTGATAAGTGGGAATGGATGCGCCACAGGCCGCCTCCTTGATTACTTCCTTATTGAGATCATCCCCGAGCAGTTTCCCAACCACGACCTGACCATAAAATAGCACAGTGAGTGAGCACGAGGTGCGAGTCTAACACAGGCCACCTGCTGCCATTACAGCCTAACCAGCACGGGCGTCGGCTCGCTGGGAGACGCATCGCCCCCGTTTCATACCCCATGTAATCATGGCGCTCCACGTCAGCGATTACAGCCTTAACACAGGCTGCCACGGTACGACTGCGCCAATTGAATAAATGCTGATTTGCACTCCTCAATTAGTTTCACTTTGACGAGTGGCGCTTTGCGGTACATGGTGTAATTCAATGCATGCGACCTGTGCTTAGTTATATAATCATCATTGGCTGCTAAGGAGGTACATACTGTACTGTACTAAGGACGTATACACTAAGGAGGTACATAATAAAGCTAAATGGCGTGGAAACATAATTATATTCTGCTATCAAGAGAGATTTTACTACAGTACATGTATGACGCGTTCATTTTTCCTCAAATTAGATTAATGTTGGTAATAAAAGATATTCGAGCATTAAAGGCACTTCAATGCTTGATGGGATACGGACGACTGCGTCAATACTGCCAGCGGAACAGGCCTCGGCGGTCGGGACCGAGGTTGACGTGTGTCTCGCAGGCTGTCACCCAGATGTCAGCCATCACGGCGCCGACGGTGACCTTATCCCGCCCGCGCCGCCGCCACCCCCATTAGCCGTTGTTGTAGGAGAGCAAATGCGACCAGAAAACAAGATGGGAGGTGCATGACTAAGCGCTCATTAGGCCCGGCGCGCTGCGGCGATGTATAAAACATGAAGGGCGCGCGATTGGATGTGTCATCCGACGGGGAGACACGGGGCGGGGACGGACGACATCACAGCGTGGCTTAGCCCTGCTGTCCCTCCCCTTTTCCATGATTGCTTCTTCTATCAGTTTCTCTCCACCTCTCTTTTCCATATTCCTCTCCGTTTCTCTCTCTCTCTCTCTCTCTCTCTCTCTCTCTCTCTCTCTCTCCTTCTTCCTGTTTGGGAAAAGTGCTGAGGGCAGGAGTGGACCTTGTATGGAACGCGCTGAGGAGGCAGGAATTAATTCCAATCAGGGTCGAACAGCGGAAAGCCATTTTAAACCCACCGCCGTAGTCCCCCATCACTAAAGGCTGTCTCCGTTGTGCTCCTACGCAAACCTCGATCTGTCTCAAACAACCAAACGCCAGGACACAACTTCTAGCGCTGCCTATTGTGGGGGCGTGAGTAGCTGGAAAGACCGAGGGAGGAGATACATCCTATATCCGAACATTTAGCACTGTTTTCTCAACGCTGTTATGTAATCATAATGCTGTCCCTCTACTCTAATCGTCCCTGTCCCCTCTCTTACTCACCTATGGGAGACAGTTCAGCCACACTCCCGATGTAGGGCCCCTCCAGGAACTTGGGCTCGCTGTCGTTGATGTCCTGGACCTTGATGACGAACTCCGACTCGGGCTCCAGGGGGTCATCGCTTTGCCGATCGCGCGCCTGGGCTCGGAGGGTGTAGTAGGTCTTCTCCTCGCGGTCCAGACGCTCCGTGGCGTGGATGTCGCCCGTCAGCTCGTCGATGATGAAGATGGACCCGGCGCCCTCGCCGGAGATGGTGTACTTGATGTTGCCCTCTCCCTCGTCTGAGTCCGTGTGGATCTGCCAATCAAAGCAAAGACGAGGGGTTAGAGAGAGACGCTGGAGTTAGATAACGAAGATGAGAACACATGTTTTTTAATACTGTAGAGTATTTCAAATGCGGAGGTCCTCGTGTTTTTGGAAGGAGAAACCACACCCTGAGATGAAAGACTTGGATGCTTTTTCAGTGAGAGAGAGAGAGCGAGAGAGAGAGAGAGAGAGAGAAAGGAAATGTCAGTGGAGGATGAATGTTAGACAGGGAAATTCTGGAGCATTCTTTCCACCAATCAGAAAGTTGGGAGTTACAGTGTGGTATTCCTTTCTCATCCGTTTCCCAGCAGCCAGTGCAGCGTGAGGCCATTCCTCCTTCGGCTGCCATCATCAACATCATCACCGCGGCGACAAAAGACAAGCGTATAGAGTCTCCTGATTTACACTATCTCACAAAGCTGTGCTTTGAAGTTTGGGAGATCAAAGTCATTTCTGAGATTGTTAAATGTGGATGCTACTATATGAGCACTGTGGTGAAAAGTGGATTTAAGGAGCCCTTATAAATCAAACCACAGTTTAGATACTTTGGATACTCATTGGGGCTCCTTCCCTCCAATCTGAAATTAGAATTCAAGGCTGGTTCCACAGCCTGTACAGGGGAGGATTGAGGGGGGAATACTGCTCCGGACACTCCTGTTAATATTTTATCAAGCTTTAATTAAATACAGGCCTCTATTACCCTCATGGGGGTTTTCATTAAGTATTTGTCGTAAAACCGCAGAATAATGCAAGCCTGCGCCTTGATATTGCCTTTCTTCTATCACTTTCTCTTCATATTGAATCTTCCTCACGTCAAATAAATGAAGTCAGAGAAAATATACACTTTTGGAGGTATCAATATTTCAGTTATAATAAAAGTGTCTTCAATAGCCCGACGGAGAGGGTTCAATACGCAGGGATGCTGTGTGTGACTGGAAAAGAAAGCCTCTCTGTGCTTTCACCCTGTCCCCTCGCGTCAGTCTTTGATCGGCTAGACAGACCAGCTGGCAGTCCTCCGCATAGAATATTACAGCAGATGCTGGAAATAAAGACACAAATTAATGTGATGAGCATTGCCAAAACAGCAAGACGTGCAGATTCACACAAACGCATATTGTAACGCTCGTACACAGAACACACACACGGACACACACACATTGAATGGCTCCCCTGACAGGACTTGATGGTTAGACAGAGACAGGGTCCTGGCAGAGTGAGCTTGACTGAGTTCGCTGGGATGATGTCTATTTCCCCCCCTCGGGCTGGATGTGCTCATCTGTCTCTCAGTCCATCTTGAAGCGAGTGATTTAGGCTGACTCTAAGCTTTGCACCCCTTACTAAAGCCCCTAATTGAAGGTCAAAGCCCGGGCTTCACTTGCTTAGCAATCCTAACCATCAGCAACACCAAACACACCGCTGCTAAATCCAGTCAGGATTTAAAAAACAGGCACTTTTTTTGTTTGTTTGACAGTTAAAAGCATAATTATATTAAAAGAACAGACTGTCTGTAGTACTTTTAGGTAATCAAACAAATAATTTGTTTCACAGAATTGGTCAAAATAAGCCCTCGACTCACTTCACCTTCCAATTCACACAGCCCTGCTTCTCTGATGGTCACATCTACCGTGTCGTGGCCATGCATGGTTCTCATTCAAACTAGCTAAATATACTGTACCTAGTATGTTGTATTTTCTACTGTAAGTGCTGCCCAAGTCAGTGTGAATTTCCTTCACAGTCCTTCCCTCACAGAATCGAGGCTCGACTTTGAGCAGAATGCTTCAGGGTTGGGTGAAACTACATCTTCGACCATGGGGGTGAATAAAACACGCAGGCATGCATGCACACACACACACACACACACATACACACATTACTGTAACACAGAGGGCAGACTGCAGGGTGAGTGGCAGGGGCTGCTGGGGTTGATGGGAAATGCTCCTGGCCTGCATGTGAACTAGGGGTCAACACACAAACCAAGTGCTCTGGTCACTCTGGACTCTGGCTAAGCCAGACAAGAGGCTGGTCACGTCATGATGTACAGTATATGGCTTACAGCCTCTTCAGCTGTGGTGATAACTGTGCACATTGCACATACAGTACTGAGCACACATAGAGTTGGTGGGCTACAATGAGACACAGATATATGTCTATTTATTTGCCCAGGGACTGCGGGTGGAAATTAGCTGTTTGAGCTATAACCTTGTACAGTGCATCTCTCCCTAAATGTCTACTGTAGCTTGTCCCTGTCTTAAAAATAAAAAATCAATCAAATCAATCAATCAGATGCCTCTTGCACTGCCAGTCAATGAACCATTACTTAAAAGTGCTCTATACATGGTTACAGTGTTATGCTGTACATTAAATTGTATATGTTACTGAGGTGCAACCAGGAAAGGAACACACACACACAGTCATACGGAGAGAGGAGCAAGGTGTGAAATTCCGTCTCATCTTCCTGGTAGAAGACTTCCTGGATGGCGTCCAGATCCAGCCTCTCACATCCCGCCTCCGTAAGCTACTTTGTTCCCCTTTGAAGACAACCCAGTGATACCGCACCAAGCTGCATTTGGCTAATTGTACCTGGAACCTCACGCTAAGATTCGCCGTATGCGATCAAAGATTTTCTACACACCGTCTGATTAAGCATGTTATCAAAGACGGTTTCACTATCATTGCCAGTGAGAGGGGAAAGACAATCTATGCGAGCAGGATATGTAGCCATTATGCATGCTGTCAGGCTGGAATTCCAATGATGCTAGGCCTAATGGGAACTCAAACTACTGGATGAAGATAGTTTCTTAAAACTAAGCAGAGGCATTTTCTCCAGTATGCCAAGGAGATATACCATATATATTAGCCAATCAGATGAGGCTACAGTTACTATCTACCAGCAACCTTTCTGTTTCGGCATGTCCAGGGCGGGATCTTCTTCTTCTTCTTGCGTATGTCTTTTAGACCTTCAGCTCTGTTGCAGCAAGCCAGTCCAGTGTGTCATCGTCCAGGTTAATTAGACCTAGTTCGGATTCGGTGGCCGGCGTTTGGGGCAGCTGGTCATGATGTGTTCCACAGTCTGTAGGGGCGTCTCCACATTCACAGTGGGCACTGTCCACGAGGCCCCACCTCGCCGAAGGGCCCAACGCCTGTCCTCAGGGCTCAGACGATTGAGGGTTGTCCACTGCTTCCGCGGCAGGTGCTGGCCAGGGACGTCTGTGGGGTCTTCGATGAAGTAGTGAAGCCTAGATGGTTCTGCTGCCTTCCACTGTTCCCAGGGCGGGATTAGAACATATATATATATATATATTAATAATAATATTTTGCCCTCTAGAGAATTTGGACCAAATCTCCAGTGGCTGTCACATTTCACACACAAAAAAATCACACAATTACCTTTGGAGCAAGAGCTCAAACAAGATGGGAGCCCCAACGTTGCACTGGAGAGGCCGGCGCAAGGGACAACATTTGGAGGTTCCAGAACCTTTAACTTTTATTTTTTTCTTTGAAAAACTACAGTGATTACCTGGCAATGCTACAGTAGCTACGCAGCCTGCTCACTTAACTACCCGGGGGCCACAAGTGGTGTAACCAAGGCAATTAAGAGACACAGTCCAAAAACCAAGGTTGATACAAGTTATTGTTTTTGCAGAGGACATTGCATTGTTTTGTTTTGTTTTGCCTGAAGACTTTTCTTTTTGCCACTGCTTTCTAAGAGGAGCTATGTTTATCAGTATACTGCACTGTAACTTTTATTCCTATATTCTATTTGTCCTGCTTTTTGTTTAAATGTCTATAATGACTTGCTTTTTGTTTTAATGCTTTTAATTTGTCCTGCCTTTTGTTTTAAATGTCTATAATGTCTTGCTTTTTGTTTTAATGCTTTTAATGTCTCATGTAAAGCACCTTGAATTGCCCTGTGGCTGAAATGTGCTATATAAATAAACTTGCCTTGCCTTGCCTTGCCTTTGTTTTTTTGGGGGGTCTTCTTTGGCCTTGAATTTATCTTTGTCATTCTTTAGTGTGTCATGCATGTTTGTTATCATCTTCGCTGATTGGTGTGTATCGTGCAAGGTCATTGATTAGTTGATTGATTGATTGGCTATTTTACCTCCGCCCCAGCAGGAAGGTGATATTTTCTCTTGTCTGTGTAAATTCGTTCATTTATCACTTTGAATTTCTTCTGCTTATTCCGCGTGTGCTCGGTTTGGAATGCAAAACAGTGTCTAGTAGTTTTATCATATCATTTTTTTTTAGACCTAAATCCTTTATCATAAATGTTGCGTCTCTCTAGATTGCAGGAAGTTGTTTGGTAATTATCGGTAATCAAAAACTCCCCAATCACTGCACCACCCCCTGCTTGGCTTCCCGTCAAATCTCTACAGTGAGATTATTCTCTTCTCAGTCTCGTTCTGTTTACCTCCATCAGACTCACACACCTGGCGGCACATGTTTTATTATGTACAGTAGTTCATATTTTATTTGTTTGCTTCTCTTCATGACTGTACTGTAGATCAGGCACTCGGATCCAGGGTTTAATGGAACAGAGATGGAATCTACAATACAGCACCAGCTCAGTTACTCTAGCAATCTCTTAACCTGCGTGCTAAAGAAGATTCAGTCTAGAATCGCACATAAGATAGCTGCAAATCACTCTCAAAGCCCGGAGCAGTCAGACAGACAAATGGGTCTCAGCTTCCTCGAGTTTAGACGATCTGTTTATGGACATTGACAACACTAAGACAAAGATAGTAGTAGTAGTAGTAGTAGTAGTAGTAGTAGTAATAATAATAATAATAATAATAATAATAATAACAATAATAATAATAATACATGGCAACTTGTGTATACAGTATTCTGTATATGTATTTTTCTTATATTCTTATAATCTCATCGAAATGTTCTAATTGGTTTAAAGCTGTCCTCCCAAGAAGTACCCCCCCCCCCCCCCCCCCCCCCCGCAGTGTATATCAGCATACTTTATATGTACTGTACACATACAGTCAGCAGGAATATGAATTTCAACAGAAGGACCTTGGAGTAAAGGGAGAGAGAAAACTCTGAGAGGTACATGTTTTATTATGTACCACCACAGGCCGCCTTCATGTAGATAGCCTTAGAATTGAAACACTTTTCATTCCAGCACCCTCAGAACCTTGTGTCACAACATCACCTTGCATTTCACCCGAGTCCCTCTGCGCTGTGAGGGTGATATACAGCATATAAAAGTTGGGGTGTAAAAAAAGAGAGAGGCTTAGGAGGGGAAAAGATGGCAGATCATCGGGATTCATTATCCAAATGCACCGGACAGACCTGGCCCTTTATTACCATGTGAGTGACCAGTTAGGGGGGAATCATATTTCATTGGCAGAGTAATGGCCACAGTTAGACAGCCTTGGCAACTTTGCTGAGTTGGGGAGAAATGGTGGTGGGGGGGGGGGGGACTTGTTGTAAATGTCCACCGCTGATAGGAAGCACGCTAGCTCTACTCACTCCTCTATTGCTCTAATTAAAGTCTCTGATACCCACAGCGATGGATGAGTCCGGCCACACTGCCACCCAGGCACTATTAATAGTCTTGGCTGCTGCCCTGGCCTCATGGAGCGCAATAACTCTGGGTAATTTTATTAATAAAATCATCTCTCTTCTCTCCCCTGCCGAGCCTCTCTCCTTTTTATATCAGCTCCCTTCTTCCCCTGGAACACTCTCTCCTAATGAATCACTCTGAAATGCATGAATCCCTTCTCTCTCTTTCCTTCTGTCTCTCTCAGTCGCTCCCGCTCTCTCTCTCTCTCTCTCTCTCTCTCTCTCTCTCTCTCTCTCTCACACACACACACACACACATGCACACATATACACACAATGTACACATTTTCTTCTTTCCTGGCTGCTTGACTGACTGTCTGTCTGTCTTCTGCCCGCCTCAATGCCTGACTGTCTGTTTGGTCTGTGTGTCTGTCTGTGTGTCTGTGTGTCTGTCTGTCTGTCTGCCTGTCTGCCTGTCTCTCTGTGTGTCTGTCTGTGTGTCTGTCTGTCCGTCCGTCCGTCCGTCCGTCCGTCCGTCCGTCTGTCTGTCTGTCTGTCTGTCTGTCTGTCTGTCTGTCTGTCTGTCTGTCTGTCTGTCTGCCTGTCTGTCTGTCTGTCAGCCTGTCTGCCTCGCACCCAGTCAGACAATCAGTCTCTGTCCTCTTGTGGCAGCAGCCCCTTCCTCTTGGCTAGAGGAGTTCTCTCTCTTAGAACGGATAAAATACCGCAGCACGCGGGGAGAACCGACAGAACTGCCTCTCCATGGGGAGCATTCATCTGCATGTGTATAAACAAAATAAGCAAACCCTGATAGCGATGGAAGGTTTTACTGTATACATGTCACAAGTCCATGCATGTCATAGGTATAAGTCATAAGACTAAGGGAAGGGAATGGTACGGTAGTTTGGTACGGTACACTTTCTCCATGTATAGAGCGCCTAAGCCGAAGCAGGAAGAGTTCGCCCCATGGGACCTTAATTCAGAAAAAAATATTTATGGTAGTCAATGGCAAAAAACTAATAATTTCTTGATCCCGATTGAATTATGTCATGACCATCACATATGATGTTTGTCAATTTAAAACACAATTTTGCAAGTCAATAAAGTCGCAGTTTGTCTTAATACTGCAAAGCAGTTATTCCAGAACGAGTTTAAAAGAGGTGAAAATCACTATAAGTCTGGCCATGTTGAGAGCTGCAGGGATGCAAACGGAGAGTTCTGTAAGAGCTGGCATGCGAGATCGGCTTTACAAGGTTTTGGTGAGTGTTAAACGAGTATATCTTGGGTTAGCTAATTAGCTAACTTGTGAGTTAACCGAGATTAGTAAAATTAACGTTTTAAATTGACAAACATCATATGTGATGGTCATGGCACAATTCAATCGGGATCAATAATTATTATTTTTTTCACGCTGTTCACTACCATTCATATGTTTCCTGATTGAAGTTCCCATGATATTATGAAGGTAGAAACCAAAACGTTGACTGATTAAAAAGCTAGGTTAGATGGTGGCATGCATGAAATATGAAACCCACAATCGTAACCAGAAGTGTCCCATTGTGGATGCCTTACCTTCCCCACGTAGAGCGGCTCTGTTCCTGTGTACTCCTCCACCACAAAAAACTGGTTCCACACCCATCCTCTCTTCACCCGTTCATGGGACATGAGGCCTTGCAGGTCCTGGCTGTTCCTCCGGGACATTCCTCTAGTCCTGGAGCTCTGCTCAGCTCCACCCCTACAGCAGCTCAGAACACCCAGGGCTGCCAACACACCCCAAGCTCCTAATCTCCAGTATGGTAAGCCATAAGACATTTTGGAACAGGAATTTGAGAAGGTCCCGCTGGGATCTACATGGGATGTACAGGGGGGGAGGTAACGGTATCAAGATGACAGATTTGTAGGAGAACCGTTGAACTCCGGGGCGGACAAAAGCTTTCACTGTTCTAGAATCGGTGAGTTAATCCAGGGGATTCTGCAGCATTCTCACTTCTTAGCGGGTTCGGATTTGAAGTGTGCACGAAGTACAGAACGCAGAACTCGGAACCTCTGGATTTACGGGCGCTGCGAACGTTTTGTCCTCTCCGAAACTTCCCTAATCTTTCAAAATGGTCTTATCTTGAAAAGGTGCCTCTTCTCACCACAGTATTTCCCCCGTCTTATCTCCCTGTCTCTCTAATGGAGATCAGATCTGTTCAGGTAAAAGGAGTGTTTCAGCGTAACGTAGATATGAAAATATGAATGTGAAAATATGCACTGTTAAACGGGACTGCGAGCAGCTTCACCGTCTAGGATAGATATGGATACTGAGGAAAAGGAGGTGATGTCGGCTTAGAGACACAGCTCCCTGAGCTCGTATGCTCTTTACATCCAACCATTTCCTGTAGAAATATGTATATAGTAGCTATCCTACAACCCTCATAGGCATGCCAGTGGCCTCGATAGTATTCCCAATGCAGGCTGTGTTTTATTGATAATTACACTAACAGCTTCGGGCCCTCATCTCCAGTAAACAACAGTATATCAACTATCCACTCAACATGTGGCCGCCGATTGTCACTTGAACTGCACTGTACTATGCACAAAAATAGCCTTGATTAAATGAATCAGATATGGGTTTAGGCTGGTCCACTACAGGCTTGTGTCCAGGAGAGAGGTCCTTGGGTTCAGCAAGATTCAGCGGATGTCACTGTGGTCCTTCCATCCTGGTACTGAGACAGCATTCCACAGGCCACTCCATTGGCTCAGAATGACCACTCTCTTGATTGCAAACAGCTTCCCGGCCACACTCCTGTAAGACAGAAAGGAAAGTCATGAGGGACGCACGATATATCGGCGATCATATCGGTATCGGCCGACGTTAGTCATTTTTTAATCGGTATCGGTCCGATGTGCAAAACAGGGCCGATGTGAACAGCCGATAATTATTTCTGTCTATCTGCTGTTGTGCGTGTCATTTTTGATGCGGTAAATCTATGATTTATCGGCTTTTACGAATGTTTTAGAAATAGGGACAGTGTTTCTATGTGTTTTTCAGTATGATTATCATAGAAACTTGCTTTTATACAGAACATATCGACATCGGTAAATATCGGTTATCGGCCAACATTTTCATATTGACGCATCCCTAAAAATCCGTTTGAAACATCATGTTGTGACGGAATGGGATGTGAGGAACAATGAAGCGTCTCTCGTCACCCTCTCCCGTCTCCACCGGCCAATTTTTCCTTTCACCTCACTCATTCCAAGCCAGCAGCTAAATTGTGTTGCTTTTTTGTTCCCGCCCGTCGGGAGGGAAGTGTTTCCAGCTGCCGCTTGTTGCGCTCAGCAAGAATCCCAAATAAAGAGCCGCGATTAGGAGAGCGATGGCACGTCGCAGAGCGAGGCGGAGGAAGCCAGGTGAGAGGACAATAGCGAGAAGGACGGTCGGTTGTTGTTCGCCGCACATCGGATCCACAGCATGTCTGCCTCTGTCCAAGCAGCGAAGCAGGGCTAACCCCCAGACTACTGATTAATTGCTTGAGGGGGCACTAATTGGATAAAAATATGAATCAATGAATCCTAACCATTGAGGCAACAACCCCTTAATACTTCAAACAAACACTGTCGCTGAGCGGGGGAGATAAGAGGCCGTCCGCAGCAGCAAGCATGAGTTTCCATGGAGGGAGACAGCGATAGACAGGTGATTTATGTGCTTTGCGAAACCTTCAGAAGGGTGTGGGGGGGGGAGGACATTTAGTGTCTGTGGTGTCATAACCTGGAGGCTAGGAGATCGGTACAGCAGTGAAGGAATAGCTGTTCAGGCCAGCGGTAGTTGAACCTATTGAACCTCTGCCGGCCGGCTGGGCCTTTAGCAGGTGAAATCTACTGCCGGCTGGGCCTTTAGCGGTTCAAATCCACGGCTTCGAGGGATTTGCGCCGTGATTCTTTTCTCAAACCCGAATCTGAAATGTTTGAGTTGTAAGTGTCGGTAAACAAAAGGTTTTTCAGTCATAACACACGTTACGGGATAATCACTCAATTAAATCGCGAGAAGCGTGCCTGGATCTTCAGAGCAAATGGTGCATTGTGTGGTTGGATACTGTTTATGCTCTAATGATGTGTCTCTGCTTTTGATATTTATTTTTTGTTTGTTTGTGTGGTGATCTCTAAATAGCTTTGTGTTGGTTGTTATCCAATCCTGAGTACTGCGTCAGTCTCCGTATCCCTCCTATCTCTCTGAGTGACTGTGATTATAAAAGGCTGTGCCATGGATGACATTTAGTTATGACAGCCATGACTGAAATCACAACTCAACATCTGTTTGATACAGCATCTTAAAACCATTACAAAAAAAAAACATGAGGCAGTGCACTCTAGTGCTTTTTTGATCCGCTATGCTTTTTTCTCTCTCTCTCTCTCAAAGAAAAGCAACGGGCAGCGGCTACACGATAAAAACCGTTGAGGAAAAGAGAGGCCGCGTTGCTATGGAAACGAACAGCGCGTCAGGCAGTCTACGAGCAGCTGGCAGCTCTCCGGAAAAGAGCATTCGCCTCTACCTTTTACAAATAAAGTCTTATCTACAATTACAGTCTTATCTACGATTATGGAGTGTCAGAATAGTCACACACGCACACAAGAATCAATCCTGTTTCATACGGCTAAAATGAATAATTTCCTTGTTCCGTTTTGAACGACAGATGGTTAGAATAATTAGAAAGCTTGTGCCTGACTTCAATTGATCCAGAATAATTTTCTTGTCTCCAATTAGTCTTCAGCTACAGTATAGAGTTATCTTCAAAGTGAAAGTTACGCTGTTTACCCGTCTCACACTCAAAAGGGAGAATGGCTTTGGGAATAGGAAAATATTCACTCATGTTTGCCTTTCTACACTTAGACTGCCCTCTTACAGTAGATATTTTAACTGTGTGCTTGGCAGCCCGAATATGAATAATTATAAACCATTTGTATCAAACGTCTTTTTTCTGGGTGAAAGTACAGCTCTGAAGTAACTTACTTAGTAAAAATATATTTCACGTATAGTGAAGCATTTGTTCAACTCCCAACTGCCACGGAACTTCGCTCGCTCTGTTGTGCCCGCTCACTCTGGGAATTCCATTAAGTATGTGCACATTTACTCTTAATTACTTCTAAAAGTATGAAACCCTAAAGAGTTACAATAGTTGGAGAGAAAGTGAGAGAAACGGCCTCCGTTCCCTCACACAAGAGAAGTCGAGTCGTCTCTAGCTAAATCTAATTAGCGCCGTGCCAATTAATACCCTTCCGAGCGTTTCCAGCAAACCGGCGCCGCAGAATCGTCGCAAGGCGTCTCCCTTTCACCCCGAAAGCTATTGGCAAGCCCTGCACAGTCATTCGTGACCTATTAGGGTGCTGGATTGATTCTAGAACATGGCTGCTGGTTCTCATCAGTGAGCGTGCCCAGAGCAGGTCCTTTGACAGCTGGCAGCGGGCGTACCTCAGACAGCAGACTGATCACACCAAAGTGATGGGCATGGGGCCAATGAGAAGGGGGGCAAGCCTCTCCGTCACACACACACACACACCTATACAGTACACACACACACTACCTCCTCATTCATCCATCCCTCTCACTCCCATCTGCTCTGTCTCTCTTTAGTCTTAGAAAGCTCTTTCTCTCACTCTGTCCCCTCTCCATCCTTTCTTCTAGACTTCCCTCGTTCTCTCCGTCCTCATCTGGTCCTCTCCTCAGGTCCTCTGCTGTCCTCTCCCTCCCTCCGTCCGTCCCCATCTCTGTCCGGGCTGCTGAATCTCAGCCTCCCACTAGCTCCTGCTCCGCCTCCCCGTCTACCTCTGCCTCCTTCTTTGTCTCCAGACTTCACACCTACCTCATCCAGAGAATGCAATCTCTTTTTCTTTCCGTCCATTTGCACTCTCCGTTGCACTCCCTCTCTTTTTTTTATTTGTCATCTTTTTCTTTCTTCACGTTTTCTCCTTATTACATTTTTTCTTTCACTTCTCTCTTCCGTCTCCCTCCCTCCCTCCCTCCGTGATCACAGCTCTCCCAGCACATCAGCCTGGCGGTTGGAGAGGCGTGCAGGAGGCCCGCGCGTCCGAATAACGGCCAGGTTCCCCTCGGATGTCTGCACAGCGCCGCAGCGCGCCACCATGGGAGGAGCGAAGCCCCAGCGCTCCAATAACAACTCCTCGTTTCAGGAGCGAAAAAAAAACAACAACAAAAGAGTCTGCGTTGATTACAATCTGAGGAACGATTTATATTTGGAAGCTAACAGCCTGAGGTTAGCATCGCCCCCACGCCCCACCCCTCTCTCTCCCCCCTCTCTCCCCACAGTGTATTTCTATGACTTGTTTTGATGTTCCCATGGATTATGAATCTGCTCAGCACCATCTCTGTGCCCCTCCTCCCCCTCCGCCCCCCCTCCCAATCCCCCAGACTCCCCAGCTCCCCACTCACTATCAGATGGATGAAAGCGATCATCACACCGGGGCCCAGGCGGAGTTCAGACGGTCTACTTATTCGTGTGAACCCACCGCCGGTGTCAAATCCCATCCGCCGTGCTTATTAAAAAGGCTATTTTGTCATCTCCAATCCCAATTTGTCACAGTTGCTTGGCTCTGTGGCCCCTGTGTCGGGAGGAGGACACCACAGAGCTGGCAGCGCAACAAAAGCACCGCTGTCCTGTCGAGTGTTTACATGGCTGTGCTAAGTTTTAATGGCTACTCGGCTCTAGGAGTGACAGAAAAACAGTCGGTCGGAGTTCAGTAGACTGGAGAGAAAACAACGGGGGATAAATGATAGAGCAATTCAAAAGAACACATGAATATTTCAAATACCTGCAGGGAAGGTTATAGAAACAAATCATATTTGATCATCAGACGGAAAAATAATATCATTTCGATTTTTTGATTCCTACCTCGTGGGTATTTGGAGTTAAGAAGGCTAATATATTTTAGAAGACGTACGTATTGTACATTACAAATGTATTGGAACACTAACTAATAATTGACCCAAAACAGTAAAAAGTAGAAGTAGTATATAAAGCTTTTTCTACAAGAAAAAAGGAGAGTTTGGATACTTGATTCTGATTGGCTAGCAGCTGTTGTAAAATACTCTATAACCCACTCCTGCGACCACATAACAATTAGTATTAATGCGCCGTCAATCTCATTGATGAGAATATTGATAAAATCAAGCAGTACTATGCTTTGTGTGGCAAACACTTGCAGCAACCTCGCCTTTTTATTAATTACCCCCGTATTTACCTTCTGTAGGTATCCTATTACAAAAACAAAAATCAGTCCGACTCCAAAACTTCCACACCCATACCAGCAAAAACGAGTGCTCTGGAGAACTGTTTTAATAACTGCACCATAGCTGGAAATGTTAAAATAAATAGGCTAGATAGCCTATGTTGCCTGGCAACCATTTATTTCAGAACTATAGCCTATCATGGAAGATGTAAATACTAAAATAATAAGAATGATCGGTAAATAAATGATTGAATGTTACTACTGTGTGTGTTTTTGTGAATATATATGGAGTAACCGTAGAAAAGCAATTGACCAATTGACTGCACTATCGCGTACTAAACAACGTCCCGTAGCTGTTGTAAAATCCCGTGTAACCCACTGCCTCGAGTGGACAATTGCTTAAATGACCCCCCCACCCCACCCGCCACACACACACACACACACACACACACACACACACACGCACACACACACTCAACCCACATCGTATTATCTATTCAGCACGTCCAAACAAATGCACATTTTAACAGCAGGGTTCAATAACCTCCCCTCTAACGTTGTGTAGATCCAAACATTCGACCACTTCCAGACCGCAGTGCTCCAGTGGCTCGCTATTATTGTTTAGAACATCTACAGTTTTCATTTCATTCCATTTCAAACCTTTATTTCAACCCGTCAGGCACTGAGGTTTCCCTCGTTTGCGGGGGGGGTCGACAGTAGCATTGGATGTGATTCTGCATTCACAACACTGCGTCCTATTGGCAAGTCAATGATCCACCGGTGCATAGCTGGAGACTGGAATCTGTCTGGAAGAGCACCCAGAAATATGCAGCCCGCTGAGTCACATTAAGGCCTGTGTTTGCTTATGGCTTATAATGAGAGGAGACATACTGTATATTTCCATGGCCTTGCTGCCTTGCTAAAGCTGGTTGCCTAATTACACTAATTGCTGCCCCCCCCACCCCCCCCCCCCCTCTCTCTCTCTCTCTCTCTCTCTCTCTCGTTCAGGCACTGCTTGTCTACAGATCCACATCCAAAGAGCAGAGAGCTTTGGAGGAAGTCTCATCTTTTTCTCTCTCTTCCTCCTGTTTGTTTTTGATTTGACCCTCTGACCCTGCACCTTTTTTTCCTACAGTAAGCCCCTCCCTCCCTCCCTCCCTCCCTCCCTCCCTCTCTTTCCAGTCTCTCTCCCCCACAGACCTCCCCCCTGGCCGCCGGCTCCCGTGCCGACCACGGTTGCATGGTCACGCACGGGCTCGCCCCGCCAGCTGCGCGATCATTCAATCACTCATCTGGCGGGGGCGGCCCGCGTGCCCTGGCCTCGGCCAATAACCGGGCGGCGTGGGCGAGCGGCAGGGAGCTGGGATCGCTGGGAGCTTAAGGCGGGTCCCGCGTGACGGACAGCGGGACGGGGGCGGGCCCAGGCGGCTGACAGCTGTCACTACTGTAACACGCAGGCCCTGCCGGCCCGGCGGTCCGTCTGCCCTCCCTCTCCCGGTGGCCTAGGGTCGGCGCCGTCGGCGCCGGGGGGCCCAGCTGGGGCTGGAGGTCCCGCTGGGTCAGGGATTAGAAGGCTTGATCCTATATCGGCAGCGGAGGGCACGGAGACGGCCAGGGAGCTCACTGAGAGGGCCAGGAAGGAGGCGGCGCGGACAGAACGGCAACGGCGACGCCGAGCGCCGCCATCCTCCGGCGCCGTCTCTCTCCGGCGCGCCACGTCGAACATCACCACGGAGGTCCCGGCTACATCCTAATTAGCGATCATCGCTCAGGTGCCACATCATCTGCTGTCATCTGGTGGCTGCTAATGATATGCCACGACAACAACAACAACAACAACAACAACAACAACATCAATAACAACAGATGGAGAGTTTATCACCGTTCCGCCACACAGTTCTGCACTGTACCTCCACTGACCCGGAATGTCTCATGGCAGCTCTCATCTCAACTGTAGCCTGTTTAGAGTGTGGCGCCCCCCGGTGGGATGGAGTCTGACCCCAGCCACCCACCATTATACCACATCCTGTACCCACAACTTTTACTGTTACAGTAACTTTCTGTGACAGCATGTGTGGCTCTCAATGATTAGGTTCATATTACACCAATCGGTAATGGTGGCTATTTAAATTATAGCCTACATTGTTGCTGTTGTGTTCTTATAGGTACAGTACAGTGCTTTTTATTCAGCTGTTCCTACCTCATTCAGTCAGAGACTGGGAGGAATAGGGGAATGCACTTTCCTGAGTCATCGCAGTATAACTCGCCCATCAAGGCAGATGAGTCATGAAATGGTCTCAACGTTGACGTCTTCAAACTCGGACTAGCTGAGCCCACTGGCGGAGAGCAAGTAGTCATACGCGCAGCGAGGGGCTCCAAACACTGCCAGCAATGCCTCACAGGCAGAGAAAATCTTAACTGGGTTTTTCAGGCACACTACTGTACATATCGACACCTACAGTAAGGAAATGCTGCTCACTGGGACTTTATTGACCTGTATGGGAGAGAGTGGGCATCCAAGGCCAAAACAAAGGAGGCGTTCAATTAGTAATGACTGCTTGACTTTAATTATAAGCAAAAGCAACAACGGCTAGTCGATTCGTTCCAGACAGAGAGTTTTTGAAACAAGCTATTTGTGTTCCGTGGCATTTTCTTTTCAGACCAAAGAAATATGCTGCTCAATGCGGCTGTCTTTTATGTAGATTATCTCTCTGTTTTCACGGTCCTTGTGAACAGTTGCTAATCCTTTAATATATTCAAACCAATAAACATTTCATGAGGACTCCAGAAGCACACATTTTTGCCTTTTTCTCTGTACAAATCCCCCAAATCCCACAGTGCAACTCAAGCAAACAGTGTAAGGACCAGCAAGTAAACAGGTGAGCGGTGCCTCTGTTGTGTACCTTGTTTGTTTGGGGGGTTTTTTCCACCGGCGCAGCCCAAAAAATCAGAACCACCCAGGCATCCAGAAAGACGCTTTCTCTTATGTGTTAAACAACCCCAAACAAGTAATGTCTGGCTTCAACGGCATCCCTATGGGGACAAGAAAGAACCCTGAATACCTTTTGACTGTCTCTCAGAGACAAACACCTTGACTATGTTCCAAATCACATACTTCAATACTATATAGTACGCCAAAAAAGGATGTAGTATGCCCTAATACATAGTAATGCCACATGGCAAAATACCAGGATGTCCTACTACATCCAGTCGTATTTTGCAGTATGCAAGGCAGCAGGCTTTTCTGGCTATTCTGACCCACAATCCCGTGCGCAGCGGAAATGTGCGTGACATTATGCAAGTAGACTAGAGGTGTTATGATGAATCTCAGCCGTGGATGAATGTCACTTTACCGACTGCGACGGACGTGGTCAAATTTCAAGGCGCAATGTTATGACAAGGTAGTATGTCCTTGCATGTGTACTGCCTGCAAAGTATGTACTTTCCAGGGGCAGCTGTAGTACGTACCGGTAGTAAAAAGTATACGATTCGGAACACAGCTCTTGTCTCTAGTTTGAGCATTTCATCGTCAAACCCAACACATGCCTTTCCCAACCCCGCTCCCCCCCAACCCCGCGCCCCCCAACGGTCCCTCTCCCCCAACCCCCCCCCGCCCCCCCCAACCCCGCCCCGCGCCCCCCAACGGTCCCTCTCCCCCCCCAACCCCTCGCCCCCCAACCCCTCGTCCCTCTCCCACTCCAGTTCATTTCCTCTCAAGTCTGCCTCACAGCAGGAATGTTTTCATTCCACCGCCATACATTGTGAGCCCAACACCGCTACGCACTCAGCCATAAGATTCCCATTAGACCGGCCTGTGGTCACTGAGGCCATCTCTGACTGTGTGTCGCTTCTCTGTACACACACACACACACACACACACACATCCCCAAGCTCAGGTGTGGCCCTGTCCTCGACGGCCATTACAGTCCAATATAAAAGCCCGCAGGAGAAGAATAGGAAGATCTACAGTATGTGAGAGATTGTGTTGGTACAGTAAAATCACGCGTGTGATATCAAGGATCGGGGTTCCAAATGGCTCTTTTGTTTTCACATTAAGGTCATCGTATTGAAAGAGTACGCTCAGAGAAGTCAAATGTGTGACAGTTGGTCTAATGACGATAGTTTCAACCTCGCTGAAACAGTGAGACTAGGAATTGTGTAAATAACCCGTGAGTTGGCATGTGGCCTACAGTATAAAACACTGCTTTTTGATAGCTTGCAGCAACAGATATTTTGCTGAATATCAAAATAAATGTATCAGCACATCGCAGACAATTTCTCATCATAGCCCCTTCACAGAACATGCCTCCTCATCATTTCAAAGAGCTCTTTCAGAAATCAATAGCTGGCTACCCAGCCATAGAATCCTGGCCACACACACACAAACACACACACACACACTCACACACACATGCACACACTTCCTTTCTCAGTTTTACATATAGTAGAAGGCCCCTACACAAGCTCTGATTTCTACTGCAGCCTTTGTAGTCCTATAAATATTTTGACAAGCTGGTCCCAATTCTAACAAGGCCCTAGGGGGTATGGAAGATGTAAAGATTGCAGACCCGAGTATGGCAGGGGAAAACCACACATTCCTTAGAGAGAAAGTGCAGATCTACATGCAAATAAATAGAGCCGACAGAGATGTGAACCCACTGGGTTTGTTGTTAGCGCAGATCTATTTCGGGCCGGCTTCTGGAGGGTGACAGTTTAGAGCAAAAAGTCATAATAAAACAGATTGCCTCTACGTTGAATACAACCAAGTTGCAAAGGGAAATGACAAATAGAGAACATGAATCTGTTTCCGTCCGTAGCTTCTAGGTTTATATATCCCCCAGGCCACATGTTAGAAATTGGTGCGTGCAGATTTATATCCAGATGCGGTATTAAAAATAGAGCATCGACGTTGGGGCGCTAGCAGCCAACAGCTGGCAGGCTTTGTGGGGTAGAGAGCTAAGTAAACAACGACACTGTAGCGTGACCCCTGGATGAGGCCATAGCTTGAGGTAGCTGCTAAGATGGAGCAATCCACTGGTTCAGCGGTCCACACGCTGGTTGCAGGCGAATGAAGAGGCGTGGTGTGTGTGTGTGTGTGTGTGGGGGGGGGGGGCGGTAATTGCACCCCTGAGGAGTATAAATTCATGTGAAGACCTCTCGGTATTAACAAACACAGATCTCACGGTGCACTCTGGATGTTTAGAGACGATTACGTGCAAAAAATGGTGGTCCGGGCAAAAAGCTACTCCATGATGAGATTTAATCCATGAGGACAAGAAAAAACAAGACCCACCTTGGGTCGAAACGTTGTTTTATCTTGTCCTCATCGATGAAATCGTATCATGGAGTAGCTCCATTTTTTCATCTGATACCATACGGTATTGTCCCGCACCAGCGGAAGGTTGATGTGCTTAGCAACCCTACAATTTCTTCATAGAGACGATTATGTGTCATTATCGGTCCACTGTTGGGGCACCATACTGTCCCGGAAAAGCCACTTCACCAATTTTTTTCATCCAATAATATGACCTTCTTATAGGGACCCTTTCGCCATCTAGTGTACAGCACACACTACCGAGTAACGCTTTAATCCTTCCTCCCAGTCCGTTCACACGCTGAGTGTAAAGTTCCTTCCTACATTCTATCTGTCACACACTGTCCCCGTGATGAGTGACAGGCCCATTACACCGTTCTCCATTACGGTATTGCCTAATCAATCTATTCATTGTGTTCCCCCAGAGGCGGAAAAGGCAATCTTTCACATGAAAATGACCAGACCGTTGGAAGAATTATACTATGCGGAAAAAGTGCTGGATTTCAATTTGAGGCGGAGTGGAGCAACTAGATAATTAAGCGGTGTCCACTTCAAGAGAGGT
The DNA here is from genome assembly GCF_949987555.1 of Borostomias antarcticus. Lineage (NCBI taxonomy): Eukaryota > Metazoa > Chordata > Actinopteri > Stomiiformes > Stomiidae > Borostomias > Borostomias antarcticus. The sequence continues at coordinate 1,948,279 of NC_140266.1, read as the reverse complement.
TTGGCAAAAGTTTTCTCATCTATATTTCCCAACTAACACAGTGTTATCCTTGATGGTTGCTCAACATTCTCAGCCAATGACTTCCATAAATTCATCAGTTTTATTATTATTATAATTTTTTAAAGATGTTTATCTGAAATCTGCGGAGTAAATCCTAGTTTGCCCGGTGTGAAGTTGGTCTCAGATTACACAGGCTGACCCCTGGACCTTTGACCCCTGGCGACTGTGATATCAAACAACACACAGCCAGACCTCCAGCAGCGTCTGTACCGATACCCAGGATGTTACATGCCTCTAAAAGCAGCTACCCGGTAGTGCTGTGCCCACCCCTCCGCTCTGGGCTCAATCACACCTTTGAACACGAAGAGGCGGGACCACCTGCTGGGCGCGTCACGCCATAATCAGCAGGGACCATGGGGTGTCGGGCGTCAGGAGAGAGTGAATTCCCACTACCATGATCACTGTCATTATAACAGTATTACTATTATTATTACCATCGTAAACAGAATAATAGCCATCAGGCGGCCATCTAAATCACTGTGTGAGGCCGGAGGTAGCATGGCTAAAGATTTCAATTCAGCTGCAGTCAGTTACGCCGTAGGTGGTCTCAGCTGACAGACATGAATAAATCCACCATTTCATCGGTGGGAGGAGATGCATCTGCGTGTGAATGGTACTGTATGGCTGTGTCCCATTTCAGTAGGACGCTACCTTTCGAGGCAGCATACAGTACGAAGGCCTGACGCCCAAAAGGCATGTCCCATTTGGAGGATACGCTGTATCTGAAAGGTGCCGCCTTATTTTTGGTACAGGCAGGTGCCTCGGAAATAGGACACAGCCAGTGATCAACTGGGAACAGATCAGCAGAAGGGCGTTAACCAGTGGAGGCATTTGCAGAGTTCTGTTGTTGCTAGAGATGAGATCATTCTCTTCCTTCTCCATTGCGGGCTACAGCGGTTTGTGTTACCCAAGCCTCTCTTGGAAAAAGCATCTTCAGAGCAGCAACTGTACATCATGTACAGCGTACTGTACATGTCTAAACCCCAGCCGACTAGGACTTGAGTAACCGTTAGAGTCGCATTATGAAAGATAGTGAGTCACCCAGAGTAAATACATTAAGACCATCATTAGACCACTCAGGAAAGATAACATTAATCTAATATTGACTGCATTCAGCTGCAAATGGCGGTCACATTAGCTGCGTTTTACACCGCTGCCCGTTTCAAGTCCATAAACGAAAACCGCACTGCATTAATTACACGCTGAAACAGGAGAGAAATATGAAGAGGGGAGCGCTCGCGAAGTACAGTATAGACGAGCAAAGCATCAAGGAGAGGACAATTACTGTACGGTGTGCCTGGCAGCTTTCAAACTCCTTTCATTTCTCTTAATTACCACGCAAATATTCTCCCATCCCCTGCTTCATTAGCTCCTTTGTTGAGCGCTTAGTGATGTCAAAGGCAAGATGGAGGACGGGGTAGTGATGCGAGGGGAGAAATGATCTAGATTGCAGAGAGCTCAGCGGTCAGCGAGAGATCCCGTTCCCTCGCACCCCCTCTGGAAGTCTCCCGGGTGTCTGTGGCCTCCATAACTCACACTCCACTGCCGTCCACAGACACAGGGTCAGAAGGCTTTTCGAGACTGCTAGAGTTGAAGGCTTTGATGGGAGAATGAGAGGGAGAGAGAGAGAGAGAGAGAGAGAGAGAACGTGAGGGTGAGAGGCATCAAATATTCTTTCTGAAAACAGGTATATTTTTGAAAGAATTATCAGTGCTGCGACTCTAAAATACAAATCAAATATTTTCTCAAAG